>NW_025919333.1:0-313166 GCF_907164915.1 Impatiens glandulifera
TCTCTCATAGTACAGTTCATAGGGAGTTTTATCAAAACGTTTGTTAATTATTTTGACCGATTTTGTGTATAGCAGGCAGTACTAATGGCTTCCGCCCAGAACCTCTGAGGTACATCTAATTCAGCTAACATAGATCTCGCTGCTTCCTTCAAAGTTCTCACTCTTCTCTCAGCAATGTCGTTTTGCTGTGGAGTTCTGGCACTAGACAACTCGTGTCTAATTCAAGTCTCCTCGAGATAAGATGATAGGTATCTGTTAGTGAACTCAGTTCCCTGATCACTTCTAATGCATGTAATATTTAAAGATTTCTGATTCATAATTCCTTTAAGTCTTCTGCAGTTTTATCTTTTGATGGTAAAAATGCAGCCCATGTAAATCGAGAGAAATCATCAATAATAATTAGGGCAAATCTCATTCCTCCTATACTCTTTATAGGAATTGGACCAAACAGATCCATATATAAAAGTTCTAGGCAACGGCTGGATTATGATTTCCCTTTACTTTTGAACGATGATCTGCCCTGTTTTCCTAACTGGCAAGCAGTGCATATCTTGTCCTTTGAAAACTGAAGTTTGGGCAAACCAATAACTAAATTGTTTGAACAAATGTTGTTGATGGTTTTGAAATTTAAATGGTTCAAACGTTTATGCCATAACTATTTCTGGTCATTCTTGGCAATCATGCACATAGGATCAGAAGAATATTTTTGCCAATTCATTTTATATGAATTTTCTACTCTACTGCCAGTCAATAAGGTGTTTCCATCTTGGTCTTTAACAAGACATGCATTAGTTTGAAAATCTACTGACAAACCATTATTACATAATTGACTAATGCTAATCAGATTATAACACAGATTGTCAACAAGCAGCACGTCATTAATAGTTAGGTTACCATGGATAATCTTACCCTTACCCATGGTATTACCCTTCTTGTTGTCACCAAACGTGATCTTAGGTGCAGAGCAATCTGATATATCAGTGAAAAGCCGTCTGTTTCCTGTCATATGCCTGGAACATCCGCTATCAAGATACCATACAGATTCCTCCAGCCCTTCATTTATTTGTACCTACATAAAAAAATATTTACAATCTTTTGGTACCCACTTTCAATTGGGTCCTCGGTCAATCAGTCCCTTAGGAATCCATATTTGAGTTATTCTGATGGATTTCTCATTTTGTGCAGTGATTAATGCGTATGTTTTTGACTTAGCAAACGACTTTCTGCTAGCCATTGAACCCTTAGCTTTTGAAAAAGTTATTCTTTTAAAAATCCTTGACTTAAAGTCAGGTTTTAGATTGCCAGACTTGTTAGCTGCTTCTAGCTTATTCTTAAGCCAGCTAACAGTCGGCGGAACATAAACTATTTCATTTTTAAAAGCTACTTCTTCATGAATAGGATCAGATTCAATGTCAGTCATACTCCCTTTGACAAAACTTATTGGCTTAAGCTTGTCAGATGAGTTGGACTTTTTGCATGACAGGTTAGGGTCATTGTTATCAAATCCCAATCCAGATCTAGATCCAGCAGGTTTTAACATACTGATCTAATGTTTGACAGCCTTTCCTAACCTTGTCCATGCACTGACTACATAGTTTAATCTCTTGTTTTTAGAAGAAAGAGTTTGAATCTGTTCTCTCAGCATCTCATTCTCAGATGAGATCTCTGTTAAGTTTTTATCAAAAACGTTTGATTCAGATTCTTGGTTGGAAGATAGAACAGTTGATTCATATTTAACTTTCATTTCATAAAAAGAGTCAGTTAACTTCTTGTACTCAATGGCCATTTCATTGAGTGCATTAGTTAACTCCTCGTTTGTAAATTCTGGTGCAAAGATTTCATTTACCTTGGATTGGTCATCTTCCATCAAACATATAACAACTTCATTCTCTTTTTTCAGTGGAAGACTCCTCTGAATCGCTATCGGCCCATCTGGATTTGTTTTTATTGCACACGAATGTTTTCTGGTCCTTCTTTGCTTGAGTACTTCTGTCGTAGATCTGATTAAGCTTATCCCATATCTCTTTAGTGGAGAAACAGGACTTGATTTTATAGAACACGTTCATGTTGATCGATTGGTACAGAATATTCCTAGCAACATTATCCAGGTTGTTAGTCATCTTATCTTCAGTAGTCCACTCACTTCTTGGCTTCGAAATCTTTATGGGGCTATCAGTAATGACGCTCCACATATCACAATCAAGAGCAGCCAAGTGAGCTTGCATTCTCATCATCCAATATTCGCAGTTGTCCCTTGACAGAATAGGAATTTCATTGATGATAGACATGCTTCAGGTTCTTGATGCTTAAGAATAAAAACAGGGCTCTGATACCAATTGATAGGATCGGCTTTATCGATAGAGACGGGGGTCTGGCTATTGATGAAGGCTTATGAAAAACGGTTTGAAAGAAATCATGTTAGGGATTTAATTCGCTTTCTATTCTACGCAAACTCTTGTAAACACTTGAAACAGATTCAAGGCAGAATTGTTTACATGGATTTGAAGCTCAAGATGAAGAATGAAAATATGACAGAAATGAAAGACACAGTAGTTTGTTTATGGATGTTCGGATAAACTCTCCTACGTCACCCCTTCTTCCAACCAACGGAATGATTAACAATAATATGATTAGAATCAAATATAGTTTGTACACACTTAGCTCACTATTGAACACAACACACTCTGTTCAATTTACAAGATAAAGAATATCACTCATCTAATGGTGTTTTTGATTCTAGCTCTCTCTTGATTCACACACAGTACAATCAGGAAAGCAGCTTCACAGTATGAATATTCAAAAGCTTGAATTCAGTAAGCAAGATGATAGAGAGATTGTCTCAATCAATTTTTTAAGAATCCGATCCTTCGTCCATTGTCCTTGGAATATGATAAATATTGGGCAGGGACTAACGGTCGAATATTTAGAATGATACGTGGCACTCTTCCATTGGAAAGACTCCATAGTACATAGCAGGTTCTGAGCACAATGATCGTGGCCGTACAACAACTGGTAGTGCGCCGAATATTCCATCAAGGATGTACCTGAAAAACAAGTAATGTGAGGAAAATTCTCTTACGTGGCATTCCTTGGCTGGTTACATATAGCTGTCGTACTAATCTTCACTAGAAAGTGGAGCAGGAGTACAGTACAGCTATAGCACATGGGTAGGCGGGTGCTAGCTTCAAGCATACTGCTTAAGCTGAGCATTAGACTTATTTCAGTTAGACGCCCTTGTCTAATGAAATCAAACATCCCCGTCTAAGAGCATAATCCATTAGACCGCCTAGTCTAATGGGATTAGACTTATGTCTAATTACAATCACTTCAGACTAATCTGAAGGAGTTAGACTTACGTCTAACCTTCACTAATTAGACTACACGTCTAACTCCACTGAGTTAGACTGCACGTCTAATTCCGGTTCTATTTCAGACTTGTCTGAAGGAGTTAGACTTACGTCTAACCTTCACTAATTAGACTACATGTCTAATCATTCACTAACCATTAGACTGCACGTCTAACTCCACTAAGTTAGACTGCACGTCTAATTCCGGTTCTACTTCAGACTTGTCTTTAGGAGTTAGAGTTACGTCTAACCTTCAATAATTAGACTACACGTCTAATCATTCACTAACCATTAGACTGCACGTCTAACTCCACTGAGTTAGACTACACGTCTAATTCTGGTTCTATTTCAAACTTGTCTGAAGGAGTTAGACTTACGTCTAACTTTCACTATCCAATAGATTGCACGTCTAACTCCGCTGAGTTAGACTGCACGTCTAATTTCATATACATTAGACTGCATGTCTAACTTCACTGAGTTAGACTGCACGTCTAATTTCGTATACATTAGACTGTACGTCTAACTCCACTGAGTTAGACTGCACGTTTAATTCCGTATACATTAGACTGCACGTCTAACTCCACTAAGTTAGACTACACGTCTAATTCCGTATACATTAGACTGCACGTCTAACTCCATTGAGTTAGACTGCATGTCTAATTCCGTATACATTAGACTGCACGTCTAACTCCACTGAGTTAGACTTCACGTCTAATTATGTGCATTTGATGCCAAATTGGTCTAATGAGCCTCATTAGAGCCAAGTCTCTTAAAATATGATTTCGATACACCTGCATCAAAGCACATAAATCATTTTAACATCAAAATCCCAATAGTCAAACTATTTCAATACATAGTCAAAATAATTTGACCAAACATAATGGCTTTCACATTTGTTGTGGAAAAGTGGAGACCTTACTTACGTTATAAGTCGTTCACTATAAAGACTAACCATAAAGCACTTAAGTACTTGTTAGAGCAAAGAGTACAGACTCTTGTACAAGAAAAATGGTTGTACAAGTTGGTAGGCTATGACTTTATTGTGCAATACAAACGTGGACAGGAAAATGTTGTTGATGATGCATTGTTTAGAAGAAATGATGAGGTATAATGTGCTGGAATTTCTGTATATCATTCTCCAGTTTTGAAATGCATTCAGACAACTTGGGAACATGATATCAATATAAAGAAACTCATTAGTGATCTCCGAGCTGACCCTGAGGCTCATCCTAATTTCAAATTTATTGATAGTGTTCTTCGAAAAAGGGGAAAATGGTGGTGTGTATGGACCTTGCATTGAGAACCATTCTCATTGCATCCATGCATTCCAGCGCGATAGGAGGTCACTCGGGCGTCTTGGTGACTCTTAAAAAACTCCAACAGGTTTATACGTGGTCGGGAATGGCAAGAGAAGTCAGGGAGTTTGTTAGAATGTGTCGAATATGTCAAAAGCACAAGGGGGACAACTCGGCTTACAAAGGTCTCTTACAGCCGTTACCCATTCCTAATGGACTTTGGGAATCAATCTCCATGGATCTCATTGAAAGTTTACACAAGTTTAAAGGGAATATAGTGATATTTGTAGTCGTAGATAGATTGTCAAAGATGGCTCATTTTATGGGACTGCAACACCCGTTCATAGCCAAAACAGTGGTTGGGATCTATATGGACAGCGTCTTCAAGCTCCATGGCATGCCCTTATCCATTATCAATGACAGGGACAAGATCTTCTTAAGTGCTTTTTGGAGAGAGTTTTTGAAGTTTCAAGGGTTGAAACAATCACTTTCAACCGCTTATCACTCACAAATAGATGGTCAAAAAAAGGTGGTGAACAGATGTTTGGGTACTTACTTGCGTTGCATGGCAGGCCAACGTCCATAGAATGGGTCCAATGGCTTCCTTTAGTTGAGTGGTAGTACATCACCAATTTCCATTCAACTATCTAGATGACTCCATTTGAAGTTGTCTATGGGCGTAAACTACCAATCCATGTTCCGTACCTGGTAGGAGATTCGAAGGTAGAATATGTTGACTAGGCCCTGTTATCGCGAGAAGCCACACTACAGTTGCTTAAGTTCCACTTGCAACAAGATTAAAATCGAATGAAACAATCGCAAGACAAGCATAGGTTTGATGCTACATTGGCCATTGGTGATTGAGCCCTAGTGAAACTACAACCTTATTGCCAATTGTCTATGGATAAACGATGTCACAAACTTTCACCAAAGTACTTTGGTCCCTTTCGAGTCACTGAACAAGTGGGTGTAGTGGCTTACTGTTTAGCATTAGGAGAATGAGCTAAAATACATAATGTTTTTCATATATCCTAAATGAAACGCTACCTAGGAACACTCAGAGCTATTGAAGTTATTCCTCTCATAAACAAGCAGAACCATATGCCATCGGCGATACAAGATGAGAGAAATGTGGTGGTTGATGGGAGGCGCCGATACCAGATATTGGTTCAGTGAGCTGACAGGGCAGTATAGGACAGTTTGTGGGAAAAATTGATGCTCTTCAAATCTATTATCCAGAAGTTCTTTCCCATTAGGGCTTATGAAGGGAACTCTCCATTCAACGAGGACGTTGAACGTTTGAAGGGTGGAATATTTATACAAATGATAACTTGCCGAAGGGATAGAAAAGCGACACGTGGATGTTGAAGATGAAACCATGAGAACTAGTTTTTCTAATTTTAAAATTTACTAATTTCGTCCTTGAACCTTGTTTAATTACTATTTGAACACATGTTTTTCTTTTATGTCTAATATGGCTTAGGCCGAATAGCTGAAGGAATTTTAGGTTATATCCTGAGATTTCCTTCTAGTTGGAATGTTTATGGAATGGATGAGCTAGACTCAATTTCTTATCTCTTATCTCTCATCTCTCTCTTTGGTGTAATATATTTTTGTCTAACAATCTTCTCCCCTCTCTTCTTACTGTGAATCACACTAGTATGCCATGGTAGGTACACTATCTATCGATATATTGCATATGTTTTAAGCATGTGTAGCAGATACCTTCTTCAATGTATTTATTTTCTAGATCGAAGTCTAAGTTTCCCGAAATTGTGTTTGAAAATAACCTATAAAACTGTCTAAAAATGAAGTTAAAAAGGATTTATTATTTTATTTCCTTGGAGTCTTGTTTGTTTTTACTAACTTTGCCTTTTTGAGTTGCAAGTATTTTGAGTTTGTGTATTTGCAAAGGTACTTCTCTCTCTCTTTTCTTTATTTTATTTCTTTCGTACCATGACTATAACCTAGAAGCATTACTAGGAATAAAGAGCTCTATATAACGCTTAGTAGGACCCAAATATTATTGACCTTATATACATTTTAGACCATCTCCAATCATAAAACTCAATCTCAAACTAAAAATATATTAATTGTCCCATCAAACAATAATTTATCTCAAACCCCAAAACTCATTCTTAAACTCAAAATAATATTCTTCGAATATACTTTTCACATCAACTTTTTCAATACCACTTGTATATTTATTAACTTTAAAAATTAAACTCCCAATTTTTTTTATTCAATTAGAAAAAATTATGATAAAAATTATTATACATTAATAATTTATATACGTTAAAAAATAAATTAAACATTATTAATCCTATTTTTAGTTTCTTTTTTCTATCAATATGGTTTATTATTATAAAGTTATGATAGATAAAAAAATATTAATAAAAAATCTAAATAAATTATATAAAATTAATACATATTAATAGTCTTTTTACATTAAACTTCAAACTAAACAAAAAAATCAAGTTTATCAACATATCAACTGTCAAATACCTCATTTAAAATTTTAAAAATTAAATGGGTATATGGATTGTAAAACGCAAATATGCGTATTTAAGAGAGAGAAAAGAGAGAGAAAATGGTGAAAACATCCAAAAAATGCAAAATGGATTTGAGTTTCAGGGTAGGTTGGAGATGGTCTTAGGTTTGGATTAACAAATAAAATGTAAATATGTGTTCTTATAAAATGGCCAAAAATTAATAGTAGATATCGTAAAAACGGGCATGATACACATAGCATCGAGCCATTTTCCCGAGTGTCACCAAGTATCGAACCAAAGAAAGAACCTCTTAGTTGTTTTTTTCTTCTAAAAAAATGCTATTTTATCTTTCTCGATTTCTATTGTAGTAATAGAGTGACGACTCTCATATAGTCAAAGTTAATAAAATTAAAAGAAAAGAAAAGACATGATCGAGCTCGGCCATTTTTGGTTCTTCATTTCCCATTTTCGAGATTCGATGGAAGTGTAAGTTAATAATGTGTACGGATCTCTCTTTCGATTTTGTGCGTTTCTCTTCTTATTTTTTATGTCACAGTTTCGAATATACATATTATTTTTATAAAAAAAACTTCTTATTCTTTATCCGTTAGTGTTTAGTTTGCGACAGAAAATTGTTTTGAAAAAATGATAGGTGAATTGAAGGTAAATCTGTGCCTTTATTTTCTATGTATGTAAGAGAAAAATTGTGTATTTATTCCTAAGTTCTTTTTTATTTATCCCTAAATGTTTATTCTCAAATTGCTTTCTTTCAATGCCTTAATATGAAATCTTCAATTTTTTTTACTTTGTCAAATTTTTATTTCGTATGTTTCATTTTGGTAATATGTTAGTTTTCATTTTCAAGTTAGTGTTTCAAAGTCCTAATATGCCATCTCTATTTCTTTTCCTTCTTAATTTTTTATTCTAAAGTTTTAGGTCTTCATTGTTTCATAACCAAAGTTTTCATGGCAAAATATGTAATATTTATGGACTTTGTATTTTCTATTTATGTTGATGAAAATTAAAAGAGCGAAGGGGATTATAAGCATCTCAATTAATTTTTATAATAGGTAATATAGTCATCAATTTCAATTTTTGTTTGAAGTTTATTTATAAACTCATCTTTATTTTGTATTTGTCTATGTTTATGCTACAATTCTAGACAGTTAAAGGTTGGTTATATGTTTGTTTCAATTTCTTTTATTTGCAAACCACTTCTTATTAAATCCATTTTTCCACTTTGAGTAGTTGTAACTGAATATTCTAAGGGAATTTAGTTGCTATGAATGCTGAACTCACTTCCCTAATGGGGCATGAATGAATTTTTTTGTGAAAGTTCTTAATCCCATTTGTATTTTCTGATTTGACTCTTTATCTTGGACTATTAAATATATACTAATAGTATTCTTTTCTCATATTTGTTTCTTCTTCCCCTATAATTTTAAAATCTTCTTCTCATAATTATTCCGTTGTACTTTGATCACAGATTTCACACTCGGTCCTTGAGATCAAGAACTCTTAACCCCAGCTAAAAATTTAGGTCGTAACAACTTAGTATCAGAGCTAGACAGTTTTGGGATGGTAGAAATTCGACATCAAGTTGAAATGGATGCTCTTAAAGCTCTAATTGAAGGTCTGACCCAACAATTAACTTCTATGCAAGCTGCTCTATAACAGAACATGACCAAATTGAGTAATAATATGGACAAAATTTTCAATATCACAGAAGAAAGATTGACATCCATAGAAGGTGGTGGGTCTAGTATTGGTCAAGATTCCCGCGCCAGACCCTTTGATGATTCTTCTTACCATGACCCTCCCCCGAATAGGCCCTTCCATCATGGTCAGCAGTATGTTCCTCCAACCTAGTTCACCAAGGTTGATTTCCCTTGGTTTGATGAGATCGATGTGGAGGGATGACTTATATTTGTTGAGCAGTTCTTTTGGATGGACATGATGAATGATGCAACTAGACCGGATATTTCTCTTACTCACTTTACTGGTGAAGAATGAATGTGGTATGGGTATTATCTTCAGCAACGCAGCCATAGAGAAGCCATGATATGGGAGGTGTTCAAAAGAGACTTCTTGTTATAGTTCGGACCTTCCATACATGACACCTCATGAGACAATTGATAAACCTGAAACATGTTAGTTTTGTTCAAGAATACAATCTCCAATACATGTCAATTTCCTAAAAAATGTATAGTATGCAAATGGACTATGTTATAGACTACTACATATCTGGGTTGAGGGAGAAAATTACAAATTGAATCAGGCTGCGATTTCTAGATCCTTAAATGAAGCCATGTCGATGGCCAAGGTCCAAGAAGCGACATACGTGTCCCTATAGAGAAGCGGGCACTTGTACAACGTTGAACTGTCGTTGCTTCCCAAGCCAACCAATATTAACACGATCTGGAAAAGCACCAAACGGACTACCGACCTCAAAAATGTTTCCCATGTGTCTTCCTTCAGCATAAACCAGGGTTGCATGAAGCAAATATACCCGGCTGTAATTGTCTCAAAAAGAGGAGGAAAGGCCTGTGTTACACTTGCAATGAAAAGTGGGAACCCAACCACATATGTAAATCAAAGTTATTTATGTTGGAAACGTTAGTGGACAATCGACTTATTCACTCACAAACTCAAGATAAGATTAAAAAATGGGAAGAAATTTTTATTTTAGTACATCTTCTTTCTTCAAATACAACTACTCTATTTATACTAGAAAAAAAATACTCTTAAACGGTCAGAATTAATTCTAATTAAGACCCCTATAAAAACAAAAGATAATAACGTCTAATATTAACTAGACCTTTTATTCTAATTAAGACACATATTAAACAAAAGTTAATAACATCTAATTTTCAATTAATTAATTTTATTTTCAACACTCCCCTGTAAAATTAATTTTTCTTCGTGATTCCAAGCATACTCCTCATTCTGCCGAAAACTTTCACTCTAAGAGATATCGTAAATTATATGTAAGTTGATCAACAAATTTCACATATTCAAGTCTGATCTCTTTTTTCGTAATACTCTCTCAGATGAAGTGATATCGCGTATCGATGTGTTTACTTTGATCATGAAAAACAGGATTCCTTGCTAGAGCTTAAGCAGACTTGTTGTCGACAAAAATGTGGTCGCTTTATTATCTGACAAACCTATCTCCTTCTAGCCAGATTGTGTGACAAGCGCATGTTGTCATCGCGACATATTCAGCTTTACAAGATGATAGCGAGACCATCGCTTGTTTCTTAAAACACCATAAGATTGCATTAGACCCCATAAAAACCACAAATACAGTTGTTCTCTTCCGATCATCTATATCTCTGGCAAAATCACTATCGAAATATCCAACAAGTTGAAGTTCCTTGGTTGATGAATAAAATAGTCCAAAATCAATCGTACCTTTCAAATATCTTAAGATCCTCTTTGCCGCTTTCATGTGTTCCGTCGTAGGCACCTCCATGTATCGACTAATAATTCCAACACTAAAAAGAATATTCGGCTGAGTACATGTCAAATACCTTAGACATCCAACGAGACTTTTGAACAGTGTTGGATCCACCTTTTCTCCCGTTTCGTTCTTGTTCAATTTAGCTCCAACCTTCATAGGGGTAGCCACTAGTTTGCTATTCAACATATTGAATCTATCCATAACTTCATTCACATATGTTTGTTGCCCAATAAAAATCCCATCATCCGATTGACGCACTTCTAATCCGAGATAAAATGACATTAAGCCAATATATGTTATCTCAAATTCTCAGGCCATATCATTCTTGAAATCTTCAAAGAGACTCGAATTATTCCAGTGAAATTAAGATCATCCACGTAGAGACAAACGAATAAACAATCTCCATTTTTATCCATTTCAAAATCATTTCTCACAAAAATACTAAAGTGCATAAAGTGCATACTCATGTGGGAATCTTTCAAATCATTTCTCACAAAAATAATCATCAAACCGACTATACCATGCTCAAGGCGCTTGTTTGAGACCGTACAAAGCCCTCTTCAACTTTAATACATTTCCTTCTTATCTTTCATCACATAGCCTTCCAGTTTCTCCACAAAAACATCCTCCTCAAGAAAACCATTAAGAAATGTTGACTTCACGTCCAATTGGAATATTTTCCAATTTCTTTGTGCCACCAGTGAAACAAAAAAATCTGATTGTTTCTAAACGAGCAACTGGAGAAAATACTTCATCATAATCCACTTTGTGTCGTTGTGCATACCCTTTGATGACTAATCTCGCTTTATATTTTTCGACAACACCTTTTGCATTCATTTTCTCTTTGAATATCCACTTGACGCCAATGGACTTCTGACCCACTGGAAGAGAAGTGAGTTCCCATGTATTGTTTCTTTCAATGGCTCAAATTTCCTCTTACATGGCTTGTCTCCATTTCTTCTCTTTACTAGCCTCTTCAAAACTCAAAGACGTTGTTTCGTCTAAAAGACAAAACATAGAGACATAATTCATTACCTTTGTATTCTCGTATAGTTTTTGGATAGTTCTCAGCCTTAGTGATCTTTCATTAGGGATCCCACTTGATGAAGATGCACTAGAATATGTGTTCTGTGTCATCGTAGGAACTACGGGCTGCCATATTTCTTCTCCTTGATTGTCCTCATCGAAGAATGAGAAGAATTTGTTGAAGAAATCTTCATTAACTTCCCAATGAAGCATCTTCATCGAACTTTACATCACGACTCACAACCATCCTTCCGATGACAAAATTGTAGAGCTTGTACCCCTTTGATTTTCCGTCATAGTCAATGACCGCAAACTTCTCGCTTCTATCATCAAGTTTGATTCTCTCTTGCTCCGGCACATGCTTGTAGGCAATACTCCCAAAAATCCTTAGGTGAGATACATCTGGCTTCTTTCCGCTCCAAGCTTCAATTGGTGTTAGATCTTTCACGCTTTTGGTCGGACAACGAGTAAGGAGATACACTGCACACGCCACTACTTCTGCCCAAAATTATTTTGGCATCTTCTTATGTTTCATAATGCTCCGAGCCATATTGAGCATAGACCAGTTCTTCCTTTCAGCCATTCCATTTTGCTGTGGAAATCTTGGAGTTGTGAGGAAACGCTTAATGCCATTTTCTTCACAGAAACGATTAAAGGCATCAGAAGTAAATTCTCCACCTCTATCGGTTCTCAACGCTCAAATCATATAGCCAGACTCTTTCTCCACCAAAGTTTTAAAGTTCTTAAAAGTATCAAAACTCTTACATTTTTCTTTCAAGAAATAAACCCATGTCTTCCGGCTAAAATCATCGATGAAAAGTAAGAAATAATTACTTTTACCATAAGACGATGGTTTGATCGGTCCACACACATCGACATGAATTAATTCGAGCGACTTCGTTGCTCTTGACGTTGCTTCCTTCGAAAAGCTTTCTCTTGCATGTTTTCTGATAGAAAAATTAAGTAAAGTTAAATTTTGAAACCGGCCAGAAAACTAAACAACTATTAACTTCTATGTGCAGGAACAGATCGAATTGCATAAACCGGCTGGAGCCTCACAAACCGGCTGAAGAACACTTTAAAGAAATCCAGTTCCAAGTGATCAAGTCAAGATTAAGAGAAACCGGTTTCAACATTCTCAAGGGACCGGCTAGCAAAGAAAAGTCTACATCCCAGCCGGACTATACTATGTAAGAGTCAACCGGAAACTAAAAGCTACAGAGATGACGTAATATGACGAAATAGACGTGTCTCGGAGAAATAAAAGAAGATAAGATCCGATCAGAAACATACGATAAAAACAATGATGATTTACTGATCCGACTTCGACAGTCGGAGGGTGCATGCCTGACACGTGTTCGAATCTGCAAACCGGCTACGTCATCTTTACCTGATGAGTATTTGCATGCTTGCCAAGTGTTAGGAAGGTGAAACGTGCAAGCAACCTCTCTGCACCGGCGTGACTCTGAATTAACCAATCCCACGGTGAGAGAAGAAAGTGACCGTTGGAAGACTCTTCACTATAAAAGGAATACGAAGCGACCTCATTAATGACAAGTTACGAAAATCTTAGAGAGATAAAGAAATCTCACGCGCGATCCAAAACCGTTGTGTCATTTATCGAAAGCTATTGTTGTGTTGTGTTATTGTATTACATCAAGAGTGCGTTGGTGTAACCAGCGAGTAGTAAGTTAAGGCTCGACCGGCAGCATAATTGTTGTAATCTTGAAAGTTAGTGGAGATCCTTCTCATAACCTGAGAATAAGGGGTGACGTAGGAGGGTTTGCTCCGAACATCCATAAAAAATCTTGTCTCGTGTCATTTCTTTTATTCCCGCTTATTCACTTAACCTAACCACAAACCAAGACAATCTTACTCCTTAGATAAAAAACAGGTCTACTCATATTTCTAAAACTGACTCCTCCTAAACATCATCTAAGTCGCATACGTTGCTTCAGACTGAAACAGACATTTCCGCCCTTGAACCCAGTTCAAGAGTCTGTGACAGTTTGCGAAGTGCTGAGAACGGTCATAGTCTCTAACCGGACTATCACCAAAGTGTGTTGCGTGTTGTAAGCGGCTACCCTTCCAGAAACCGGAAACACCCCGGTCCTCCAAGGGCGTCCCCGATCCTAACAAGTGGTATCAGAGCGAGGTTCTTAACACTCAAGCAACCGAAAAAGATGGGAAGCATGACCCACAGCGACAAGCCACCAATGCTAAACAGTGAAGCGTTTAGCAGTTGGAAGAAACAGATGTATCTACATCTGATCACGCTAGATGATGAGATTAGCCGAGTTCTGAAAGAAGGGCCAATCAAAATCAACAAGGAGTTAGACGAATGGACAAATGAAGATCGAAGACGGAGTAACTTAGACAACCATTGCATGAGGCACATCTATAAGGCTATAGACGATAATACCTTAAACAAGATATCAGCATGTGATAATGCAAAGGAAGCCTGGGAAACAATCATTCAGATTCATGAAGGAAACGAATGAACAAAGGAGAACAAAATCTTGGTGGCTACACAAAAATATGAAAACATCAGGATGAAACCGGGGGAAATATGAAGGAATTCAGCAACCGGTTCACTAGCGTGGTCAACGAGCTTTAGACACTCGGAAAGAAATACGACAACCGAGAAGTAATCATTAAAGCCTTAAGATCACTGCCGAGCACATGGGATATCAAAACCATGGTGATGAGGGAATCAAGCAACCTCGGGCAGATGAAGTTACATGACGTGTTTGAGGATCTAAAAGCCTACGAGTTCGAGATTAAGTCTCGGATCGAAGATAAAGCATACACGTCAACCGCAACCAGAGCTTTGGTTACATCGGTGGAACCGGCGGTCCAAGTATCAACCGTTCCGGCTCCAGTCAAGAATGCTGATCAGATCAGTGAAGATGTGATGGCGATGCTAGCTCAGAAATTTGGGAGATTCATGAAGAAGAACCAGCCACCATCTAACAACAACTTTAGCTATAATTATGTAGATAAATCAAATAAAAGATGTTATAACTGTGATGGTTTTGGACATTTCATGTCAGAATATAGGAAACCGAGAAGAGACGACAGAAAACCGGAAGGCAACTATCAAGGAAACAACTACCAAGGTAACCGGTACCAGGGTAACAACTACCAAGGGAACAACTATCGGAGAAATGATAACCAACGGAACGACTACCGGAGAAACGACAACCAGCAAGCCGACGAAGGAAAGGAAATACAGAAAGCACTCATTGCATCCGACGGTGGAAGCGAATGGGCGTACTCTAACAACGAAAATGATGAAGAAAGAGTAACATGCTTCATGACAAACAACGAAGAGGTATTTGATTTCTCTTCTGATGAGTTCTCTAAGGAAGATTTGATTTCTTCACTCAACGAAATGGTCGATGAGTTCAGAAACATATCTGCATACATACCGACTCCGGTAGAACACAAAACCGTAGAGTCAAGTGGTATCGCTGATAAGTCATGTGAAACTGCAATGTATGAAATGGATGAACTATCCTTAGAAAATGAGGAGATAGTTCAACCGGTAACTGAAATCGATGAACGAGCACTGTATGTTACGGCTGCGTGGGAAAGATCTCGTCAAGCCGTAAAACAGATGTGTAATTATAAAAGACACCCTAAGTGTAGATTTGGTATTGGTTATGAACAGAACAAACAAAACGAATCAAATCAACCTAACGGGATGAAACTCACAAAAGACAATCTTCCATTCATAAGATTTGTCAAGAGTTTATCAACCGAAAATGAGGAAACACGTGATCTAAAACCGGAAAAAGAACTTAAATATGTAAGTCCGACTGAATCAGAAAACTGGCTTCATCCTGAGAGAAGGAAAGTCAACCGTAAAGAAAATAAACAACATAAAACAAGCAAATCTCGGTCTCAAAGACATTCATCACCACAACATAAGGCATTCTTGAGCAATGATCAAGAAGTTAAGCCAAACATTATAAGAACAGATACCGGGAAAGTGATCCGACTTATTCAAGTCTGGATCCCAAAGGGACTAATCAACCATGGACCCAACTGAATGTGGGTACCAAAAAGGTGTAAATATTTTTATTTTACAGGTTAGGAGAAGCAACCGGCTAAAGAACTCGGAATGGTACCTAGACAGCGGATGCTCAAGACACATGACCGGCAACGACAAGCTACTGGCAGATATCACATATGAAACCGGAGCAGTCATAACATTCGGTGACAACTCGAAAGGTAAAACCGTGGGCAAGGGTAAGATTGTCCATGGTAACCTATCCATAAATAATGTATTACTGGTAGAACACTTGCATTTTAACCTATTAAGTATAAGTCAAATGTGCGATGTAGGTTATAAAGTTGAATTTCATAAGAATGCATGTTTAGTTAAGAATAATCAAAATGATATTCTTTTAACCGGTAACCGAATGGGAAATATTTACAAAGTTGATTGGAAAACTGACTTTGAAAAACCTGTATGCATGATAGCTGGAAATGATCCAAACTGGCTTTGGCATAAACGGTTAAACCATTTGAATTTCAAAACAATTCGAGTAAACAAAATCAGAAGTGATAGAGGAACTGAGTTTATAAATAGCAGATTAACTACTTTTCTTGATGATTCCGGTATTAGACACGAGTTGTCTAGTGCCAGAACTCCTCAACAAAACGGCTTGGCTGAGAGAAGAAACCGAACTCTCAAGGAAGCCGCAAGGTCAATGATAGATGATTCGGGTATTGCCCAAAAGTTTTGGGCTGAAGCTATCAATACCGCATTCTACACACAAAATCGGTCTTTAGTAACTAAACGTTTTTCAAAAACTCCTTTTGAAATATACTATGATCGAATTCCAAACATACGGTATTTTCGAATTTTTGGTAGTAAATGTTTTGTTCACAACAACGGCAAAAATTATTTGACCGCTTTTGATGCTAAATCCGATGAGGGAATAATGTTGGGATATTCAGCTGTAAGTAAAGCTTATGGGATATATAATACTAGGACTCTAACAGTTGAAGAAACAGCCCACGTTGTTTTTGATGAATCGGTTGAACAAAACACTGCTCTACCCTTCGACCTTCACAACAGAATAGAAAACTTCAATATCTATTCTAATGATGAAGATGAGGTTCCGGTTTTTAGACGATTTGTCAATGACCAAGCGGTTGATGTTGAACCTCAGCCTGCTCAAGATGCCTTACGGCAGAAAGTTGACTCTTTAGTTTCGACTGAAGAAATCGGTCGGTCTGATTCTGTTCAACCTACCGATCAGTCTAACCTTGATCATCCAACCGAAAGCTTGATAGACACGTCTCGGATAAACATCAGAAGGAACAAAAATCATCCTCTTAAACTAGTAATAGGTAACATATCCTCACCCGTCCGAACTAGGCAACAAAATTTGGAACACTATGAATACTCCGCTTTCATATCACAAATTGAGCCGAAAAAGGTGGATGAAGCATTGTTAGATCCCGATTGGATCCTAGCAATGCAAGAGAAATTAAACGAGTTTGAGAGAAATAAAGTCTGGTACCTAGTTCCTAGACCGAAAAATAAACCGGTTATAGGAACACGATGGGTATTCAGAAATAAACTCAATGAAGACGGTTTAGTTACGAGGAACAAAGCCCGGCTAGTGGCTCAAGGCTACAAACAGGAAGAAGGCGTTGATTTTAAAGAATCATTTGCCCCTATAGCTAGACTTGAGGCCATTA
The DNA here is from genome assembly GCF_907164915.1 of Impatiens glandulifera. Lineage (NCBI taxonomy): Eukaryota > Viridiplantae > Streptophyta > Magnoliopsida > Ericales > Balsaminaceae > Impatiens > Impatiens glandulifera. The sequence continues at coordinate 17,342 of NW_025919333.1, forward strand.
GAATATTTTTAGCATATGCAACTTTCAAAAATTTCAATGTTTTTAAAATGGATGTTAAAAACGCTTTTCTAAATGGTAAGGTAAATGAGGAGGTATATGTTAATCAATCTCCAGGTTTCAAAAATCCAGAACACGAAAATCATGTTTATCGGCTGAACAAGGCCCTTTACGGTTTGAAACAGGCTTCGAGAACCTGGTACGATACGTTAACACAATTCTTATTTGATCACAAATTTACAATAGGTTTAGTTGACAAAACGCTTTTCAAATTTGAGAAAAAGGGACACATATTACTTGTTCAAATATATGTCGATGATATTATCTTCGGATCAACCGATCCAAAACTATGTGATAAATTCTCAAAAATGATGACTAACAAATTTCAAATGAGTATGATGGGAGAACTGAGTTTCTTCCTAGGACTTCAGGTTAAGCAGATTGAAGCCGGAACGTTCATAAGCCAACCAAAGTACACAGCCGAACTACTGAAGAAGTTTGGAATGGATACATGCGCCGAGGCGGCTACACCAATGAGTTCTTCTGTAAAGTTAGACAAAGATGAGGATGGTCAAGCCGTTGACATCACAGCATATCGGGGAATGATTGGATCCCTGCTCTACCTAACAGCCAGCCGGTCGGACATCCTGTTTGCGGTTGGAGTATACGGGAGATTCCAAGCCAATCCAAAGCAATCAGATTACACTGCGGCTAAAAGAATATTGAAATATCTGAAGGGAACTCAAGACGTAGGACTTTGGTATCCAAAAGACTCAAGCTTCAATCTCATAAGCTACTCAGACGCGGATTACGCAGGATGCAAAATCGATAGAAAGAGTACAAGTGGAACCTGCCAATTCCTGGGTGACCGGCTCGTTACTTGGAGCAGCAAGAAACAGACCTCAGTTGCAACGTCAACCGAAGAGGCAGAATATATAGCAGCCGGAAGCTGCTGTGCACAACTCCTCTGGATCCAACAACAACTAAGGGACTTTGGCGTAGTAGCTGAGGAATCACCAATATTTTGTGACAACACCAGCGCGATAGCGATTACATACAATCCGGTGTTGCACTCAAGAACGAAGCATATTGATATAAGACACCATTTCATCCGGGAGCATGTTTAGGAGAAACACATCCGGTTGGAATATGTCTCAACTGAGCAACAAGTAGCAGACATCTTTACCAAACCGCTGCAGGAAGCTAAGTTTTCTCATTTCAGAAATATTCTAGGAATTACTGATGTTAAGCAACTTATACCATGATCATACATACTGCTTACATACATAATTAAGAAAAATCGGGATATGTGTTCAGGGAGAAGCTCTCGCTTCTCAAACCATATTCAAATAGGCAATTGAAAATTCAAGGATGCTAACTGGGAGGAAGTCTCCGGTTATGCCTGATCACTTCATGATGTCAAATCATGTGTATACTTACTACACGGTTGAAATGACCTGGTAAAAAGTGGATACACTTAATCCAAAGTTGAACAAATGATTGATATGTCTCAACATTTCTTCACAATCAGAATAAAATATCCAACTAAAACCGGTCATGGAAAACCGATTAGTACAAATGCACTCTAGTTTAGATGAATTGAACTTTTCCGGTTAATTTGAGACGACTAACCGTGTTTTCGTGCAAAACCTTGAGAAATGAAGCCTGTAATAAATAAAATAGTCTACCTCAATCGAGATGACAACATGTGTCCATCATCAAGAGAGGGAGACTCACATCTTGTCAATAGATTTTTGTCATCATGAATATCTTGGTAATAATTACCTTTGCATTGGAAATAAACATTATACACTTCAACAAGTTAAAGCCTATTAACTAATTGATGACATCATTAAGCATGCTTAACCTATTGATCTAGCCGAACCCTTGGCTATATAAACCACCCTCAAATCCTCACAACTCTTCACAAAAATCTACTATTCACAAAACTATCTTGAGCTTAAACTACATCAAGAACATGAACTCCGACCCACTCGCAAAGAAAATTCTCTTGGCTGATTTCAACTCGATTTATCAATACGAAGATCACGATGTCAAAGAAATGTTCTTAGCCGTTGAAAGAAGCGGACTAAGAGGATTTCTGGAAAACAGATTCATCCTCGACTACATAGTAGTCGATGAATTTTTCCAGACTGCAAAGGAAGTGCACCGAGACATAATCGTTGCACGAGTCTACGGTCAGTCCTTTCTATTCAGCGAGACGGATTTCGCTGAATACTGCGGTTTGCCCACTGAAGGGGTAACCGATCTAACCTACTCTTCGGTGACCATTGAAGAAATCTGTCATCGGTTCTCCAACTTTGACATCCCGGTTAGACCATGGGGTGCTAAAAGCCAACTCTCTCACAAATACCAACTTCTTTGTGAGATTCTGGGAAAGTCCGTTCTGGGTAGAGAGAAAGGCTACTACTACACCCAGAGGCTCTTCGAGATGATGATTGCCGTTACGGTTGGGACATCGGTAAACTGGTCCTGGATCATCTTCAGCAACCTGAAGAAGATGATTCTTTCAAAAAAAATCGGCTATGCTCCTCAGCTAAGCGGTTTTTGTGCTAGTCTGGATATCCACTCCGGACCATTCGTCACTCTCCATCCGAAGCATGTGCTCACGAAGGAGAGAATCCAAGAGCTGATCGACCGGTGGGAAGCAGCTAAGGCCAAGAGGAATCAAGCAACCGGGTCATCAAACGTTTAACTCTTCCTCATCTCCTTTATCCTTTCCCAAACCGGTAATTTTGTTGTACTACCGGTTTAGTACTTTGCATTAATGAAGACCATTTCTTTCTTCCTCAATCAAAAACAAAGAAATCCTAAAGTAAATAACCAACATTAAATGCGCCGTATCAAACCAAATCAAATCACTCTTGGAAACAGTAATATTCGCTTTCAAGAAGCATGCCTGATCCGATTAGACTAGACATACCCTTATCCTCTTGAAAATTGACAAGGCATTTATGACCAGACATAAACGGTCTGATTTTTCAAAATATTCTCATTTAATGCACCCAACCGCTCACTCTATAAAAGGGGACCTAATCCTTCCTCTTCAAACACACTTCCAATACTCTTCTCTCTCTAAGCTTGAAAGTTCAAAGAACTCTGTTCGATTCTCAATCTCATTCTTCTCCAAAATGAATGTTGAACTACGAAACACAATCATAGTTAACTTCCAAGAAATAAGAAATGCCCGGTTTCACGAAAGCATATTCCAACCGATCGTAGAATCGGGGCTACAAGAATTTCTTGAAGGATCAGACACCATCCTCGAAGATGAGGTGTACGAGTTCTTCAACAACGGGCATATTCTTAATGATAGCAGCATTCGGACCATCATTAACGGGAAATTTCTTCGGCTTACCAAAGAACACTTTGCTCTATTCTTTGACCTTCCAACCGAAGGATTCTCAGACTTCCCAACGCCGTTCTTCCCGGCTAAGGAAGACTACGCCTATATCTTCTCCTCCTCCATCGAACCGGTCGCCGACCACGGGGAGAAGGACAACCTCGCTCCTCAATACCAAGTCTTTCATGACTTGGTTCAGCGGTCTATCATGGGCCGAATGGCCAACCAAAACTATAACCGGGAGGCTTTCGACATCATGATGGCCATCGTCCGAAAATCGCCCATCAACTGGGCTTCCTACCTCTTCAACAATTTGAAGAAGCTCATCACCGCTCCAAGGGGAAGGATCGGTTTCGCTCCACAAATCACTCGATTCTTGGAGGATCATCGCCGCAACCTCGGGCCCGGTGTTCCTGTCGGACCGGCCAACACCCTGACTCTATCCATGCTAGATAGATGGATATCGAGGATTGAGGAACGGACACCCGACAACACCGTGAACAAATGGCTTGTCAGAATGATCGAGGGGGATTGGATCGATCTAGTTTAATCTATCTGTATTTTATGGTTTTCTGGTCATTGTGTTGTACGACCGGAAAACCACTTCATTATTCTATGCCTCGGACTCATCTATAAAATTTCCCATTTCTAAAGTCTTCGGTTTTTCACATTACATTTCTTTCCGGTTTTGATCTGAATAAACAAAGGACTCCATGTTAAACGAAACTTCCGGTTAACAAGCTTCCGGTAAATCAAGATCACAAACAAAGTTCGAAAAACTTACCGTCCACGGTATTTACTACGCATAAATTACCGCCCATAGTATTCTCCGCATTTACCGCCGAAAGTTACTGCAGTAACTTTTGGAGGGAAAGTTGGCGCCAAAAACATAACCAAGTGACGGTTCACCTTCTAACCGCTCAAAATCGCCTCCTATATAAGTTCAAAACAGTCCATTTTCTACACAAGCTTTCTCTCTCTAAAATCTTAAAATCTTAGAAATCTCTCTGACTTCCGATCATCGTTGTTCTTCATATTCTTCATTTACAAAATCATCATGGATCTAGTTAAAGCACCCTTTCAATACATGTTGCAGGTCGATTTCAGCGACATCGACGAACACGTTGCGGAAGAGAACAAGGCCGTGCTGCAATCGCTAAGGGATTCGGGATTAGAAACGTATTTATCTGGTCCGTTCATCGTGCACCCGACGGAGGTTATGGAGTTTCTGGCGACGACGACTCTAACGAAGAGGACGGTCTCCGCCACCGTGAACGGCAAAGCGGTTAACACTACGGAAGAGATCTTTTCTGAAGCACTCGGTTTGCCAAATACCGGGCTGGACTTCAAAACAAGCTTGACAGACGCAGAATCCAATGTGGTCCGGTTGGTTATATCGGCTGACGACAAGGATCTGGTAACTCACTCAAGCCGGAAGAACAAACTCAAGCCGGAGTTTAGATGGCTGCTGAACATAATCCCAAGATCACTTTAGGGTAGAGGAGGAAACTTCAATAACCTGACCAAGCTGAAGTTAAAGATGATGATGGCGATTGTCCGCGGTGACAAGATAGACTGGGGAACCGTTTTGTTCGAACAGTTCTGTGAAATGGTGGTAAAGAAGGATGGCCGGGTTCAGGCCTATGTAATGCAAATAGTGAAGATTCTGAAGTTACTTAATGTGGAACTCGGTGAAGGTGAACCGCTTCCATCCGCCAATGTTCTTAACTTTGAGCAATTGAACAAGAAAACTGCTAAAGCGGCTAGGCCGAAGTCCTCCAGAACAAAGTCATCAAAAGGAACCAGCTCGTCCGCACCGGCTGGTGAAAGTTCGAAACAAGAAGATCATAAGGGGAAGGCTGTTCAAGCAGAGGCCTCTCAGAAGAAAAAGGGAAGGAGGAAGACGTCCGCGAAGAAGAGCTCCAACAAACCGGCAGACTCCGAGAAAACTCTCTCCTCAGATCATTCACCAAAAAGAACCAAAGACATCTTTCAACCCACTCCCATCAATACAGTCCATCCTATTCCAGTCGACTCTCCATCATCAAGGCAAACCGAACCCTCGGGGAGCCAAGAAACCAAGTCAGCATCGAAGGAGGCAGAAGAGGTTAGTATTCATTCTGAAAACTCCAAGTCCCCGAACAAGAAACTCGATGAAATAATGGTTGAAGTAGGTTTAAGAACCTCAGAGATTATAGTGGACGTGGTCCAAACTCTACATCATGAAACCGAATACGACGTGACAAGTCTTCTCAAGCCAGCTGATCAGGTTGGGGTACCAAGTCAGAATGAAATCCATCCGGTCGAAGAAACAGCCAACACTAAGAACATCATCCCTCCGGCTCAGGAGGGAAATATTGAAGAAAAAGGACCATCCGGCTCGGCAGGGAACAAATCCGTTCACACCGAAACAACGCTCCGATCGGCCCAAGACGGGCCAGCCGATTCAACAATCACACCTGAAGGTTCAATTCAGGTTAACAAAGGCAAAGAAGTTCTACTTGAGGATTCTACGGTAAAGGGAAAAAGTGCTTTGCAAACCGATCCACAACCTAAGATTGTAACCAAAGCCGAGGTCCCTATTTCAGCAGAAGAAGAGGTGGAGATGTATCAGAAGTTCCTCCTGGATATGAACAAGGATGCTGAAGAGTTGGTCTCATCGTACCACCTGTGGGTCAAGCTTCGTTGCGAAACAAAGTTATCAGACATGCTCCCCGACATTAGCGGTAACAAGCACTGGGAGAAACTTATGGATTTAGAAGAAGAGGCTCTCAAGCTAACAGGTACCAACGTCATTCAAGCCGCATTCAACAAGACGTTGGTGATACACGAATACGCCCGGTTACGTGTAGTAGAAGATGCCTTGAGGGAGGCAGAAGGGGAAACATTAACTCCAATAGAATCAAGAATGTTTGAGCGGTTTCACTCGGTGCGTGATAGACTCATTCAAAGTGCTGACCGGCTCGAAGCAGAATGGAGGAACGAGTGCAAACATGTCTTAACTCATGCCGATCTTTATCAAAGCAAACTTTTCTTTGTTACCGGAGAGTCCTCCATGACAGTAGAAAACCGGAGCAGTGCTCCTCCATAGACTGATAAGACTCTGGAACTTGAGCAAGTAAAGGAAGTAGTGGTTGGTACAATCATCTCTTGTCTTCACAAATACAGCATTTCTACCGATGATAAGATTGCAACCGTTGAAACCAATTTGACAGAAACTATTCGGGCATCCATTCAATCCGAAATTGCCAACACCACTCAAACATCGATCAAGTCGATGATAGATGAAACCGTGCAAACATCAAATAAGTCAATGATCGCCGAATCCGTTCAAATCGCAACTGCTCCTTTGATAGACATGATGCAGGCTATGGCCGCTCAGATTGAGGATCTGTCCAAACTTTAAGTCAACAAAACTCAAGCTCAGATCAGTTCTGATGCCGAAACTGCCAAGAAACTTCAAGACGAAGAAAAGGAGAGGGAACGGTTAAGGAAGGAAATTGAAGACAAAGATCATGAGTTGGCCAAGCAATTCAATGAGGAAGAAGAGGCCGCTCTACAAGAATCCACACCGGCTCAAGCCTCGCACTCTATGAAAACGAGGAACAAAAACAAACGGAAAGCGGTTGCGGCCGTAATGAAGCTGGCGGAACGAAGCGGTCTAGGAGAGATTCAACCGGTCGGACTAAACGAAGAACCTCTTGACGAAGAAGAAGAAAAGGATATCAAACAACTCAACCGGAGAAAGAAGAAAGCAGTCGAATCTTCAATCGCAATTCCAAGTACCAGGCCGATTGTTACTCAACCGTCTCGCCCACCAAGACCAGTAAGTGGCGGTTTCGGATTCGGCAAACGAACTTCCGGCATCTCAAGTGTATTTACCGGATGGCAATTCGACGATGAACGAAGAGAGATGGAATGGAAGGCGAGGGAAGAAGAAGAAAGGAAGCGGAAGGAGAAAGAACATGAAAAGGGGGGATCATCCAATCCTTAGTTTATTTTCTTTCTTATGAACAATTTATCTGTGTTTGGTTTTATTTCAGAACTCAGTCACCTTTTATCATACTTTAAAGTACTTATTTCACTAAACATCCTTTGAAAAATCAAAACATGTTTTGAAATTTTTCTTAAACAGAAAAACATCAAATAAAGAGAAATTGTTAAACAGATTTTTCAAACCGGTCATACATTACAAGTTTTGAATATTTATTCTAAATAATCAAAAAGGGAGAGATTGATAGAAAAATTAAGTAAGTTAATTTTCAAACCGGCCATACATTACAATTTTTGAATATTTATTCTAAATAATCAAAAAGGGAGAAATTGATAGAAAAATTAAGTAAAGTTAATTTTTGGAACCGGCCAGAAAACTAAACAACTATTAACTTCTATGTGCAGGAACATATCGAATTGCATAAACCGGCTGGAGCCTCACAAACCGGCTGAAGAACACTTCAAAGAAATCCAGTTCCAAATGATCAAGTCAAGATCAAGAGGAACCGGTTTCAACATTCTCAAGGGACCGGCTAGCAAAGAAAAGTCTACATCCCAGCCGGACTATACTATGTAAGAGTCAACCGGAAACTAAAAACTACAGAGATGACGTAATATGACAAAATAGACGTGTCTCAGAGAAATAAAAGAAGATAAGATCCGATTAGAAGCATGCGATAAAAACAATGATGATTTACTGATCCGACTTCGACAGCCGGAGGGTGCATGCCTGACACGTGTTCGAATCTGCAAACCGGCTACGTCATCTTTACGTGAGGAGTATTTGCATGCTTGTCAAGTGTTAGGAAGGTGAAACGTGCAAGCAACCTCTCTGCACCGGATTGACTCTGAATTAACCAATCCCACGGTGAGAGAAGAAAGTGACTGTTGGAAGACTCTTCACTATAAAAGGAAGACGAAACGACCTCATTAATGACAAGTTACGAAAATCTTAGAGAGATGAAGAAATATCACGCGCGATCCAAAACCGTTGTGTCATTTACCGAAAGCCATTGTTGTGTTGTGTTATTGTATTACATCAAGAGTGAGTTGGTGTAACCGGCGAGTAGTAAGTTAAGGCTCGACCGACAGTGTAATTGTTGTAATCTTGAAAGTTAGTGGAGATCTTTCTCATAACCTGAGAAGAAGGGGTGACGTAGGAGGGTTTGCTCCGAACATCCATAAAAAATCTTGTCTCGTGTCATTTCTTTTATTCCTGGCTTATTCACTTAACCTAACAACAAACCAAGACAATCTTACTCCTTAGATCAAAAATCGGTCCACTCATATTTCTAAAACCGACTCCTCCTAAACATCATCTAAGTCGCTTCAGACTGAAACAGATATTTCCGCCCTTAAACCCGGTTCAAGAGTCTGTGACAGTTTGCGAAGTGCTGAGAACGGTCATAGTCTCTAACCGGACTATCACCAAAGTGTGTTGCGTGTTGTAAGCGGCTACCCTTCCAGAAACCGGAAACACCCCGGTCCTCCAAAGGCGTCCCCGATCCTAACATTTTCCTAGAAGACACGCTTCACAAAGTTGATCCGGATGATTGATCAAAGGCATCCCCTTCACCATTTTCTTTTTGGACATCATGTTTAGGAAAACAAAATTTAGATGCCCCATACTCATGTGTCAACACCATGCTGGATCCGTCATGGATACTTGCAAGAAATTTGGCCCTTCAGTTTGAATAGGGAGCGAAAACATCTTATTCTTCGACATCGTCACCTTTGTAATTAGGTTCGTACTTCCATCTCGTATCCAAAGATTACGATACTTTATTAAAATTTAGTAGCCTCTTTCCATGAGTTGCCCCAAACTCAAAATATTGCTTTTTTAATTTAGGGACATAATACACATCAGAAATAAATTTGTGTGTATCATCCTTCAACCGAATCAAAATGGTACCTTTGCCTTCAATCTGGACTTTCAAAGCATCTCCGAACATGATATTTTCGGTTGTCTTTTTCTCAATCTCAATGAATTTCGACTTGTTGCCATACACGTGGTTACTCGCACCGTTGTCAAAATACCATTGACTTTCTCCTCCAATAACTTCTTAATTTAGCGCCAATAACTTCTACTTTCGCATCCTTGGCATACCGGCAGTCACAAGCAAAATGACCTAATTTGTGACAATTGTAGCACTCAACGCGTGCCTTTTCGTATCCGTCACTTCTTTGTCCTCGTCCGCGACCTCTTTCTCTTCCTCTATCTCTTGGATTTCCTCGAGGTTTTTCACAATTTTCTCTCTCGATGTCTGAATTTCTACCACGTCCTCGACCGCCACAACGAGAATAACCTCGACCGCGGCCTCGATGAACTACGCTTCCATTTTCTCCAAACGAATGATTGATTAAAAGGGCTTGCTCCAAAGGCTCCTTCTTGTGTTTGTTCATCCGTTCCTCATGCAGTCGTAATGATCCATTTAATTCGTCGATTGAGAGTTTTTCTAAATCTCTATTCTCTTCGATTGCAACCATTACATGATTAAATGTTTGATGTAGATAACATAAATTTTTCTTGATTACTCGAACGTCTTCTATGCTTTCACCATTTCGCTTCATCTGTTTGACGATAGATAAGATCCGCATGAAATAGTCTGAAATAGACTTTGATGCTTCTTGATGAAGAGCTTCAAACTCTCCATGTAAAATATGAAGCCGCACCTTTTTTACCTTGACAACTCCTTTGTGGGAATTTCTAGAATCTCCAATGCCTGCTTCGACGTCGAGGCATTTGCTACTTTCTCAAAAGAATCATCATCCAAACACTAGTTGATTATAGAAAGGGTGTGCTGATCCTTCTTTTTGTTCTTCTCGAACGCTTAAATATGGGCCAACGTCGCATCCTCATCAGTTTCGACAATCCAACTATTTACGATTTCCCACGCACCTTGGGAACCGAGTAACGTCTTTACTCAGAAAGACCAATTATCATAGTTGTCTTTCTTAAGACGCAGATACTGGAACATCAAAGACATCCTCGCTCTAATACTACTTTGTTGGAAACGTTAGTGGACAATCGACTTATTCACTCACAAACTCAAGATAAGATTAAAAAAGGGGAAGAGATTTTTATTTCAATTCATCATCTTTCTGCAAATACAACTATTATATTTATACTAGAAAAAAAATACTCTTAAACAGTCCGAATTAATTCTAATTAAGACCCCTATTAAACAAAAGATAATAACGTCTAATATTAACTAGACCTTTTATTCTAATTAAGACACATATTAAACAAAAGTTAATAACGTCTAATTTTTAATAAATTAATTTTATTTTCAACAATTCATGGTCTCGGCAAATGACCAAGAAGTCTTACCATAATTCCAAGAACCCACTCTAGAGCCAATTTTTAATGATCTTCCTTTGCATTATGATGTAGTTGAAGAGCCTGAAAATTCCTTGCATAAATTGACCAGTTTTAATAATTTTCAGACACTTCAGATCTTCGGCAAGATCGGGAACATGCTGGTAGTAATTTTGATTGATACAGGTAGCACCCATAACTTCTAAAGTAGTAGGATTATGAAGAAAATAAGTCTCAATACCATGCTCGTTCAGGTGTTGTCGATTCGAGTGGCAGATGATTATGCTTCATCATTTTCCATGACTTGAAATGGTCAATGGAGGAAAAGGATTACCAAACAGATATGAAGGTTCTTACCATGGAAGAATACGATATTGTGTTAGGCATCGAGTGGATGATTAATTTAGGTCATTCATTTTGGAATTTCGAAAAAATGACAATTTCTTATAAGAAGCAAGGAAGAACCACGGTCTTGCAGGGTATACATCGTGCATAGATCAACCTGATACAAGACAACCAGTTGGAGAAGTCATTAAAGAAATGCAGTGTTACTGCTATGGATAAGGAGAAAGCATGAAGACCAATTTGTTTCACTTACCACAATGACATTAGAAGAGATTCCTAAGGATCTCCTGCGACTTTTTGAAGACTTCAACATTATATTCTAGTAACTCGAAGGTCTACCACCAGTCAGGTAACTCATCGAATCCCAGAAGTTGTGTGCATGTGCTTATACTGGTACTCTACCTTGCGAAAGACAAAAATTGAGCAATTAGTCAATGATTTGCTGGATAGGGGAGTAAGCCATGACTCTTGTGTTGTCCATGTGGTGCTGATCCGGAAGAAGGACTTGTCCTAGATTTTCGATTACACCCTAGTGTATAGTCGGAGCTGGAATGAGTTTTTTTTTATATCTACACCAAATTCTGATAACGTTGCAACAACAAAGGTTATTTCTCAACAAAAGAAAATGTAGCTTAGGGTGCAAACAAATTTCCCACATGGGTCATATATCAAATGAAAATGGAGTGGCTACTGATCCGAAAAATCTAAAGACAATGAGGAAATGACCAGTTCCGCAACTAGTAAAACAATTGAAAAGATGTTATCAAAGATTTGTCAAAGGCTACGATTCCATAGTCCAACCCTTTACGGCCCTACTGAAAATATCTCAGAACCTCATTAAATAGTTGCAGAACAGCAAGAGTAAAGAGTTCTCTTTATAGATTGGAGGATGGGCATTAAAAACTGACCAGACCAATGACTCTTTATCGAGGATGACGGATATTTGAAGGGGGAGATAATGCTACAATTCGAGAGTTAGTGTTGGTTATATGTTTATTTCAATTTATGTTATTTGCAAACCACTTTTTGTTAAATCCTTTTTCCCACTTGAAAAGTTGTAACTAAATATTTTAGGGGAATTCAATTTCTATATATGCTGAACTCACTTCCCCATTCCAATGGGGTATGAATGAAATAATTTGTGAAAGTTTTAAATCTCAATTGTATATTTTGATTTGACTCTTTGTCTTGGACTATTAGATATATACTAGTAATATTCTTTTCTCATTTTTGTTTATTATTCTCCTATAATTTTGAAATATTCTTCTCATAATTTTTCCGCTGCACTTTGATCACAGATTTCTCTCTCGTTCCTTGAGATCAAGAACTCTTAACTTCATTTACATATTAAAGTCGTAACAGTTTAGTCCTAATATATCTTCAAATTTCTCATTTTTATTTCTTCTAAATCAATAATCACAAACAATTGACTAATAATGGGAACATTTCAACCGGAGAGTCCCCATAACTTCTATTGACTGGGAACATCATATAGATAGAAGAAATACATTTTTAGAACTTTGTTTTGATGAGATTTACAAATGAAAATTCATAGAGGATGGTCCTTCAATCATAGAAATTTTGATAGACAAATGGATCTTTAAAGGTACATATATATTCAATAACGATTTCTTGAAATGTTATTTTATCCAAGTGACTTATATTTGCTAACATTTATAGATTTATATATTAGTTATTTCTACAAAATGTTTATTATCTTTAAAATAATTTTTGATACATGAAAACTATTAGATATGCTAAATTAATAATATTATTATTTAAAATGATACAATTTTTTAGATAGTCCTTTATATTACGAGAGTAATGAAATAACTATAAATTATGACGAGGGTAAATATATTACTTCCAAGAGATACATTATCAAACGATAAAAGATAAAAAGTAAGTAATTCGTCAAAGAAAAAATCAACTTATAGTTGAGACATTTCTCACTACATCATCCTCCAAGTCTCAACCCCACCACAATGTTTCTAAATGATATCTAGTCACACATAATAAATTTGAACATACCGCACAAGGGACATTGCCAATTTAATCCAAAAACAGATTAATGTGAGGAAATCATGTTTCTAGACTAAAGGCAAAAGTTTGATAATAATCAATGGGATAACTTTTAATAAACAATACAATGAATTTAAGAACAAAATGGAATCTTCAAACATTTGTAGTTTACATGAAAGATCCAAAGAACCGAGTCTTTCATGTTACCATGATTCAAGACAAAAGGAAACTAAACATTTCTTCAGCTACAAACTGTCTTACAACAATAGTTTAATAACTTCTTGAGAAAACCACTCCAAACTATTCTTGTTGCTTTGCATAAAGAGGACATCAAGGTCAAAATTCGAAGAGGCGGAATTCGATCATAGCCTCTTTCCTCTTGGGTGAATACCATGCCACTACTTTTCCAGATTCTAGGAGTCTGAAAGAATAATTTAAGCTGCATATAAAGTCCTCGAGTTGTATTATACCTTGTTTTCCAGAAGACAAGTTTAGTGCAATCTTAGAATCTGCTCGAAAAACAATTGGCCCCACAATCTGTAACAAAAAAAAAATTGTCATTGTAATTATGTGACAGAATTGACTTCATAATAAAAAATCATTCTTTTTATTGGTATAATGATTATTAAAGATGGCAATGTAACTTAAGGTAGTGGAAGTAGTCCAGAACTAGAGTTGACAATTGAAAATCAGTTGACCTTGATTGCAGTTGGTTTCTTTTTCTTTCTTTTTTTAAATAAACTGATACATGAAAGAAAATAAAACCTTGTTTAGTGAAAATGTATATTCTTTTGGATCAATTCGCTAAAATATCAATATCTATTTAAAATATCATATATAAAAAAGAAAAAGTTAAGGACAATTTGGTTGATGATTTGATTGATGATGGAATAGTGGTTTATTTGGATTAACCCTTCATCAAACGAGACCCAAAGGAAGTGATGTGTGTAGAAGGTGAAAAAAGACCCCCCAAAAAAATGGAACTTACAGAATGGATAATGCATTAAAGTAATCTTGTAGAACCAAACAGAGAATGCATTAAAATGTAGAAAAATACCTGTTGTTGAAGTATCAGGTTGAGCCTTGGAGATGACAAAGTGTCGTCCGAAGAACTCACAGATTGGCGTGTGAAAATTCTTGACATCTTTTTGGCTAATGCTGAAGCCGAACATAAATCCAGGCGAGCATCAAACCGTGTCATGTCACCATAATCCTTTCGAAACATTCCGTGTTGAAAAGTATAGCAAAAAGAGGCAAAAGCATCAGCACTGAAATGGGAGCTTTTCTTCGGATACTTGTTTATATGACCATATCCAGCTGAACAAGTAGCACCTTGAGAAATAACATTGAAATCAAAGAAAAAGAGTGAAAAAAATTAGTAAATAGATAAGTACAATGAAATACATGTACGAACACTAGGGAAAATGTATATTGAATCTCGGGTATAGGTAAAAGCATTTTGGGGTGGCATAACAGTAAATAATTACAAATTTACCAGCAATCGAAGATAAAGTTGAATGAGGTTCTTTGAGGCGAACATCATATGCAGGATTCAAGATCCTGCCATTTTCAGTCTCTTCAATGAGATCCTTCCTTGTCTCCTTTTGCCTCCATAAATCTTTGCTCTTCTCATAGGAAAACGCAGCTTTTGCAAACAATCCAGGCAACAGTGAAACAGGTGACTCAGAATTAGGGGAATTATCAGCTACAGGTGTACCTCCGTTTTTGTGGATACCATATCGATACCGTAGACCAGATTCAGAAACAAGTGAAGAGCAATCTAATGAAATTGATTCAGGGACATTCCAATATGTCCCGTTTCGATCTAAGAACAGTTCAGGCCATGCTGCCTCTAATAGAATATCATGATTTGGGAGCTACAAAAAGAACGCAAATCCAGCCTAAGAACAGTTGGTAACTGAAACAGAAGAATTCAAATCCAAAAACAAAATAAACTCCAATTTGAAGACATCCAAATGAATGCGAAAGGAATAGCTCAAATTAGTGGTGTACAAAATTGAACAAGGTTCGAAATAAAGACAAAAGGCTCCCTTTTCATAAAACAAACTTTACTTAGGCCAAAAAAATATATTTATTTGGAAAAAATTGTTACAAAATGTTTTATGTAGCATCATGATCAACAAATTTGTCAAAACATCCTTTTTTTCATCCACTTTTCACTTAAACATGATTCGATAATTAAATCAATTTTTTCATAACAAATGCAAACAAAATTACTTTTAATTTTTTTTCTTGGCAATTTTTGAAAGTGATTTTGAAGGTGATTGTAACAAAATACTACTTTCCATAAAAGCCCACATTTCAATAGAAACGTTGTTTTCTTGTAGAGAAAGTAAAGAAAATTCCGGATCTACCCTCGGCCTGTGAGGAGTGTAGAATTACATGCTATATACCACAGTTCAAGACTCCAAGTCATACATCCAATTTTAACGCATGTCGGCCTTGTCGTATTCCATTATTAGTCACAATCTCTTCCCTTGTTAGGACCCTACATGTGACCAATATGACTCGTTATTCTCACAGGATTCAAGAGGTGTCCCCCGTGACACTATGTTCCACCTAATACCATTTGTAACACCCTAGACACTCAGCCCACAACGAGTGGATGATCACAAACTATAAACACCTTAGAAAAAACAACTAGGCTACCACAACTCAAGCCCAGGAAGTTATCTATGAATGTAACTATATCTCACTAGCCTCATACTTACAAAGACTATATGTCATTTGATTCCCAGTGTGGAAAATCCAACATAGACACACAAAGGTCTCTCCGTGTTCCATTATTAGTCTCGGTATTGTCCCGATTAGGACTCTAAAATTCCACATGACAATTTATTCCTGCACAATTCAAAGGGTGGTCCCAAGTGGAACTTTGTTCCACCTAATATCATTTGAAACAACCCACGGGCATGCAACGAGTGTGGGATTATAGGATATAGAAATAAAAAACAATTAGGCCACCACAACAGAAGCCCTGAAAGGCACCATTGACGATAACTATAACACATTAGCCTTACACATGGAATTTTGTATGAAACAAAATTGTGTGAACAACATATTGTGTAGTAAAAAGGAAGAAATGACAAAAATAAATAACAAGAATTTCAGTTTACTATTTCTGTGTGTAACGAAAACCCATTATGTTCGTTGGTTTACCAAGAACATTTTGTTCACTTGGAAATTAAAGAGTTAAAGGCACATTAGTGGATGGGGGTTTTACAAGAAAATCTAACCTAAAATATTGATTTCAAAATTTATCTTTCATTATACTAAAGAAGTTCTTTACCTTATGGAATATCATGGCTCTCTTACGACGACCCTTCCTCTCACCCTGTGCTGCACTGCTCAGTAATAATGATGATGAGTCGGACAGTGCTATCTGCGAGCATAATCCAAGAGAATAGAGAGACTTATCCAAGATATGCTTCAAAATATCTTTGAAGACAGGCCCTTCCCACTCATCAGCATTAAGGACTTCAGATTTGATGTTAGAAATCAATTTTATTGGACGAAATTGCCCTAGACATGCAAGCCACCTATCAATAAAAGATGTATAAATCAATGGTAATACTTCAGAACTTGTAGTAGTAAGATTGAATAATGAAAATAAAACAGTGTTGTCCATCAAACAATGTCAATCAAGATGATATAGTTCAAGGTCTTGAAGACATGAAAATTGCATCTTATTTAGGATATACTCAAGCAACATGAAAATTGTTCCCTATTTCAGGACAAATTGTAAGATGCACTCAATTAACATGAAAAGATCAGGAAACGCAAACCCATATCTGTAAATAATAGTATTGAGAAGAAAAAAAATAGATTGCAAAGGAAATGAAGCTGAAAGTTACCCGTTAGAGAATTCATGACCGAAGATAGAATGGATGGCGAAGGAACCGACATTCTTTAGAGGGGCGGGTGCGTATAAGGGAATGATTCCTAAAGGGAATCCATTCTTCATAATAGAGAGCTGCTGAGGCCGGATCACCCGACTAGCTCGGGCACCGTCGAGAGGGAACGGTTCGCCGGGTACGTGCTTAGCTGAACCCTCGATAAGCGCTTGTGGACTGGCCACATTCAAGTCCCAGAACGCCGCATCCATAGCCGTTCTGAGGTTCGCCATTTTCAAGTCCTCCCACTCTCTCTCTGTTGGAGTGTTGTTCTGTTCCCCTTATCTATCAAGGTTTTTCTCTTTTGGGGTTTAGTTTAAACTTCGGCTCTTTCAACATTTGCTTTGTCTCATTCCCAAAGGCTTGTTTGATGGACCGGCATTGTTTGGGAAATTTGATGAAATAACCCTGATAATAGTGTTATTTCTAGATTTAGCACAGGTCATATAATTTTTTCAAATCTAACATTTTGCTTATGGAAAATTATCCTTTTACCCTCAAATAAAAAAATAAAAATCATATTTTCAGTTTCTTGTCTCCCCTTTTCTCTCCCTCTCCTCTTTTCATATTTCCCCCGAAACGGCCTCTAAACCCCTCTGAAACCCCACTCTTTTTCTTCTCCTCTCTCCCGTCGATGATCCAAGCCCCGACGACGATCCAAGCCCCGACGACGATCCAAGCCCCAACGACGATCCAAGCCGAACAAACGAAGGTTGATGGTGAGTTTTCTCCGAGGCAACGAACTCCCGAGGCAACGCCGGAACATTGAAGGTGAGTTTTCTCTAAGGCAACGAACTCCCGAGGAAATACCACAACATTGAAGGTGAGTTTTTTCCGTTTCTATCGTTTACCTTCCATGCATGCTGAAATGGAAGAATGGTTTAGGGTTTTAGTGTTTAGAGTTTAGGTTTAGGTTTAGGGTTAGGGTTAGGGTTTTATGGGCTGACTGAATCGTTTTGGGTTTAAAATGCATCTTTCGAAGGCGTTGCAGGCGAAAATGCATCTGGCACGGGCGAAAATGATGCATTTGTCGCCTGCGACAGATGCATTTTTGCCTGCGACGGATGTCTTATTTACTTCTTTAAAGAAGTGGTATTTGCTTTCATTAGTCTAACATAATGTTTTTTTTGCAGATGACACCAACAAAAAGCAAAAGAAAAACCAAAACCAAGTCCGTTATTGAGAACTTTCCTGGCCGTGTTTCATGGAAATCCACTTGTACCTGTTTGTTAAAGACGAAGGACAAGTTTAATCACTTTGGTCTTATGGATAGGGCTTTCTATACTCAATTCCAGCATCTATTGAAAGCCCCGACTGTAATTTTCTCAAGACCAATAATCCATCAGATGTTGATGAGGAAAAACAGCTCCAATTCGAATGGAATAAGTTTTCTGGTCAATGGTCAGGAGATGTACTGGGGCATGAAGGAATATGCCTTGGTGACAGACTTATATTTTGAAAGATTTCCTGTGATCGAAAATTGGCACGTTGAAGAATGTCCACCCTAGTCCATAAATATTTTGGGGGCAAAATAGTTGTTAGATTGAATGAGGTTCAAACAATTTTCCTCTAATGCTCTGATAAGGAGGATGCATGGAAGTTTATGCTCATCAACCTTATTTACTAGTGTCTTTTTGGATCTGATAATAGGAGGAGGGTAAATTTGAAAATCTTCAGCATGGTGGAGGACATGGAGATGTTCCTTCAATTTCTATGGGGAAAGGTGTCCTTCAGTTCAACCCTGAAGGGTATTGACAAAGACATGAAACATCTACGGCAACTATATCTGGAGAAGAAGAAAACCTGCAAGGGGAACTATGATGTCGCTTATACTATTAGTGGGTTCGCAATAGCCTTCCAAGTTTGGACATATTTGGTTATGAAGACATTTGTCCCCAAATTTGCGGATATGACCAAGGAACAACCTATATTCCCAAGGATATTACTCTTTACAGCCTCCAAAAGCAACACCAACACTGTCCAAGAGGTATCCACTACCCTCTTGAAATGTAATGTGTTTAACAAGATTGATGAGTCTGAGGAGGAGAAGAGGAACTATTGTGGAAAAGACTTTGAAGAAATGGGAGGCTACATTTATGATGAATTATTTGAAGTGAATGGTAAGAAGAGAAAGAATGAAGGTGGCAGTACTCCCAAATCGACGCCCAAGAGGAGAAGACCACTTAAAATCACACTAGCCAAGAGGACCGAGAAATCATTTAGTGATGAATCTAGCCAAGAAACCTCTCGGTATACTACTCATGAATCTAGCCATGTCCCTTCAGCAACAATTCCTGAAAATAACGATGACAATTCTCCAACTAGCCAAGACAATCGGGCGACTCAAGCCCATCATGATGTCAAGTTTGATGAGCTGAGAAAGGATATGAAGGAGCTGACAAGGGATGTGAATGAGCTTAAAACTGAAATGCAGGTCATGAAAGAGGGTCAACGTGTTATGTTTAATCACATAATCAAATTATTGTGTGAAATAAAACAACAGAAAAATGATGATTCAGATTTAGTGGAGAAGGAGTTGGAGTTCAACAAAGATGTTGTTGTTGATGGGTTGAATGATGATGGGTTGGATTTCAACAAAGATGTTGCTGCGATGGGTTCAATGATGATGGGTTGGAGTTCAACAAAGATGTTGTTGCTGATGGGTTCAATGATGATGGGTTGGAAATAAACAAAGATGTTGCTGCTGATGGGTTGAATGATGATGGGTTGGAGAAGAAAAAAGATGTTGTTGCTATTGATGTTGGGTTGGAGATGAACAAAGATGTTGATGATGATGTTGATAATGGGTTGGAGAAGAAAAAAGATATTGTTGCTGTTGATGTTGGGTTGGAGATGAACAAAGATGCTGATGATGGGTTGGAGAAGAAAAAAAGATGTTGTTGTTGTTGATGTTGGGTTGAGGATGAACAAAGATGTTGATCATGGGTTGAATGAGAAAAAGATATTGCTTCTATTGATGTTGTTGATGGTTGAATGAGAAAGAAGATATTGCTTTTGTTGATGTTGTATATGGGTTGAATAAGAAAGAAGATATTTCTTTTGTTGATGTTGTTGATGGGTTGAATGAGAAAGAAGATATTGCTTCTGTTGATGTTGTTGATGGGTTGGATAAGAAAGAAAATATTGCTTCTGTTGATGTTGAGAATGAAAACAAAGATGTTGATGTTGTTGTTGAGAATGAAAACAAAGATGTTGATGATGATGTTGTTGAGAATGAAAACAAAGTAGCTGATGATGATGTTGTTGTTGAGAATGAAAACAAAGATGTTGGTGTTATGAATGAGTTGGGAAAGAATGAGGTTGAGTTGAAGATGGACGACAAGGAAGATTTGGCCACGAAGAAGAAGGAGTTCTCTACGAAAAAGAAGCAGTTGGGCACGAAGTGAAAGGTGGAGTTGGCCAAGAAGAGGATGGAGGAGTTGTCCAAGAAGAGGAAAGTGGAGGATGAAGACAAGAAGGATGATGATGTATTAGAAATGACTCCAACAAAATGATTGGTGCAATTGGGTCCTATGTGAGGTGCAACTACAAGATTGGTGCATCAATGTTTATGACTGCGAACAGGGATTTATTAAAAAGGATCATTATGACAAGTTCATGAAACCACTATGTGAAATGATTTCATATTTGTTTCTAAATGGAACGACCCCTTTTGACAGGAGCAGGTATCCTAACTTCAGTTTGGAAAGTATGTCATATGTAGTAATACCACACCCAAGAGTCCCCAAGTGCACCAAGAGTGGGGACTGTGGTGTTTTTACAATCATGTATTTGGAGTACCTTATTGCCAAATTGGATGTATCAGTTGTGATCACAGAAAACATGAATTTTTGGAGATAAATATGGGGAGTAAGGTTATTCCACCATATAATAGACCCATAGGAAATGGATAATTTTGAATGCAAATGGGAAGTTGTATTATTTTGCTAATGCTACAATGGTTGTATATTTTGAATTCAAATGGTTATATAATGTAGTCTATGTTTACTTTTTATTGAGTATATATATAATTTAGTCTATGTTTACTTCGATTGAGTATATAATGTAGTATAATTAATAACAATTGCATCTGTCGTAGACGAGATTGTCAAATACTGCATTCAAAAAACTACATTGTCGTCTACGAAACATTTGTCGTAGGCGACAATGCATCCGTCGCAGGCGACAATGCATCCGTTGCAGGCGACAATGCATCCGTCGCAGGCGGAAAATGCATTTATCGCAGGCGACATATGTATATTTGTAGACGAAAAAATGCATGTTTTGCTTGCTATATCTCGCTGTCCTACTGTTAATACAATTGTTGACGGTGTAAATGACAACACACTTCAAATGACAACACTTAAAAGTACATCAGTTTGATAAAAAAAAAAGTTAGTACAATAGTTTGACAAAAAACAGCAGTTTAATCAAAAAAAAAGTTAGTACATCAGTTTGATCATGCCAAAGATTGGGCACTAGATTGTGATGGTTGTATACCAGTTTGTGTTTTTCTTGCAGTAGATGGTGCAAGCATCACTATTGAGCATGTTGCCCTGGTATGACCTAGACCGCCACATGAGCCGCACCGTCTCCGTTCCTTACGAGGCTCACCTTGTGATAACCTACTCTTTGTTGTTGGTCGTCCTTTCATAATCTTCACAGGGGGTTTTAGGAAGACTTGTTTTTTGATATTTTCGGGAATGTTCCAAGCTTCATTATGATTAAAAACTGGATAACATGTCTCTGCATATGCCATGCACCACGATTCAGTTGAGTAAAACCTGAAAAATTATACATAAAGTCAACATAAATTCAACATGAATTGAACATAAATTCAACATAAATTGAACATAAATTGAACATGCAATTGGTTAAATTCTCTAACCTTGCGCACAACTCATATGGAACCGATTTCCGAAAACGGACAGACTCCAGGGCATTCGTAAAAGGAAGACTGGATACATCAAATACCCTACAAGTACAAGTTCAGCCCTTGAAGTCAACTTGAAAATCAAATTCACCGTCATGCACATGGAACTGGAATCGATTAAGTGGATAAATGCTGTAGAATCTATCATTTTCGTCTTGCTCACGTAAGAACTTTTCATAATATGGAGATAAATGTTCGTTATGGTTGGTTGATTTTTCTCTTCTATGATTAAACCAATCTTGTATTGTGAATCTTAAATAGTCATCTAATGTTGTTATGGGATATTTCCTAGCTTCCATGCTCTGACTATTAAAACTCTCTACGTAATTGCTTGTCATTTGATTGTATCGCGAACCGAGGAAAAAAGCACGACTCCATCTCTCCACTCCAATTTGTTCCAAATATTCAGCAATCCGAAGGCCTTTAGTTTTGATCTTGTCAAAATGCTGATGAAACATGGACTCGGTGTATGCGTGAGAAGCCAAATCAAACTCAACATGGCAGTTATCAGTTTTAAATTTGGTCATAATATTCATTTTGATGTGGTATGTGCATGCACCGTGATGTGCTTCTGGAAAAACCGCGGACAAGGCGTTGGCAATACTTTAGTATCTATCGGATACGAAGACGAGATCCAGGACTGATCCAATTGCCAACCTTAGTTGTTGCATGAAATATGTCCAATAATTATTATTCTCCGAATCAACGACACCAAAAGCAACGAGATATAGTTGCTCATTCGCATCCAATGCTATCGCAACCAGTAGTTGACCTCCAACCTTGTGCTTAATGAAGCTAGTATCGACGCACAATACAGGACGACAACAGCCTATGAAACCCCTAATTGAGACCTCTAGGGACATGAACATATACATGAAGTGGCCTTGCTCATCTGTCTGGATGTCAGTTATGGTACTTGGGTTCTTCTTATGCAACATGAACAGGTATGATGACAATTTACCATAGAAATCCTCCACAGTTCCTCGCACCGCCATTAAGGCCTTTTCCCTAGACCTCTAAGCCTTATTATATGTCAGAGTTAACTCATAGCTTGTATGCATGTCTTCCATTATTTTCTTAGGCATGTGGACATAGTGATGGTCCATGTATTTACGTTTGATGCACTCCCCACTTACCTAAGATGGTGTTTTCCTCACATTGTCTTGTCTCGTCAAAATTGAGCACGTGTGTTCTTTTACAAATTTTCTGATCTCAAACATCTCCGAGAATTTTCCTTTCTTAGCACGCAATTTTCACTTGCATTTCTCAGCCATACATTTTACAAACCAAAGATTTTTTTGTTGACTTAATCACTTTGAGGATAAAATGATTAGACATCGCATGTCTATGCAACCTCAATTGTATTTCTTTTTTGTTATCAAAAAACGTACCCACTTCCAATATGTTTTCAATTAATTGAGCAGGTGTTTAGATCTCGAGTGGTTCATATGAGGAGTAGTGCTTGGTTCCCTTAGTATGGCTGAATGTTTTCCTAGCATGGGAAGTGTTTGGTTCCCGGGGTACTTCTTCTGCATGGTTTTGACTTGGGAAGACATTTTGCTACTCAGATACATCTTGCTGCTCAAAAACATACTGCTGCTCAAAAACATATCGCTGCTCAAAAACATCTTGCTGCTCAGATAAATCTTGTTGCCTTCGGAAGACATCTTGCTGCTCACATACATCTCGTTGCCTTGGGAAGATATCTTGAGTTAAAGGTATTGACTTCTCTACTAAAGAGACACACAGTGGAGTGCGATGATTGGGCAGTGAAGACGAAAGTTCTTGAAAATAGAACGCCACATCTCTATCTCGAATGATTGTTGCAGGGGGGAATTCATCATAAACATATTATATTTCACTTTGAACACTAAGTCATATCTTAGTTTGTCCACACCAATAGCATCATAGACAATGGAAATTAATTCATCATATGTAGCATTTCAGGGTACATTCACACCATGACATGAACTTGAGACAAAAGAACTAACAACACCATCATCAGTTTTCCAGTCTCCATCATAAAGGAGAAAAACACTCACATACATGTGATCTGCAATTGATAAAAATTCACAGAAGTCAGTGTTAATCGTGGAAAATGCATTTGTCGTAGGCGAAGATGCATCTATCGCAGGCGAGAATTGTATCTGTCGCAGGCGGGAATTGCATATGTCGTAGACGGAAAATGCATCTGTCGTAGACGTATAAGCATTATTCGTCTGCGACGGATGCATTTTCCGCCTGCGACATATGCAATTCCCACATGCGACAAATGCATCTTCGCCTTCGTCAGATACAGATGCATCTTCGCCACTGTAAAACCATTAAACCAAGCTCTAAAACCATTCAGCCATTACCTAACCTATACCATAAACTTTAAACGCTAAAACCCTAAATGTTGAAGACGAAAACACCTAACGATCCTTCCATTTCAGCATGAAACGATGGAAACAAACCTGATCTGTTAAAGACGGCGTTGACTTGGCTCCCGGTTCCTAATTTTGTGGCTGCGATCATGGACGATGAAAACTGAAAGGGACGAGGAGGAGGGAAAATGAATAAAGTAAGGGTTCTGGTCCCAAAGTAACTGAAAGTATGATTTTTTATTTTTTTTATTTAGGGGTAAAATAGACTTTTTCTATGGGCAAAAAGTTACATTTGCAAAATTTATATATCCTATGCTAAATTTGAAAATAACCCTATTATCAGGATTATTTCGTCAAATTCCCCCATTGTTTTCATTGACCTATCTTGTTTTTATTTTATTGTTTAAACATTTTTAACATATATTTTCTTAATAATATATTAATCATGAAACAATTTGTTATTTTTTTTATTACTTTATAAAGTTGGTTCACAAATTTTAGTGTAATAGTCTACCTTCGGGTTAAAGTGTTAAGGTACTGTTATAATTATTATAAAACGATAAAACTTATCTAATTTAATGGAAGTAACTCTTAAATTAATCAAATTAGTCAAATTAGTTTACTGTTTACTACTTGAAATTATCACAATAAGATTTTAGGAACTTATAAATAATTTTTTTATGCTTTTATTAGTAAAAAAGTAAATTTTTATTTATAAACAAATAAAAAAATTATTTATTTAAAAAAATTAATTAAGGTAATTAATTTTATAAATATAACATTTTTATAATGTTATTTACTTATTACTAATTTTATTTTAATTATATATATATATATTTTAAATATTGTTCAATGTAAAAAATATTTAATTATATATAAAAAAATAATTATAGTTAACTTATAGGCTATCATTATATATAATTAATTTATAGTTGTTCGAGTTAAAAAAAATACATTTAATTCAAATATCAGTATATCCAAACATAATAATTATAATGATAAAATCATTAATGTGTCCTAAAAAAATATAGGCTATAATATTTACATTTTTATTTCTAGAAGTAGATCAAATAATGTAATTTTTATCCCAAAGTTCTCTAATTTGGGGAAATTTGACGAAATGACCTTAAAAACCGGGTTATTTGACCTGGTGGAAATTTGATAATTTAATTGCGCTCGTGGTGATTTTATTTTTTTTGGACGATTTTGCCCTTGTCGCGAAACACTAAGTCACTTAGCGTTTCGTGAAGTGACGATATGTGAAATGTCCAGATTACCCTTACTATTTAATATAACTTCGGTACTTTTTTTTCATTTCTTTTCTTCTCCTTCTCTCTCTTCCCGCTCTTCTCCTCCTTCTCTCTAAACTCCGGCGGCGGCGGCGGCGGCGAACTCGTCGGAGATCTCGGCAGCGAAGTTCGTTCGAAATCCACTATGAGCTCGACGACGTGCACGAGCACTGTTCCAATAGGTACGTCTATTTGAAGCATGTTTTATTGATGTTCGGTTTCTGAGATTGATTAGGGTTTACTTCCCGTTTCCCTAAGTGCCCAGCGATTCGCGAAGGCCTTCCCGTTTCGCTAAGTGCCTTACGATTCGCGAAGGCCTTCCCGTTTCGCTTAGTGCCTAACGATTCGCGAAGGTCTTCCCGTTTCGCTAAGTTCCTAGCGATTCGCGAAGTATTAATTATCCGTCTCTAAATCAAATCATGTTTTTTTATTGCAGCTGAAGTTTTCGTTTTCTATAATGGAGAGTGGAAACTTGATGCTGATGGAATACTGTATTTTGATGCATCTTCAATCAGAACATTTGATCTACCCTAAAGTACTCGTTATGCTGAATTACTTGATATACTCTACGATAGACTTAATCTCCAGATATCAACATACGATTTAGTGCTCCAAGTGAAGTATGATATTCCGAATATCAGAAATCCAAAAGCTGTTTTTATTGATAATGATGGGGATTTGAACACATATCTATCACGCTTGATTTTGGGTCGAACAGTGTCACCATTGTGTGTATCTGTAGTGGAGAAGTCAGCGTTTACTAAAGAAAAGATACCACTACTTACATACCCAACTCAAGAAAGTATACTACCACCACAACTTACTCAGAAATTTGTTCCACCTGTTGTACCCTTGGAATTCTTTGTTGAAAGTCAAAATGAAGCCGGAGAAACCTCTTTGTCACACATCCCACTTACTCAGGACTTGCTTGTTAATAGTGGTGAAAAAGCATCAATACCTATACAACCAAGTGCAAGAAGATCATCATTGGGTACACCAACTAGTGCAAGAAAGACATCAAATGGTACACCAACAAGTGCAAGAAGATCATCAATGGGTACACCATCTAATGCAAGACGATCTTCAATGGGTACACCATCGACAGACCCGACAGACACATCACCGCCAGACCCCACATTTGCGATGGAATTAACTAGTGAAACCGTATTGGAAGTCGGTTCGTTGTTTGAAAATAAAAAAGAACTTCAACTTGCTCTATATAAATATGCGATGGCCAATCATTTTGAATTCAAAGTGGAGAAGTCAAGAAAAAATCTTTGGGAACTCAAATGTTTGGATGAGACATGCAAGTGGAGCTTGCGGGCTGTGAAAGGTAAGTTTTCTGAGATGTTTGAGATCCGGACATTTGAGCAACAACACTCATGCTTAGTTTTGTCGAGGCCCAAGAAAAAAATGCAAACACCATCATGGGTTATTGGGCAGTGCGTGAAGAGCAAGTACATGGACCATCATCATAACCACTTGCCTAAGAAAATAATTGAAGACATGCAGACAACTTATGGGATATTTTTGACTTATAATAAGGCATGGAGGGCAAGGGAAAATGCTTTAATAGCGGTGCGAGGAACGTTAGAGGATTCCTATGGAATACTGCCATCATACCTTTACATGTTGGAGAAGTGTAATCCTGGTACCATAACCGACATACAGACAGACGAGCTCGGCCACTTCAAGTATATGTTCATGTCCCTAGGCCTCTCAATTAGGGGTTTCAAATCCTTTTGCCGTCCTGTATTATGTGTTGATGCTAGTTTTCTTAAGCACAAGGTGGGTGGTCAATTATTGGTGGCTATTGCATTGGATGCGAATGAGCAACTATATCCTGTCGCATTCAGCGTTGTTGATTCAGAGAATAATAACTCCTGGACTTATTTCATGCAAAAACTGAGAGACGCAATTGGATTAGTTGATGATCTCGTCTTCGTATCCGACAGACACCCAAGCATCGCTAATGCCTTGTGTGCTGTTTTCCCAAAAGCAGACCACGGTGCGTGCACATATCACATAAAGACGAATATTGTGGCCAAATTCAAAAGTGATAAGTGTCATGCGAAGTTTGATTCGGGTTCAAGGGCATACACTGTCCACGAATTTAATCGGTGGTTTAAGAAGATCAAGGTTAAAGATCACAGGATCAAAGTACTAACTTAGCGAATCGACAAGTACTTTGCGAAACGAAAAGTACTAACTTAGCGAAACGACAAGTACTAACTTAGCGAAACGAAAAGTACTAACTTAGCGAATCGACAAGTACTTTGCGAAACGAAAAGTACGCAGAATACCTCTTTCTTCTCCTCCTCCTGTTCAACCTTGCTCTTCTCAACTTCGACATCCTTCTTAGAATCCTTAACCTGCAAAATATGTAATGGTCAGATCAGATATGTACTTAGAGAAATGAAATGTAAAGTGCAAAATTCAATATCTCCATACCTCAGTAGTCTTTTCCTCTTCGACCTTCACAGCCTTCTTAGAATCCTTCTTCTTACTCTTCTTCTTCTTTATATTCTCCTCCATATCATCTAATCTGGTTAATAATATGGACATCCTTTTGTTGGATTTATCTAACAACTGTTTGGACATATTAAAAACCATCTTCTTGAACGACTCAAGGTGAGTTTGTTGAGTTTCTTGGATTGTGATTTTTAGCTCTTTGATGAGCTCTGTTTTCATCTTTTTCATCTCCTCTTTCATCTCTATTTTCAGCTCCTCCTTCATCTCATTAAAATCACATCCAACAGTAGGTGTTGGAGCCCGAGGAGAAGGTGTGTCAGCCCGAGGACTTGAGGTCACGGAGGGGGGAGTAAGAATGCGGGCCGGAATCGATTCATAAGCAAGCTTCTTCTTCAAGTTGTCTGCTTCTTTAAGAGTAGCATCAGCCTTTCTCTTCCTCGTGGCAGGTTTGGGGGGAATCAGAGTAACTTCTTCATGTTCACTTTCTTCATCTTCATCAAAATCATCTTTTATTACCTTCCCATCAGTAAATCCCTCAAAAAAATCATCAGCTGTCTCGTCGATTTGCTCAAATACATCACCACTGTATAACCTCTTCTCCATGGAGGACTCTTCCATCTCAGTCACATCCGTGGTCTCTAGGGCAGTCTTTACCTCCATCGATGTGTTTTTCCTGTTGGAATGATAGAGTAACAACCTTGGGCGTAGAGGGTCATTAATCTGATTCCTTCTGGCGAATTTAGGGATAAAGTTTTCGATGACCTCATACGTCCACACTTGAAGTGCCAATGCGAACCCATAGATGTTATATGCAAAAGGAGCATAAGGATCTTCGCCTTCTCCTTCTTGTCAAAAAATGAGGTACAGAGATGTTTCATGTTCTTGTTTAAACCCTTGAGGGTGGCTCTAAAGGTGACCTTCCCCCATGGATATTGGAGGAAAGTGTCCTTGTCTTCCACCATGTTGAGTATTTTTGGAAATATAACTCTTTTTGGGTCAAATGTGAATAGGTACTGGCAAATCAGGCATACCAGCCCCATCTTGAATGCATCTTCCTTGTCTTTGCATTTGAAAAAAGCCTTCTCGAAGTCGCACATTTTCACACTCATGCTCCCTTTAAAGTATTTCACCGAGAGAGGTGGACAACAGCGCAATTTTTCTTGGTCCAACTCAGGATAAACGCCGAAACATAGGCCGGTAATCAACGCATACTCCTTCATACCAAATATAAGCTTTTGCCCATTCACCATGAAAGTTATCTCCTTGGAGTTTGAGCTTAACCTCCTCATCAACATATGATGTACAATAGTTCCTGAGAACTGCAAGAGGGGGGCTGTGAATAATGATCTGAACTGGGTATTGTACACACTCTCCAGAAGATCCATTTCCTCGAACTTATTAACAATCTTCTTCAGGGTGAGGGCACTTTTCCACGAAATCCGACCGGGAAAATCAGTAACAGTTGTTTCTGCCATCTACAAAAGGAAACAACATCATCAAAAATGTTAGAACAAACACATACAACGTAAGAACTTAGCGAATCGCTAGGTACCGAGCGAAACCGTTAACTGAACATAAGACAACATTAACCATACGAAACTAATCAGAAACAAACAATAAACTTAACATGAAAAAACCCTAAACAAAAAATCTGAAACAAACATTTAAACTTAACATGCAAAGACCAAAATCCATAAACAAAAAACCAGAAAATGATCGGCCACCACTAGGTATTTAGCGAATCGCTAGGTACTTACCGAATCGGAAGGTACCTAGCGAAACCCTAATGGCAAAAAAAATATACTGAACAGAAACCCTAATGGAAAAAAATATATACTGAACAGAAACACTTAACATTACACTAACATGCAAAAACCACCCATGAACAAAAAAGCAGAAAATGATAGGCGGGGAGAAGAATGAACAAACCTTAATGACGAACGAGAAGAAAGCAGAAATGATCGGGCTTGACAAGATTCAGTGAAGAGAAAATGGGTTAGAGAGAGAGAGTCGGGCGGTTGAAATGAAATGTTCTGAAATTTTTGAATATATAAGGTCTAGCGCGTGTGAGTACGTGCGTCTCTTCAACTTCCGTAGCGAGTCGGGAGGTACTTAGCGAATCGGGAGGCACTTAGCGAATCGGGAGGCACTTAGCGAATCGGGAGGCACTTAGCGAATCGGGAGGCACTTAGCGAATCGGGAAGTACTTAGCGAATCGGGAGGTACTTAGCGAATCGGGAGGTACTTAGCGAATCGCGAGGTACTTAGCGAATCGCGAGGTCAACGAGCTGCAGCTAAGAGAGGATGGTTTGAATACGTTTTCGCTACTATATTTTAATAACGAAATCGAATTCAAACTATTCTCCTAGCTGGAGCTCGTAGTACTTAGCGAATCGTCAAGTACAAAATTTTTTATTGGTTTCATAGGTAATCTATCTCGTTTGACAAGGTATCAACAACAAAGTCATGGTTTTGAAAAGAACATGTGTTAACAAAACAAACATTATAATTTTACATGGAAACATTTAGATTCTTCAGAAAATGCCTTTGAAGAAGCTATAATTGAACTCCAGATAAAAGAAAATTGTTTGAAATTTATTTCTTTAGCTTAATGACTAACGAAATCAAAGTCATCCAATCTTTGCTTATCTGGAAGTCAATGATAGATTCTTCAAAGGCATTTTGTGAAGAATCTAAATGTTTCCAATGTAAAATTAGAAGGTTTGTTTTGTTAACACAGGTTCTCTTCATAACCATGAAGTGATGTAGATACCTTGTCAAATGAAGTTCATGATTAACTATAAATAACAAAAAATCTTGACAATTAGCGAATCGCGAGGTACTACTTAGCGAAACGGTAAGTCCGTAGCGAAACGGTAAGTACGTAGCGAAACGGTAAGTCCGTAGCGAAACGGTAAGCAGATCTGAAACGGAAATATGAACGAATAATCAGACAGAGACTTTCTGCAAATATGAACGAATCAGACAGAGATTTTCTGCAAATATGAATAATAACCTAACGAAATGCTCAATCATGAACCAATATGAACCATATAACAAATAAGAATCAACAAATACGACCAAAACGAAATATGAAAAGATTTTTGAAATGAAGAAAATGTAAACAAGAACATAATTGTTTATCACACATGAAATGAAGATCTACCTCGACGACCTTCAAATAGTTAGAATCGGAGACCTGCACATAAACCTTAGAATCCGAAACCTGCATGCAAAATAGATTTAGGGTTAGAAATCGGCAATAGATAAACATAAATGAATTAGTTAGGTTAGAAGAGCTTGTAAATCTGATCTATATAGATTTGTATGGTCGCCGTCGTCGCCGCCGACCGCCGTCGTCGCCGGCCGAAGGAGAGAATTGGAGAAGAGAGAGAAAGAAATTTAAGGAAATGAAAATATTTGAGTATTTATACAAACCCTGATCCACTTCGCGAAACGCTAAGTCACTTAGCGTTTCGCGAAAAGGGCAAAATCGTATAAAAAAATAGAGCACCACGAGCGCAAATAAAATTATAAATTACCATCAGATCAAATAACCTCATCTTTGAGGTTATTTGATCAAATTTCCCCTAATTTGTTGCATATATTAATATATTAGAATTTAAAAACTTTAACTCTAAGTACCATATGAGCAATTTTTTTTTACTATTCTATCTTCATTAAGTCCACCTATTAACTTTTCAGTTCGATAATGAATATTATTTAAGGTTCAGATATATTTAAAACACAACTACTAATTATTGTTTCTTATACTTAACATATAACATAATAATCCTAACGGTAAAATATTTATAAATTAACCAACTAAATACTATAAAATAATCTCATTTCTATTAATCTACATATTATATATGTTACACTTATTAATCTATATAGAATCTTTAATCTAGATCTTTATTTTTTAAGTCTATAATCTTAACGATCTATGTTGATAAATTGAGATAAATTGTAACTGCGAAAATATACACGAATCTTTAAATAAAGAACAGTTCATTAAGTCGTTCTTCGTTATTCTTCGAATCTTTTCTCGATCTTGGATCTTTGTGTTCTGTATTTGGACCTGGATCGGAATGTCTGATGTGGGTAGAGTTTCGGTTTTCCAACCCTCTATCGATAGCCCTTGAGTGTTCTTGAGAAATAAACAGACCTTTATCTTTTGTCTGATGAGAGAAACGTAATAGGTAGACTATATATATAAGTTGGGTACCTAACCCTAATATACCCATTACTATTCAGTCCATCAACAAAATAATAAATGATATTTGGTACTTCTAAATGATATGTCCCCAAATTTATTATAGATATCTAAACAAGCCAATAATCTTTATATTTTAATAGATCGCTTTAATTGAGCTTTAATATTTATATGATAACAACTAATATACAATTACTAAATAATATATTATCCAAAGATCCTACCTTACCTTATGTGATAATATTTATTTTGTAATCTTTGGAAATTTAGTTCATTGAGATATTGTGCAGATTAAGAAGAGTAAGATAATATGTAGATTAATAGAAATGAGATTTTTTTTATAGTGTTCACTTGGTAAATTTATAAAACTTTTAACTCTAAATACAAATAAGGATAAACATTTATAAGTTAATATATAAAGAATGTTTAAAATTCAAATTTGTACAGATTGTTTTGTAATAGAAAATACAGAACTGTTCTTTTAACTCTACGATTTTGTAATCGATAAATTGTAAAATAATATAGACAGACATTTTTACTTCACTGTCCATATTGACTATTAGCTGAGGTGAAGTCTTGGATTAGAGCTACACGGAAAACAAATTTCAACAACTAATAACAAAATCTTTTTTGAAAAGTATTATCTACTATCGACAAAAAAATACATTTTAATTTAAAAAATATATCATCAATCATTAAAATATAATAAATAACCACAAAACCTAACATGCAACCTGGCGAAATAACGAAAATCACGGGAAGAGAAAGAACTAGTTCACATCATCAATTATCAAGAAACTTGAAACATAAATGTAAAGTTTGAATAGATATGGCGGCGAATGTCACGGAATAGGAAGAAGAAGTTCACATCATCATTAATCGTCAAGAACCTAAAACAGAAACAGAAAATGTAAAGTTTGAGTAGAAATGGTGGCGAATGTTGCGGGAATAGAAAGAATATGTTCACATCATCATCAATCATCAAGAAACCTGAACCGAGAATGTGAAATTTGAGTAAAAATGGTGGATTTAAGTAAAAAAAATGAGAGATAAAGAGGTTGGAGGGTTTTTTTTTTTGTTAGAGAGTGAAAAAAAGAAGGAAAGGCTTTATTTGTTTTAGTAAAATTATAATTTTTAATTTTTGTTAAAAAGGAGTAGTTAATGATATTACAAAATTAATTATATTTATTTTTCTCTTTTATTTTTATTAATAATTTCTCTCTCTTCTCAATATTATATATATTTTTTTCTCTTTTAAATATAATTACATGACACTATAAACACATTATAATTATTTGTAGGTTGAGACAAAATAAGAATCTTTTACAATAAAAATTATTTTATATTTTTTTTTCTTTTTATCTATTAATTTATAATTATATATTTATTTATTTAAGTTAATTAATTAATATATTTTAAGAGTAATACTTGGAAAAATTAATAAATATACATATGAGAATGTTAAATATAAAAATTATTAAGTAATAATAAGGAGAATGAATAAATCAAATTAATAAAATATATAAAACTACATTTTTAAAATATATATACTAAATTATGTATATATATATATTTTTTATTATTAAAATGTTATTTTTTTTAAAGTTTTCTATTTTATTTCTTTTAAAAAGTATTTTTTTTTATACTTTTATAAGATTTATTAAAAATTCAATTCAATTAGTCTATAATATTATAACTTACTATAGGATTTGTTTTTTTTTTTTATCTAAGTTGAATATTAGTAATTTGAGTTCTAATTATTAGTTTCTAGTTTAAGTTGAATAATTTATCTGATTCAATGTCAAATGAAGTAAATATTTTTAATAATTTTATAATAAAAAATTAAAGAAAAAAATTATTAAATATTTTTTTAAAATAATAAAAGATTAAAGAGAGATAAATTATTAAATATTTTTTTAAAATAATAAAAGATTAAAGAGAGATAAATTATTAAATATTTTTAGGTCACATGTACAATTTAAGATTAAATAGAGAAGATGCTATCATTACACTAATGTGTGATATCCAACTGAATTTTAAATTAATAGAATTTATAATCCGTCCATTTTGTGTAAATATGACAATTTTTTAAAAAAAAAATAGGTGTTAAAATACTATATTGTAAGTTAGATGGTAAGTATGAAAAATATTTATAAGGAAATTTGTAAATATGATATTCTTTCCATTATTTTAATGTAAATTTTACAAAAAAAAAAATTTCAATTTAAAAAATTTATATATCATTATACCATCCTAAATAAATTCTAATACGATTAACAGTTTGTTATCATTGTTATATATACATAAACATAAAATTATTGTTTTCAAATTAAGCCAAATAGTCTAGACTTCAGGAGAAACTCTTGTCATGGGTTATTTTTTTAAAGTGAAGAAAAGTTCACTTTTAAATTTTTCTATTAAAAAATTCAACGATGTGCAACAGAGTTTATGCATGAGCAATAAATTACTCAATGTGTTGTATGGATGCAATCGACATCAATCTTTCCATTAACAAACAAATGACAATCATGATTTTTCAATGGCTTGTCAGATTAGGGTGCTAGAACTTAGCAAGATATGATGATCACTGAGATTATCAGAAATGGTTATGAAGAACGCATAAGAAAGGAAGCAAAATTTACACAATAATGAGTGAAAAATTGGTTAAGGATATTTGTATTTTTTTTTATTAGTATTTATAGTGACACAAAATTCAATATAAGTAAAAAACTTTCAATCTATTATAAAGTATCTTAAATTATATCTTATATAAAATATACCATATACTTGTTAATAATTACAAAATAACCCAAAATTGGTTATAATTACAAATTAACAAATAAACCATAATTAACAACCAGTTAACTATCATTTAGTCATTCTTCTACACTCACTCAAGATGAAAATATTGTATCTCACTCAAGAGGAAAATATTGTATTTGAAGTTTGCGTCGAAGATTAAAAAATAATTTATTTCGACCGATTTGATAAAATATCCAATTTGCAAATAAGAAGGCAATGATCGTTATGAGATTGTAAAATAAATGTTTAAAAGACTTTTAAAATTTCAAATTGTCATTGCATTGAAGACTATTTAGTTCATATAAACTCTGATTGAGTTTATATACTTGATTTGCAAAATAATATTATTTATATCACCATGTTGGAAAACTGTCCTTAGTTGTTACTAAAATAAAACTTTGATGAAAATCTATACCATCAATATGATTGTATCCTTTTGTTATTAAACAAATTTTACACTTGTTTATACTATCATAAATATGAAAATTTATTTTATAAATCTATTTATAACCTATAGAATTTTTACCTTTTTGGTAGTAGTGTAAAAGTCCATTTGTTATTTTTTTTAAATCGTTAAGTTCTGAATTCATTGTAGTTTGTTTGTATGAAATTGAATCATTTGATTGACTAGTTTCATAAAAAAAAATTATGGTTTAAATTACTACAAAAAAAAGTTGTAAAAGAAAACTTAGAAGGCATAAAAATATTTTTCATATTTTTAATTGTTTCTGCATAGTTTGTAAAATCTTTCATTTGATGTATGCGAAATTCTGAAACTTCTCCTTAAAATATTTTCTGTTAGGAAAAAAATTTCATTATAAAAATTAAGAGATGATTAAAATTGATAAATATTTTTCTTTCTCTTCCACACTTACCTCTTCTCTTTCATCATTAAGGAAAAGTTGGAACATAATATAATTTCATCTTAGAATAATCTAATTAAACTTCATCAAATATTTCCTCATGAAAAATAACATTGAGAAACTCATATATTTTTAGTCTAATTCATATACATCTATCCCTTTTGATTCATGAGATATCCTATAAAGACAAATTTATTTCTTATATGTGTAAACTTTGATTTGTACAACCATTTGCATAACATTAACCTTCAAATACTAAGTAGAATATCTATAATTATTTTAGAGGAAGAATACCAATTTTACACACCAAGTTGTAAGAAAGTGTCAAATTTACTTATTAAGTATCAAAATTTCATTTATATGTATGAACTTGTCAAAAAGTGTCAAATATATTTAAAATAACAGAAATGTTAAACATCGTTAAAATTTTTGCTACATGTAATATCCACATATTTTTTATTTTTTAAAATTGATATTACTTTAATTATTTTTTATTAAAACAAAACATTAAAATCTTTTCTTATTTATTTTCTCTCTCTCTTTACCCTCACAACTTACCATTTTCTTTAAATATTTCTCTCTTCATTTCACCATCTATGAGTAATTTTATTCTTAATAATAATATTTAATTGATTAATTATAAAAATTGTTCTAAAAAGTAACGAGTTATTAAGACTTCGTCACAGCGCTGACAATTTAGGATTCGACCAACAAAGACTTCACCACAACATTGACAATTTAGGATTCGATCAATGAATGTTTCAACCAATGACGATGATAGTGTAAGGTTTAAATAAGAAGGACTTGGATTTGGGGGTTATGTCTGGGAGTTGATAAAGTTTAACAGGGTGAGTATTATGAAAACTAAAATTAAAATAAGTCGGTTAAGGGAGATTTTACCTTGATTCAGCATTGTCCGCTAATGAAGATTTAGGATTCCACCAACGACGATGACTGTTTAAAATTCAGTTAGGGAGCACTTGAAGGTTAGAAGAAGGTAAAAATCCGAAAGAACTTGGGTTAATCAAAGAGAGAAAAGTTAGAAAAAAATGGAGAATTGTGGAAGGATGAGAGAGAAAGTAAAAATAAGTTTTGTTTGAATGAAAAAATAATTAAAAGTAATGTCAATTTAAAAAATAAAATAGGTGGATATTAAATGTGGTCAAATTTTTGACGTCGTTTAATATTTCTGTTATTTTAAACATATTTGACATTTTTTGACAAGTTCATACATATAAATAGAATTTTGATACTTAATAAGTAAATTTGACACATTCCTACAACTTGGTGTGTAAAATTGACATTTTTCCCATTATTTTATTAAGTATATAAATTGAAATTTTCCAATCAAATTTTTTAGTTATGGTCAATTAAAAAAAACGCAATAATGAGTAATGAATGTGCTCAAAACTTTAGAGGCATATGAGAATAAATCTAGACCTTGCTACAATAAAGACCAGTTTGATTTGGTCTGGTTGGCCTATTCCAATAGGTAAAAACGATTTAACTTTCTAGATGAATATATATATATATATATATATATTTATTTATTTATTTACTTTAATAATTTTAAATAAATTATTATTACACAATACCAGAAATTAAAATACTTTTTTATAAAAATTTTATTTTCAGTATATATTTCAAACAACATATTTATTTTATTATCGTATGCATCTCGAATTAATTAATTTATTATTTTGTTTATATCATTAGTTAAATTATGATAATATGTAAAATTTGAAAACACTTAAAGAATTTTGTATTTATTTTAAAATAATAAAATATTTTGTTTAATATATTATACTAACTATTACAAAAAATCAACTTAGTTCTCAAAATTAAGTGTTCGTTTTCATTCTGATGTAAAACTTTATTCTTGAAACTGGGTGATAATTTTAGCTCCGATGTAAAATATAGTTCACCAAATTTGGTGATAATTTTTATTTCGATGTAAACCTAGTTTTCAAAACTAGGTGATTACTATCATTGAATAAAAACCTAGTTGATGTAATTATGTGATTATTTTTACTCTTGATGTAAAATCTAGTTCTCAAAATTCGATGTTCGTTTTCACTTCGATGTAAAACTTAGTTCTCGAAAATAAGTGATTGTTATCACTATCATGTAAAACGTAGTTCTCGTAATTAGGTAATCGCTTTCACATTAATGTAAAACATAGTTTCCGAAACTAGATTATCATTTTCACTCTGATGTAAAACCTTGTTCTCGAAACTAGGTGTTCGTTATCACTACGATGTAAAACATAGTTCTCGAAACTAGGTATTCGTTATCTCTCTAATATAAATCATAGTTCCCGGAACTAGGTGATCGTTATCACTTAGATGTAAAACATAGTTCTTGAAACTAGGTGATAGTTTTCACTCTAGTGTAAGACCTTGTTCTCGAAACTAGGTGATCATTTTCACTCTGATATAATACCTATTTTTTGAAACTAGGTAATTGTTTCCATTCTGATGTAAAATATAGTTCTCGAAACTTGGTGATCGTTATCACTCCAATGTTAAACCTAGTAATCAAAATTAGGTAATCATTTTCACTCTAATTTAAATCCTAGTTCCCAAAACTAGGTGATCGTTATCACTTTGATGTAAAACTTAGTTCTTTAAACTAAGTGGTCATTTTCACTTCGATGTAAAACCTTGTTCTAAAAAATAGGCGATCATTTTCACTCCGAGGTAAAACTTAGTTTTTGAAACTAGGTAATCATTTTCATTTTGATGTAAAACATAGTTCTCGAAACTATGTGATCGTTATCACTCTAATGTAAAACATAGTAATCAAAAATAGGTGATTATTATCACTCCAATGTTAAACTTAGTTCATGAAACTATGTAATTATTTTCACTCCAATATAAAACCTAGTTCTCGAAACAAGATGATTGTTTTCACTTTGATGTAAAACTTAGTTGTCAAAAATAAGTGATTGATTTCACTAAGATGTAAAACATAGTTCTCGTAAGTAGGTGATCTTTTTAATTTCGATGTAAAACCTAGTTCATAAAACTAGGTAATCTTTATCATTGTGATATAAAATCTAGTTCTCAAAACTAAGTGATTGTTATCACTCTAATGTAAAATCTATTCCTTTAAACTTGGTGATTGTTTTCACTTTGATGTAAAACCTAGTTCTCGAAACTATGTGATTGCTTTTACTCTAATGTAAAACCTAGTTTTTGAAACTAGGTGATCGTTTTCACTCTGATGTAAAACCTTGTTCTCGAAACTAGTTGACGTTTTCACTCGAATGTAAAACCTAGTTTTTGAATATAGGTGATTATTTTAACTCTAAGGTAAAACATAGATCACAAAAAAAGTGATTGTTTTTACTTTGATGTAAAAACTAGGTTATCTTTTAATTTTTATGTAAAACCAAGTTCCTAGAACTAACTAGGTAATCATTATCACTATTATATAAATTATAGTTCTCAAAACTAGGTAATCGTTATCACTCTAATTTGAAACCTAGTTCTC
This sequence comes from Impatiens glandulifera, assembly GCF_907164915.1. Classification (NCBI taxonomy): domain Eukaryota; kingdom Viridiplantae; phylum Streptophyta; class Magnoliopsida; order Ericales; family Balsaminaceae; genus Impatiens; species Impatiens glandulifera. The sequence goes on from NW_025919333.1 coordinate 56,732, forward strand.
GGAACTATGTGATTATTATCACTCTAATGTAAAACCTAGTTCTTGAAACTAGGTAATCAATAACCTTTACTCTAATGTAAAACTTGTTCTCAAAACTAGGCGATCATTTTTACTCCTATGTAAAACATAGTTTTCAAAACTAGGTAATCATTTTCACTCCGATGTAAAACATAATTCTCAAAATTAGGTTATCGTTATCACTCTAATGTAAAACCTAGTAAATGAAACTAGGTGTTTATTATCACTCCAATGTTAAACTTAGTTCATAAAATTAGGTGATTATTTTCATTCCGATGTAAAACCTAGTTCTCGAAACTAGGTTATCGTTTACATTCCAATGTAAAATCTATTTTTCAAAACTAGGTAATCATTTTCACTCCTATGTAAAGCATAGTTCTCGAAACAAGGTGATCTTTATCACTCCAATGTAAAACCTAATAATCGAAATTAAGTGATTATTATCACTCCAATATTAAACATAGTTTACAAACTAGGTGATCATTTTCACTCCTATCTAAAACCTAGTTCTACAAACTAAGTGATTGGTACTACTCTGATGTAAAATCTAGTTATCGAAAATAAGTGATTGTTATCACTATGATGTAAAACTTATTTTTCGTAATTATGTGATTATTTTAACTTCGATGTAGAACATAGTTCATGAAACTAGGTGATCTTTAACACTGCGATGTAAAACTTTTGGGTCAAATTATTTTGACTAACGATATTTGATGATGAACTTGTGTAAAACTTAAATAAGAATGAAGCTAAGCCGTCTAATTATTTTTGTGTAGGTGCATCAAAAATATGTTAAGTAAGACTTAGTTTAAATCAGACTAATTAGACGCGCTGTAAATTAGACGTGCAGTCTAATAGACACGTAGTTAGACGTGCAGTCTAACAGACACGTAGTTAGACGGACAATCTAATAGACACGTAGTTAGACGTGTAGTCTAATAAATACGTAGTTAAACGTGCAGTCTAACAGAAACGTAGTTAGACGTGTAGTCTAACAGATACGTAGTTAGACGTGCAGTCTAACAGATACATAGTTAGATGTGTAGTCTAATAGCAGATACGTAGTTAGACGTGCAGTCTAACAGATACGTAGTTAGACGTGTAGTCTAATAAATACGTAGTTAGACGTGCAGTCTAACAGATACGTAGTTAGACGTGCAGTCTAACAGATACATAGTTAGACGTGCAGTCTAACTTCATTATACTTGGTGGTCTAATGGATTCAGCTATTAGACGTAGGGTGTCTAACTTCCTTAGACTTGGTAGTCTAACGAAGCACGTCTAATGCCTCGCTTCAACAGTTATTTGAAGTTAGCATCTGTCTACCCACGATCAACTAGCTGTACGCTACTCCTTCTCTACTCATCCGTGCAGAACAGTACGACAACCAGTTGCATCCAATGAATGAATGCCACGTAAGTAAATATTCTTTTCACCACTTGTTCCTTGCAAGAGAGGTCTAGAAGAATATCCGGCGCACTGCCAGTTTGTTACGACCACGATCCTTGTACATAGAGTCTGCTGTACTCTTGTACTATGGATGCGTTCCAATGGGTGCTTGCCATGTTTCAATGTAGAAGATTCGACCGTTGGTACCTGTCTTCTATTTAAATATCCTCAAGGACAACGGACGGACTGGAGGACATATAATCTATCTTACGAATTTCTTGCTTGCTTACTGAGTATATACATCATATTCAAAGAGAGAGAGATAGAATCAAAACATTGTCTAGCTGAGTGATATTGTTAAATATTCTGTAAGTTGAATAAAGGATGTTCTGTTCAACAGTTATCTAGTCAAAAAACTGTATTTTATTAAAAGAAGTATAGTGAATCCTTCTGGTGGTTGGAAGAAGGGGTGACGTAGGAGAGTTTGCTCCGAACATCCATAAACAACTCGCTGTGTCATTTACATTTTGTCTTCTTCTTTTTATCGGTTCTTAGCTTTAAACCTGATCAAACGTTTCCTCACTTGAATCGCTTCAAGAGTTTTCTGCAAGGGTTTGTGAAGATTAGAAAGTGATATTAATTCCTAATAGGATTTCTATCAAAACGTTTTCCAGAAGTTTCCATAAATAGTCAACTCCCGTCTCTATTTGTGTCACTGATCCTATCAATTGGTATTAGAGCAAGGTTTTCTATTATCAAGCATCAATAATCTGAATCATGTCTATCATCAACGAGATCCCTCTTCTTTCGAAAGAAAACTACGATTATTGGATAATAAGAATGCAAGCTTACTTGGCCGCTCTTGATTGTGATATGTGGAGTGTCATTACCGATGGTCCCATAAAAATTGCTAAGCCAAGATGTGAGTGGACAACGGAGGATAAGATGACTAACAACCTAGACAACGTGGCCAAAAATATCCTATATCAATCAATCAACATGAATATATTCTGTGAGATCAAGTCTTGTTCCTCTGCTAAAGATATCTGGGAAAAGTTGATTCACATCTATGGCCGTGACGTTCAAACTAAAAAGATTCAGAAGGATCAGAAGGTGTTTGTATGTGCTGAAAACAAATCTAAATTGGCCGATAGCGACTCAAAAGACTCACCTAGTGAAAATGAAACAGAAGCCATCACATGCTTGATGGCAGATGATAAATCCAAGGAAAATGTTCTTTCCTCACAAGAGTTTACCAACGAAGAGTTAACTACTGCACTCAATGACATGGCCATTGAGTACAAGAAGTTATTAGACTCTTTTAATGAAATGAAATCAAAATATGAGACAAACATTCTATCTTCATCTCAAATATCTGAATTAAACTTTTCTGAAAACAAAATAGTTGATCTCTCATCTGAAAATGAGATGCTCAAAGAATAGATTAAAACTATCTCTTCTAAAAACAAAATGTTAAACTATATTGTTAGTGCTTGGACAAGGTCTGGAGAAGCTGTCAAATATCAGATTAGTCTTTTGAAACCTACTAGATCCAAATTCGGTTTAGGATTTGATAGCAATGACCCAAATAAGTCCTATAAGAAGTTAAGTTCAGCAACTGACAAGCTTAAGCCAATAAGTTTTGTCAAAGGGAGCCTAACTGACATTGAAACTGATCCAATTTATGAAGAGTTAGCATTAAAAGATGAAATAACTTATGTTCCGCCAACTGTTAGCTGGATGAAAATTAAGTTAGATGCAACTAGCAAGTTAGGCAATCTAAAACCTGACAAGAAGTCAAGGATTTTTAAAAGAAAATCATCTTCTAAAGCTAAGGGATCAGTGGCTAGCAGAAAGACGCCTGCTAAGTCAAAAACATACGCATTAATCACAAAACAAAATGGGAAATTCATCAAAATAACTCAAATATGGATTCCTAAGGGACTAATTGACCGAGGACACAAGTGAATGTGGGTACCAAACGATTGTAAATAATGTTTTGTGTAGGTACATGTAAGTGATTGCCTGAAGGACTCTATTTGGTATCTAGACAGCGGTTGTTCCAGACATATGACAGGAAACAGACGACTTCTAACAGATATAGCAGATTACTCAAGTCCTAAGATTACCTTTGGTGACAACAAGAAGGGTAAGACCATGGGTAAGGGTAAGCTTATCCATGGTAATCTAACCATTAATGATGTCTTACTTGTTGACAATCAGTGTTACAACCTGATTAGTATTAGTCAATTATGTGATAACGGTTTGTCAGTTAATTTTCAAACTCATGCATGCCTAGTTAAGGATCAACAAGGTAATACTTTGCTAACTGGAAGTAGAGTAGGAAATTCTTATAAAATGAACTGGAAAAATAAGACACTTGAATCTCTGTACATGATTGCCAAGAATGACCAGAAATGGTTATGGCATAAAAGGTTAAACCATCTAAATTTCAAAACCATCAACAACATCTGCTCACGTAACTTAGTGTTTGGTTTACCTAAATTATAGTTATCTAAGGACAAGGTTTGTGCTGCTTGCCAGTTAGGCAAACAGGGCAGATCATCGTTCAAAAGTAAAGGGAAATCTCAATCCAGCCGTTGCTTAGAATAGTTACACATGGATCTGTTTGGTCCATTTCCTGTAAAGAGCTTAGGAGGGATGAGATTTACCCTAGTAGTCATTGATGATTTTTCACAATTTACATGGGTATCATTTTTGCAATCTATGGATAAAACTTCTGAAAATTTAATTAATTTTTTTAGAAGAATTCAGAACTAGAAATCTTTAAGTATTGCGTGCATTAGAAGTGACCAGGGAACTGAGTTCACCAACAGACGCCTATCCTCTCTCGAGGAGTCTGGTATTAAACACAAGTTGTCTAGTTCTATAACTCCACAGAAAAACGACATTGCTAAGAGAAGAGTAAGGACACTAAAGGAAGCAGCGAGATCTATGCTTGCCGAATCAGATGTTCCTCAAAGGTTCTGGGTAGAAGCCATAAACACAGCATGTTACACACAAAATCGGCCGATAATCAACAAACGTTTTGACAAAACACCCTATGAACTGTTTTATGGGAGAATTCCTACAGTGTCTTACTTTAAAATATTTGAGTGTAAATGTTTTATCCATAACAATGGGAAGGATTATCTGACTGCTTTTGATGCTAAAGAAGATGTTGGATTCATGTTAGGTTATTCCTCAGTAAACAAGGCTTATAGAGTATATAACAATAGAACACAAACTGTTGAGGAATCCCTACATGTTGTTTGTGATGAGTCTGTTGAAAGTAATCTCATTGGTCCCATCGACATTGCTAGCAGATTAGAAGCGACAAATCTTGAATCCGTGTGTGAGGATGAAGCTCTAGCTAAACAGATTTTATTGTCTGATCCTATGACTGATTCGATTGAGAATCAACTAGATGTTCAAACTCCTATTCAACAAGATGTTGAGAGTTCTGACGTCGCAGAGCCATCTGGTCAGACAACTAATCCTTTAGGACCCAACTTCAGATGGAACAAGAATCATCCACCAGAATTGATAATTGGTAATCTTAAATCTCCTTGTAGGACAAAACATCAATTAATGGATGAAATAGCCAACTCTGTCTTTATTTCTCAAATTGAACCCAAAAAGATTGGTGAAGTAGTGCTTGATCCATATTGGATCAATGCTATGTAGGAGGAGTTAAACCAATTTGTGAAAAATAAAGTGTGACATCTAACTCCAAGACCGACTAATCAATCGGTTATTGGAACTATTTGGGTATTTAGAAACAAGCTTAGTGAAGATGACTTAGTTATAAGGAACAAAGCCCGATTAATTGCTCAAGGATACAAACAGGAGGAAAGCATCGACTTTGACGAGTCATTCGCCCATGTAGCTAGACTTGAGGCAATTAGAATCTTCCTAGCTTATGCATCATTTAAGAATTTTAAATTTTTTCAAATGAATGTGAAAAGTACATTTTTAAATGGGAAACTAAATGAAGATGTTTATGTTGAGCAACCCCCTGGTTTTCTAGATCACACTTTACCAAATCATGTCTTTAAACATGACAAAGCCTTATATGGTTTGAAACAAGCTTCTAGAGCTTGGTATGATACTCTGACTAATTTTTTGTTTGATCATGACTTCGTTATTGGAACCGTTGATAAAATATTGTTTAGATTCAATAAAGATTTTCACATTCTACTTGTTCAAGTATATGTTGATGACATCATATTTGGATCAACTAACCTCAAATTGTGTGAGAAATTTGCCAAGCTGATGCAGGATAGGTTTGAGATGAGCATGATGTGAGAATTAACTTTCTTCCTCGGCCTTCAAGTTCGTCAGTTGGTAAAAGGAACGTTCATTAATCAAGCCAAATACACCAAAGATCTGCTGAAGAAGTTCTGAATGGAGAACTGCTCTGCTGCAGCTACTCCAATGAGCTCCATATTGGATCAATGCTATGTAGGAGGAGTTAAACCAATTTGTGAAAAATAAAGTGTGACATCTAACTCCAAGACTGACTAATCAATCGGTCATTGGAACTATATGGGTATTTAGAAACAAGCTTAGTGAAGATGACTTAGTTATAAGGAATAAAGCCCGATTAATTGCTCAAGGATACAAACAGGAGGAAATCATCGACTTTGACGAGTCATTCGCCCATGTAGCTAGACTTGAGGCAATTAGAATCTTCCTATCTTATGCATCATTTAAGAATTTTAAATTTTTTCAAATGAATGTGAAAAGTGCATTTTTAAATGGGAAACTAAATGAAGATGTTTATGTTGAGCAACCCCCTGGTTTTCTAGATCACACTTTACCAAATCATGTCTTTAAACTTGACAAAGCCTTATATGGTTTGAAACAAGCTTCTAGAGCTTGGTATGATACTCTGACTAATTTTTTGTTTGATCATGACTTCGTTATTGGAACCGTTGATAAAATATTGTTTAGATTCAATAAAGATTTTCACATTCTATTTGTTCAAGTATATGTTGATGACATCATATTTGGATCAACTAACCTTAAATTGTGTGAGAAATTTGCCAAGCTGATGCAGGATAGGTTTGAGATGAGCATGATGTGAGAATTAATTTTCTTCCTCGGCCTTCAAGTTCGTCAGTTGGAAAAAGGAACGTTCATTAATCAAGCCAAATACACCAAAGATCTGCTGAAGAAGTTCAGAATGGAGAACTGCTCTGCTGCAGCTACTCCAATGAGATCCTCTAGCAAACTAGACAAAGATGATGGTGGACAGGGTGTTGACATCACTGCCTATAGAGGTCTTATCGGTTCCTTTCTCTATCTCACTGCCAGCAGGACAAACATTCAATTTTTTGTTGGTGTCTGTGGAAGATTTCAAGCTAATCCAAAACTCTCTCACTGTACTACTGCTAAACGTATTTTAAAATATTTGAAGGGAACTCAAAATATGGGACTGTGGTATCCGAAGGATTCCAGTTTCAATTTAACTAGTTTCTCAGATGCAGAGTATGTAGGGTGCAAATTAGATAGGAAAATCACGAGTGGAACTTGTTAGTTCCTTGGAGATCGTCTAATCTCATGGTTTAGCAAGAAGTAGACGTCAATTTCTACGTCTATAGCTGAAGCAGAGTACCTTGCTGCAGGAAGTTGTTGCTCTCAGCTCTTGTGGGTTCAACAACAGTTAAAGGACTATGGGATTGAGGTAAAAGAGTCTCCAATTTTCTGCGACAACACAAGTGCTATAGCCATCACCTACAACCCAGTTCAGCATTCTCGGACCAAGCACATCGAAATTAGACATCATTTCATCCGAGAGCATGTTAGTTAGAAGAAAATTCGCCTTTAATACATCCCAACAGATCAATAAACAACAGACATCTTCACGAAGCCTCTACCCGAGACTAAGTTTTCTCACTTTAGAAATATTCTAGGACTTGTTGATCTTGACTGATTTTAGTACATGCATGAACTGAGGGGGAACATTTTGTTCAAATGACTGGACACACAAGTAGACAGAGGTCTCAAAGCGTCCAATAGATTAATAGTCTATGAAGCGCAACTACTTAAACGTGTGTTGGGTCAAATTATTTTGACTAAGTGTTGAAATAATTTAACCATTGAGATTTTGATGATGATATGACTTATGAGTTTTGATGCAGGTGTATCGAAATCATATTTCATAAGACTTGGTTCTAATGAGGCTCATTAGACCGATTTTGGCATTAGATGCATAGAATTAGACGTGCAGTCTAACTCAAGGGAGTTAGACGTGTAGTTTAATGAATGCATAGAATTAGACGTGCAGTCTAATGAATGCATAGAATTAGACGTGCAGTCTAACTCAACGGAGTTAGACGTGCAGTCTAATAAATTCTCGAATTAGACGTATGGTCTAATAGATATTCGGAATTAGACGTGCAGTCTAACTCAACGGAGTTAAACGTGTAGTCTAATATATTTGCAATTAGACGGATAGTCTAATATATATGGAATTAGACGTGCAGTCTAACTCAGCGGAGTTAGACGTACAGTCTAATATGTGCGGAATTAGACGTGCAGTCTAACTCAGTGGAGTTAGACGTGCAATCTAATAGAAAGAGAAAGTTAGACGTGAGTCTAACTCCTTCAGACAAGTCTGAGGTAGAACCGGAATTAGACGTGCAGTCTAACTCAGTGGAGTTAAACGTGTAGTCTAATGATTATTGGATAATTAGACGTGTAGTCTAATTAGGCGAAAGTTAGACGTAAGTCTAACTCCTTCAGATAAGTCTGGGGTAGAAACGGAATTAGACGTGCAGTCTAACTTAGTGGAGTTAGACGTGCAGTCTAATGGTTATTGGATAATTAGACGTGTAGTCTAATTAGGCAAAAGTTAGACGTATGTCTAACTCCTTCAGACAAGTCTGAGGTAGAACCGGAATTAGACGTGCAGTCTAACTCAGTGGAGTTAGATGTGCAGTCTAATGGTTATTGGATAATTAGACGTGTAGTCTAATTAAGTGAAAGTTAGACGTAAGTCTAACACCTTCAGATTAGTCTGAAGTGATTGTAATTAGACGTAAGTCTAATTCTATTAGACCAGGCGGTCTAATAGACTCTGTTATTAGAAGGGGATGTTTGATTTCATTAGACTGATTTTCACAATCCGTCTAACTGAAATACGTCTAATTCTCAGCTTAAGAAGTACGCTTGTAGCTAGCACCCGTCTACCCACGTGCTATAGCTATACCCTACTCCTACTCCACTTTTTAGTGAAAATTAGTACAACAACTATATGCAACCAACCAACGAATGCCACGTAAGAGAATTTTCCTCATATTACTTGTTTTGCAGGTACATTTCTTATGGAATATTCGGCGCACTACCAGTGGTGTACGGCCACGATCCTTGTGCTTAGAACCTGATGTGTACAATGGAGGCTTTCCAATGGAAGAGTGACACATATCATTCTAAAAGATTCGACCGTTAGCTCCTTCTTAGTATTTAACAAATCTCAAAGACAACGGACAATCAGCCTTACGAACTGCCTGTTTTTACAAAGAGTAAATTCACAATTCTGCTTGCTATTCAAGAGAGAGAATCTTAAGCCTTTGAATATTCATATTGTGAAGCTGCTTTCTAATTGTACTGTGTGTGAATCAAGAAAGAGCTAGAATAAAAAAACACCTTTAACTGAGTGATATTCTTCATATTGTATATTGAACAGAGTGTGTTCTGTTCAATAGTGATCTAAGTGTGTGTAAATTGTATTTGATTCAAATCATATTATAGTGAATTCTTCTGGTGGTTGGAAGAAGGGGACGTAGGAGAGTTTCTCCGAACATCCATAAACAAACTGCTGTGTTCTTTCATTTCTGTCATCTTTTCATATTTTACCTTGAGCTTCAAACCCAAATAAACAATTCCGCCTTGAATCTGTTTCAAGTGTTTACAAGTGTTTGCGTAGAATAGAAAGTGAATTAAATCCCTAACAGGATTTCTTTCAAACCGTTTTTTATAAACCTTCATCCATAGCCAGACCCCCGTCTCTATCGATAAAGCCGATCCTATCAACGTGAGTTTGCTCAAGCATTTTTATCTTTTTTTTATTCATATCTTGGTTAATAACCTGCGCGGTTAGACACCGACGTCTATTAGACGTTTAGACGACTATAAGACAAGAGAAATTGGAAGCTCACGTCTAACTAAACACACGTCTAACACGTGTTGTTTATACGTAATTAGACGTTTAAGGTCTAATAGACTTTTCACTGTCTATAAGACAATCGTGATTAGACATTGACGTCTAATAAATGCATATCTAATTTAGAGGAAAAGAATGTGGAAAGTAAATTAGACGTCTAACAACTCATGTAATTAGAACACTCATCTTTTGGCTATTGGGACAGCTGTCCACTATAACCATGTCTGTTCATGTACTTTTCCCGCCAAAAATAAAACAGTCACATCTCAAATGGATTGAAGACAAATGTCTTTCAATGTTTAAAGAGTGACTAAAATTTATGACGACTTTACACTACACGTCTAACATTAATAACACTCTTTCATGATTAATCTTAAATGATAGCTGTGTCTCTTGGGAATAGGTTTCTTAAATTTTTGATGGTTCATATAATTATTAAGTTAATGGTCATACGTTAACTTCCTGTATTTAAGAAACGGTCATACTCAAAGGATTGGTATCTCATTTCTGAATCCCCGATTCTCTCTCTAAGTGATAGGATCAGCTTTATCGATAGAGACGGTGGTATGACTATTGATGAAGGCTTATAAAAAACGGTTTAAAAGAAATTTTGTTAGGTATTTAATTCGCTTTCTATTTTACGCAAACCCTTGTAAACACTTGAAATAGAATCAAGGCGGAATTGTTTACTTATGTTTGAAGCTCAAGATGAAAATGTGAAGATGATAGAAATGAAAAGACATAGTAGTTTGTTTATGGATGTTCGGAGCAAACTCTTCTACGTCACCCCTTCTTCCAACCACCGAAATGATTCACTATAATATGATTCGAATCAAATACAGTTTGCACACACTTAGCTCACTATTGAACAGAACACATTCTGTTCAATTTACAAGATGAAGAATATCACTCAGCTAAAGGTGTTTTTGATTCTAGCTCTCTCTTGATTCACATACAGTACAATCAGGAAAGCAGCTCACAGCTTGCATATTCAAAGAATTGATTTCACAGTAGTTCTTCTCAGATAGTATTTCTTAGTTGATCGAATGGCTGTTTGTTCGTTGTCCTTGAGATTTGATAAATACTGGGCAGAGACTAACGGTCGAATCTTCAGAATGATACGTGGCACTCTTCCATTGGAAAGCCTCCATAGTACACAGCAGGTTCTGAGCACAGGAATCGTGGCCGTACACCAACTTGATTGTGCGCCGAATATTCCATTAAAGATGTACCTGCAAAACAAGTAATGTGAGGGAAATTTTCTAATGTGGCATTCGTTGGTTGGTTGCGTATAGCTATCGTACTGATCTTCACTAGAAAGTGGAGCAGGAGTAGAGTACAACTATAGCACGTGGGTAGGCGGGTGCTAGCTTCAAGCATACTGCTTAAGCATAGCATTAGACATATTTCAGTTAGACGACCTCGTCTAATGAAATCAAACATCCCCGTCTAAGAGTAGAATCCATTAGACTACTTAGTTTAATGGGATTAGACTAACGTCTAATTACAATCACTTTAGACTAATCTGAAGGAGTTAGACTACCCGTCTAACTTTCACCAATTAGACTTCACATCTAATCTATCACAAACCATTAGACTGCACGTCTAACTCCATGAGTTAGACTGCACGTCTAATTCCGGTTCTACTTCAGACTTGTCTGAAGGAGTTAGACTACACGTCTAACTTTCAAGTTCTATTAGACTGCACGTCTAACTCCACGAGTTAGACTGCACGTCTAATTATGGTTGTACTTCAGACTTGTCTGAAGGAGTTAGACTACACGTCTAACTTTCTCTTTCCATTAGATTGCACGTCTAACTCCGCGAGTTAGACTACATGTCTAATTCCAAATATATTAGATTGCACGTCTAACTCCGCTGAGTTAGACTGCACATCTAATTCCGAATTCATTAGACCGCACGTCTAACTCCACGAGTTAGACTGTACGTCTAATTCCGAATTCATTAGACTGCACATCTAACTCCGCTGAGTTAGACTGCACGTCTAATTCTGAATACATTAGATTGCACGTCTATCTCCACTGAGTTAGACTACATGTCTAATTCCGAATATATTAAGATTGCACGTCTAACTCCACGAGTTAGACTGCACGTCTAATTACGAAGTCTATTAGACTGCACGTCTAATTCCTCTAGTTAGACTACACAACTAACACCGCTTAGTTATATTACACTTCTAACTTTGCTAGTCTAACTCCGCTGAATTTAATGCCAAATCGGTTTAATGAGCCTCATTAGAACCAAGTCTAATCAAATTGTTCTTTAATACACTTGCATCAAAAACAATTAGACGCATAAATTATTTCATCATCAAAATCCCAATAGTCAAACTATTTCAACACTTAGTAAAAATAATTTGACCCAACAATTTCCTCCTTTTTTATGATGAAATTGAAAAACTACATATATATAGTAAAATACGCATTCATCATATAAACAAACCTCTGTTTACATGCATATAGCATTCAAAATATCAGATTCATAAATATCCAAATATGAGTGTTTTCAGAAGAAACACATAAAACATTGTTCCAAAATAATCAAAATAAGTTCATGACAAAACATCATCAAAAGGTCTTCAAAAACTTCATCTTAAATGAAAATAATTTCTATTCTAATCTTCTTCTTCTTCCTATTCGTTTCTCTGGAAAGGATAGTCTTCAACCTAGGAAGTCTCTAAGACTGCGGTTAGAGGAGGGTTGGAGACATCTCATTTCCTTTTCTTGGACTTGATCCTCTTCACCCTAAGAACGTATTCAACAACCTTCTGGTTGTTCAGAATTTTGGAAGGAAGATGAAAGCTTTTACCGGGTTCATCTAGAAGGAAGCAAAGGAAAGCGCTAAGAGGACCGTCTAAACCAAATATGGTTTTCTGAGCACATACCATTCTAACAAGGTTTCTGAAGAGGAAGCTTGTCCAGTTGACAGGAACACCCCTGGTAATTGCCACCATCATCTGAAAAACCTTCGTACAATACTTGTAAGAGGATTCTTTGGAGAGAAGAGATTTTGAGATGATTTAGTTTAGAAGAGCAAACTCATCTTTTAGGAGGTTTTTCTTTCCATGAATATCCATTTGGGGAGAATCAAAAAAGACTTTCATCATTGTAAACATTACATCAGAGGGAGTGGTTGAGAACTCATGAATACCTTCGTTGGGAAGTTGGAAAAACACACCGAATGACTCTTCGGAGATACAAATCATCTGGCCCATCACAATCCCAGCAATGATTCTGTCCTGATAAAAACCGGCTGGTTCGAAAAATTCACGAACCAACTGTTCGTGATAGAGATGATGAGGGTTGAGAAACTTTCTGTCAACGGGACAAGCTTCAAACATCTTAGCCATACCCGGAGATTTCAAAGTGGAAACTGATTTTAAGTCCACTTGAATCGATTTTGGACGGAAGAGAGACATTTCGACTCGATGAACAATAGCTTAGTCGATTCGAATTCTAGAGAGAGATGGATTTGGAAGAACACTATCTTTAGAGTAAATTACTCAATAAATATCAAGGTCTAACGTGTAGCTAATATCTAATGATTACTCCTACCGTAAAAAACTCAAAGGTCTGTTCCCAATAAGCGTATCCTTTAATATTAGCATGAAAACGAATAGTTAATACTAAATGTACAAGCAAAAGTTGTCAGAAATATTAGTCATTCCTTATGTATTGAGAGACACGTGTCTTCAATTCTTTTGAGGAATGACTGATTTGATTTTTGGCAGGAAATTGCACTAGAGAAGATACATAAGCAAATGACAGCTGTCCAAATAGCCAGAAGATGAAAGATCTAATTACACCAGTAGTTAAACGTTTATTCTCCTTTTCACATTTCAACTTCTTCTTGGAAATCAGTCTACTAGACGTATACGTCTAATTATGCAATAACATCACGTGCAACACGCGTGTCTGGTTAGACGTGAGCATCCTCTTGCTCATGACGTAAAAACGTTTAACGTCTATTAGACATATCCGTCTAACCATGCAGGTTAATATAACCAAGACAAATATTCCAAAGGAAAATTAAACTGCTAGAGTAGACGTACGTCTAAGTAACTGTGTTTCTCAAACCCTTAATCCTTAGGACGTATTAAGACCTCTGTCTTTTATGTCTGTTCAGTTACGTTTTGAACAATACGTTCCTCCTCAATTTATGCACGTAATCACATCAATCAAGATCAACAAGACCCAAAATGTTTCTAAAGTGAGAAAACTTAGCTTCGGGTAGAGACTTCGTGAAGATATCTACCATTTATTGATCTGTGGGAACATATTCAAGGCGAATCTGCTTCTAATTGACGTGTTCTCAGATAAAATGATGCCTGATTTAAATATGCTTTTTCCGAGAATGCATAACTTGATTGTAGGTGATTGCGATAGCACTCGTGTTGTCGTAGAAAATTGGAGATTCTTCAGCCTCAATCCCATAGTCCCTGAGCTGTTGTTGAATCCACAAGAGTTGAGAGCAACAGCTACCGGCTGCGAGATACTCTGCATCAGCTGTAGACGTGGCAACTGATGTATGCATCTTTCTAAACCATGAGATTAGATGATCTCCAAGGAACTGGCAAGTTCCACTAGTGCTTTTTCTATCAATTTTACACCCTGCATAATATGCATCTAAGAAACTAGTTAAATTGAAACTGGAATCCTTCGGATACCACAGTCCCACATTCTAAGTTCCTTTCAAGTATTTAAGAAATACGTTTAGCAGTAGTAAAGTGAGAGAGTTTAAGATTAGCCTGAAATCTGCCACAAACACCAACAACAAATTGAATGTCTTGCCTGTTGGCAGTTACATATAGCAAGGATCCGATGAGTCCTCTATATGCAGTTACATCGACACTTTGTCCACCTTCATCTTTATCCAGTTTACTAGAGGAGCTCATTAGAGTAGCTGCAGCAGAACAATTCTCCAAACCAAAATTCTTTAGCAGTTCCTTGGTATATTTGGCCTGATTGATTAAGGTTCCATTTTCTAACTGACGGACTTGAAGCCCAAAGAAGAATGTCAATTCTCCCATCATGCTCATTTCAATTCTGTCCTACATCAGCTTAGAAAACTTCTCACACAATTTGGGGTTAATTGAACCAAAGATAATGTCATCAACATATATTTGAACAAGTAGAATGTGAGAATCTTTAGTGAATCTAAACAAGGTTGTATCCACAGTTCCAACAACAAAATCATGATCAAACAAAAATTCAGTTAAAGTGTCATACCAAGCTCTAGGAGCTTGTTTCAGACCATATAAAGCTTTGTCAAGCTTATAAACATGATTAGGTAACACATGATATACAAATCCGGGGGTTGCTCAACATACACTTCTTCACTCAATTTCCCATTTAAAAAAGCATTTTTCACGTCCATTTGAAAAACCTTAAAGTTCTTAAATGATGCATATGCTAGGAAGATTCTAATTGCCTCAAGTCTTGCTACAGGAGCAAATGACTCATCAAAGTCGATACTTTCCTCTTGTCTGTATCCTTGAGCAACTAAACAAGCTTTGTTTCTAATGACTGAACCATCTTCATTAAGCTTGTTTCAGAAAACCCATCTTGTTCCTATAACTAACTTATCAGTTGGTCTAGGAGTAAGATACCACACTTTATTTCTCACAAATTGGTTTAACTCCTCCTGCATAACATTGATCTAATCTGGATCAACTACAGCTTCATCAATTTTCTTGGGTTCAATCTGAGAAATAAATGCAGAGTTGGCCATTTCATCCATCAGTTGACGTCTTGTCCTTCGAGGAGAAAAAAGATTTTTGATGATCAGTTCTGGTGGATGATTTTTGTTCCATCTGAAGTTGGATCTAAGGGGATTTGTCATCTGAACTGGTGACTCCGCGACATCTAAACTCTCAACTTCTTGTTGAACAGGAGTTTGTACGTCTGGTTGAACTTCAACCGGATCAGCCATTGGATCAGTCAAGGCAATCCTCTTGTCCAAGGATTCTTCTTCTTCACTCACAGATTCAAGATTTGTCGCTTTTAGCCTGCTAGCAAGATTAATGGATTTAATGGATTTGCTCTCAACAGGTTCATTAAAAATTACATGGAGGGATTCCTCAACAGTCTGTGTTCTTTTATTGTATACTCTGTAAGCCTTGCTTACTAACGAGTATCCCAACATGAATCCCTCATCTGCTTTAGCATCAAAAGCGGTCAGATAAACCTTTCCATTGTTATGGATAAAACATTTACACCCAAATATCTTAAAATAAGAAATTATGGAAATTCTCCCATAGTACAGTTCATAGGGAGTTTTATCAAAACGTTTGTTGATTATTGACCGATTTTGTGTATAGCAGGCAGTGCTAATGGCTTCCGCCCAGAACCTCTGAGGTACTTCTGATTCAGTTAGCATAGATCTCGCTGCTTCCTTTAGAGTTCTCACTCTTCTCTCAGCAATGCCGTTTTGCTGTGGAGTTCTGGCGCTAGACAACTCGTGCCTAATTCTAGTCTCCTCGAGATAAGATAATAGGTATCTGTTAGTGAACTCAGTTCCCTGATCACTTCTAATGCATGCAATATTCAAAGATTTTTTATTCTGAATTCCTTTAAATATTCTAATCAAGTTTTCAGCTGTTTTATCTTTTGATGGTAAAAATGCAACCCATGTAAATCGAGAGAAATCATTAATAAAAATTAGGGCAAATCTCATTCCTCCTATACTTTTTTATAGAAATTGGACCAAATAGATCCATATGTAAAAGTTCTAGGCAACGGTTGGATTGTGATTTCCCTTTACTTTTGAACGATGATTTGCCATGTTTACCTAACTAGAAAGCAGTGCATATCTTGTCCTTTGAGAACTGAAGTTTGGGCAAACCAATAACTAAATTGTTTGCGCAAATGTTGTTGATGGTCTTGAAATTTAAATAGTTCAAACGTTTATGCCATAACCATTTCTGATCATTCTTGGCAATCATGCACATAGGATCAGAAGACTCTTTTTGCCAATTCATTTTATATGAGTTTCCTACTCTACTACCAGTTAACAAAGTGTTTCCATCTTGGTCCTTAACTAGACATGAGTGAGTTTGAAAAGAAACTGACAGACCATTATCACATAACTGACTAATACTAATCAAATTATAGCACAGATTGTCTACAAGTAGCACATCATTAATGGCTAGGTTACCGTGGATAATCTTACCCTTACCCATGGTCTTACCCTTTTTGTTGTCACCAAAGGTAATCTTAGGTCCAGAGCAATATGATATATTAGTAAGAAGCCGTCTGTTTCATGTCATATGCCTGGAACATCCGCTATCAAGATACCATACAGATTCCTCCATCCCTTCGTTTATTTGTACCTTGGATTGGTCATCCGCCATCAAACATGTAACATCTTCATTCCCTTTATTCAGTAGGAGACTCCTCTAAATCGCTATCAGCCCATCTGGATTTGTTTTCAACGCACATGAAACTTTCCGATCCTTCTTTGATTTAACACTTCTACCGTAGATCTGATTAAGCTTATCCCATATCTCTTTAGCAGAGGAACAGGACTTGATTTCATAGAACACGTTCATGTTGATCGACTGATACAAATTGTTCCTAGCAACATTATCCAGGTTGTTTTTCATCTTATCTTCAGTAGTTCACTTACTCCTTGGCTTCGAAATCTTTATGGGGCCATCAGTAATGACGCTCCACATATCACAGTCAAGAGCAACCAAGTGAGCTTGCATTTTCATCATCCAATATTCGCAGTTGTCCCTTGACAAAATATGAATCTCATTGATGATAGACATGCTTCAGGTTCTTGATGCTTGAGAATAGAAACAAGGCTCTGATAACAATTGATAGGATCGGCTTTATCGATAGAGACGAGGGTCTGACTATTGATGAAGGCTTATAAAAAACGGTTTGAAAGAAATCTTGTTAGGTATTTAATTCGCTTTCTATTCTACGCAAACTCTTGTAAACACTTGAAACAGAATCAATGCGAATTTGTTTACTTAGGTTTGAAGCTCAAGATGAAAAATGTGAAGATGACAGAAATGAAAAGACACAGCAGTTTGTTTATGGATGTTTAGAGCAAACTCTTCTATGTCACCCCTTCTTCCAACCACCGGAAGGATTCACTATAATATGATTCGAATTAAATACAATTTGCACACACTTAGCTCACTATTTAACAGAACACACTCTGTTCAATTTACAAGATGAAGAATATCACTCAGCTAAAGATGTTTTTGATTCTAGCTCTCTCTTGATTCACACACAGTACAATTAGGAAAGCAGCTCACAGCTTAAATATTCAAAGAATTGATTTCTCAGTAGTTCTTCTCAGATAGTATTTCTTAGTTGATCAAATGGCTGTTCATCCGTTGTCCTTGACATTTGATAAATACTGGGCAGAGACTAACAGTCGAATCTTCAGAATGATACGTGGCACTCTTCCATTGGAAAGCTTCCATAGTACACAACATGTTCTGAGCACAGAGATCGTGGTCGTACACCAACTGGTAGTGCACCGAATATTCCATCAAAGATGTACCTGGAAAACAAGTAATGTGAGGGAATTTCTCTTACATGGTATTCGTTGGTTGGTTGCGTATAGCTATCGTACTGATCTTCATTAGAAAGTGGAGCAGGATTAGAGTACAACTATAGCACGTGGGTAGGCGGGTGCTAGCTTCAAGCATACAACTTAAGCATAACATTAGACGTATTTCAGTTACACGACCTCGTCTAATGAAATCAAACATCCCCGTCTAAGAGCAGAATCCATTAGACTACCTAGTCTAATGGGATTAGACTAACGTCTAATTATAATCACTTCAGACTAATCTGAAGGAGTTAGACTACCCGTCTAACTTTCACCAATTAGACTTCACGTCTAATCTATCACAAACCATTAGACTGCACGTCTAATTCCATTTCTACTTCAGACTTGTCTGAAGGAGTTAGACTACATGTCTAACTTTCAAGTTCTATTAGACTGCACGTCTAACTCCACGAGTTAGACTGCACGTCTAATTACGGTTCCATTTCAGACTTGTTTGAAGGAGTTAGACTACACGTCTAACTTTCTCTTTCCATTACACTGCACGTCTAACTCCGCGAGTTAGACTGCACGTCTAATTCTAAATATATTAGACTACACGTCTAACTCCGCTGAGTTAGACTACACATTTAATTTCGAATTCATTAGACCGCACGTCTAACTCCACGAGTTAGACTGTACGTCTAATTCAAATTCATTAGACTACACGTCTAACTCCGATGAGTTAGACTACACGTCTAACTCCGCTGAGTTAAACTGCACGTCTAATTCCGAATATATTAGACTGCACGTCTAACTCCGCTGAGTTAGACTGCACGTCTAATTCCGAATATATTAGACTGCACATCGAACTCCACGAGTTAGACTACACGTCTAATTACGAAGTCTATTAGACTACACGTCTAACTCCACGAGTTAGACTACACGTCTAACACCGCTTAGTTAGATTACACGTCTAACTTTGCTAGTTAGACTGCACGTCTAACTCCGCTGAATTTAATGCCAAATCGGTCTAATGAGCCTCATTAGAACCAAGTCTAATCAAATTGTTCTTTAATACTCCTGCATCAAAAACAATTAGACGCATAAATTATTTCATCATGAAAATCCCAATAGTCAAACTATTTCAACAGTTAGTCAAAATAATTTGACCCAACACTAAGAAATCACTCTTTTAGACTTTGAATCCACCTTAGTGATTCCAGAAATGGTTTCAATGTTTGAATCTCTAAAAACTTCTGGGCTAAAGAAGTTTCTCCGTTCCCACTACATCTTTCACGAACAGGCGGTTCGTGAATTCTTCAAAACTATCGGATTCTATCATAACAAATACAACCGTGCAACTATTCTTAGCAAGAGCGTCTGCTTCTCGGAGGAAACATTTGCCATGTTCTTCCGACTTCTATCTGAAGGGATCTATGAGTTCCCTCCTTCCTCCGATGAAATCTTGTCTGAGATGAAACTCGTCTTCTCGCATCAATCGTTTGAAGGGCATCTCTTTTCGATCGCTTCTCACAGAAAGAGTTCTTATCTGAAAGTTGAGTTTGCCCTACTCAACGATATTATCTCAAAATTCATCCTTGTTAAAGATTCCTCTTACAAGTACTGCAACAAAGTCTTTGAAATAATGGTGGCTATCACAAGGTGTGTAGACATTAACTGGTCAAAAGTTCTATTCAACACTTTGGTGAAGATGATTCTTCTCAAAATAAAATCTATGGATATGATGCTCCTCTCAGTACATTCCTCTGTTGTCTCCTTTCTGAAGCCGTTCACGACATTCACTTCAATCCTTCCAATGTCTTGAAAAACCAAAAGGTTCTCGACTATGTTTTACGGGTAGGTAGGCTCAGGTTGAAGAGACGAAACCGGGCAACATATCTGGCTGAAAGGGCATACTAGGATTTCCTCTATTCTCTTTAATGATGTTAAAAAGGGGGAAAGGAAAATATTGGCCATAGTTTTAGGGGGAATGTTAAAAATATTTTGATGTTTTTGAAGTTTTTTTTGGAATCCTCTATTGTTATTAATCATGTAATGATTATCTTGAAATATTAATAGTCTTTTGTTGTCGATTGTGTCGATAATTATCAAATTTGCATATATATATTTCTAATCTTTTATTTAAGTTTTAACATCATCAAAAAAGGGGAAATTGTTGGGTCAAATTATTTTAACTAATGATATTTTGATGATGAACTTATGTAAAACTTAAATAAGAATGAAGCTAAGCCATCTAATTGTTTTTGTGGAGGTGCATCAAAATATACTAAGTAAGACTTAGTTTAAATCAGGCTAATTAGACGCGTTGCAATTTAGACATGCAGTCTAACATATACGTAGTTAAACGTGCAGTCTAACAGACACCTAGTTTGACGGGCAGTCTAACAGACACGTAGTTAAACGGGCAGTCTAACAGATACGTAGTTAGATGGGCACTTTAACAGACACGTAGTTAGACGTATAGTCTAACAGATACGTAGTTAGACGTGCAGTCTAACAGATACGTAGTTAGACGTGCAGTCTAACAGATACGTACTTAGATGTGTAGTCTAAAAGAAACGTAGTTAGACGTGCAGTCTAAACGATACGTAGTTAGAGGTGTAGTCTAATAGAAACATAGTTAGACGTGCAGTCTAACTCTATTAGACTTGGTGGTCTAATGGATTCAGCTATTAGACGTAGGGCGTCTAACTTCCTTAGACTTGGTAGTCTAACGAAGCACGTCTACTACCTCGCTTCAGCAGTTGTTTGAAGTTAGCATCCGTCTACCCACGATCAACTAGATGTACGCTACACCTGCTCCACTCATCCGCGCAGAACAATACGACAGCCAGTTGCATCCAATGAATGAATGCCACATAAGTAAATATTCTTTCTACCACTTGTTCCTTGTAGGACAGTTCTAGAAGAATTTTCGGTGCACTACCAGTTCGGTACAATCACGATCCTTGTACACAGAGCCTGTTGTACTCTTGTACTATGGAGGCATTCCAATGGGTTCTTGCCACGTTTCAATGCAAAAGATTCGACCGTTGGTACCTGTCTTTTATTTAAAGATCCTGAAGGACAACGGACGAATTGCTGGACATACAATCTATCTTACGAATTGCTTGCTTGTTTACTAAGTATATACATCATATTCAAAGAGAGAGAGAGAATCAAAACATTGTCTAACTGAGTGATATTCTTAAACATTCTGTAAGTTGAATAGAGGCTGTTCTGTTCAACAGTTAGCTAGGAAGAAAATTGTATTTGATTCAAAGAAGTATAGTGAATCCTTCCGGTGGTTGGAAGAAGAGGTGACGTAGGAGAGTTTTCTCCGAACATCCATAAACAACTCGCTGTGTCATTTACATTCTATCTTCTTCTTTTTATCAATTCTTCGCTTCAAACCTGAGCAAACGTTTCCGCACTTGGATCGCTTCAAGAGTTTGCAAAGGTTTGTGAAGAATAGAAAATGATATTAATCCCTAACATGATTTCTATGAAAATGTTTTTCAGAAGTTTCCATAAATAGTCAGACCCCCGTCTCTATTTGTGTTACCTATCCTATCAAAAACCTAGTTTTTGAAACTAAGTGATTGTTATCACTCTGATGCAAAACATAGATCTCGAAATTAGGTGATTGTTTTCATTCCGATGTAAAACATAGTTTTCGAACCTAGGTGATCATTTTCACTTTGATATAAACATAGATCACGAAACAAAATGATTATTTTAACTTCAATGTAAAAACTAGTTTCCGATACTAGGTGATCGTTTTAACTTCGATGTAATCTTCCATGCTGCAGTCCTACTTTATCTTCGTTCATTGACAATAGAAAATCTGGTTCCCATTTTTCTTTGGGTCCGTGGCTTATTAGTCCTTTGAGAATTCATACTTTGATTGTTTTGATAGATTTCCCGTTGTGTGTATATAGTGTATTTGGAAGATTGCTCTCTACATGCTGATGATTTCTTAACTTTAAAATATGAAGCTTGGTAAACACTTCTTGACTTTATGTCAAGTTTTTCTTTGTCATACCAACTGGCTATCCTTCTCTCAGGTTTCAGTCAGTTTTAAGTTGACTTAACATAAATTACTTCATCCTTTAAAGTCAAGTCATCACAGTTTGGATCAGTTCCTTTATTAGTTATCACTAACAAAACTTATAGTCTTAAGCTTGTTTTTTGTTGGGTTTAACTTTTCACAAGAATTGTATGGGATGGCATTCTAAAATCTTATACCGGATTTGCATCCGGTAGGCCTCAACATTTTTATATGTTGTCTGACTACATCTTCAGAACATGTCTAGGAACTAACCACATAAGTCAACCGTTGTTTTTCAGACGAAAGTCTTTGAATTTTTTCTTTGAGTTTCTCATTCTCAGATGAGAGCTCTGCCACTTTGTTTTCAAAATCTTTTGGATTAGAAGTTTGAGATGAATAAGAGTTATCAGTTTCATATTTCAATCTCATTTCATTGAAAGAGTCTGACAACTTCTTGTACTAAATGACTATGTTATTAAGTGTAGTAATTAAGTCATCTCTTGTAAATTCTTTAGAGGAGAAATCAAATACCTCAGATTCTTTCTCAGCCGTGAAGCAGGTGTCAACTTTATCATCACTATCGCTGGATGATTAGTCGTCCAAATCGCTATCGATCCATTTTTCCTTTCTTTCAACAGCCATCAGAGTCTTCTACTCTTTCTGGTTCTCCTTTATTTAGTCGTTTCCCTCACACAGTTGGATCAACTTCTCCCAATTTTCTTTAGCAGAGGAGCACAACTTGATCTTACTGAATATATTCTTGTCCAGCAACTTGTACAGAATATTTTTGGCAACATTATCCAGGTTATTCATCTTCTTATCTTCAGTCGTCCATTTACATCTTAGCTTCTCAATTTTTATTGGGCCATCAGTGATAACATACCACATGTCGTTGTGTTGTGAGGACAAATGCACCTCCATGCGAATATTCCAATCAACATATTCTTCAATGCAGAATATGGGGGGCTCGTTGATGAAAGACAAGATGGTATTCGGATGCTTGAGAATAGAAACACCTCACTCAGTTACCACTTGTTAGGATCAGAATCGCCAATATGGACTAGGGTTCAACTATCGTTGAACTCTTACACACACCATTCGATAATAACCCTGTAAGAGGTTGATTATCTGGTTTCTATTCCATATTGATTCATTATTATTATTATTACTATTATAATAATAATAATTATTATTATAGTTTTTAATTCAGCGACACTACGACGATTCAAACGTCACTCGCTAGCATCAACATTCAGCGATACTCTAGCGATTCGAATGTCACTCGCTGTCATCAACATTCAGCGACACTCTGGCAATTCGAACGTCACTCGCTTTAATCAACAATTAGTGAAACTTCGGCAATTCAAAGCCTTTTCACTATCATTCAGCGATACTTCGGCGTTTCAAGCCAACTCACTGTCATCAAATACCAACGACACTCCGGCGATTCGAACATCACTCGCTGTCATCAAATTCTAGTGAAACTTCAGCAATTCAAAGCATTTTTACTTCCATTCAGCGACACTCTAGTGATTCGAACGTCACTCACTATCATCAACATCTAGTGAAACATCGGTAATTCAAAGTCTTTTCATTGTCATTTCATCCCATCGGCAATACTCTCTTCAATCTCTGCCCAAGGCTCTATTGCACCCATCTACGTTACATCCCGCAATCAGGTGGCTGACATACTCACCAAGGAGATTTGAGGAAGTATGTGGCAAGCTGGGCAGTCTCAACATCTACTACCCAACTTGTGGAGGAGTGTAAAATTATCTTAGAAGGAAAAAATTTCAAGAATGGAAATTCCAATAATGGAATGTTATCAATAGCAAATCAATGAGAATAATTGATTTGCTACTTGTTTGTAATTGATTTGATTTTTATTTTATTTATAAATTTGAATTTTATTTTATTTAGATGTAATTTTCACTATTTAAATACTAGACTTCTAATGTAATTAAAAAGCAAATACAAGCAATACAAATTATTATTTTCCCTCTCTCAAAATTCTACACCGTCATAAACTCTTGAACCAAGTTCAAGTGCGGAAGTATTTGTTTTGACTTGAAGCAATACGAAAAGATTAGGATAGTGCAAAAAGAACACAAGACACAAGAGATATTTATGGATTTTCAGAGTAAACTCAACTACGTCACCCCTTCTTCTCGACCTCCAGAAGGATATTCTTCTCAACCTTGAGAGAATATTCACTAGAAGATTTGGTTTGATTACAACACGTATACAAACCCAGTCGAACAACCAGAACTTAGTTATTGCCTATTTTTGAACTCCTAACACACACAACACTTGTTGATAGACACTCTATCAACTTACAAATAACTCACAATAATGGAAAAATGATACAATAATTTTCGGTATGAAAACACTCTCTCACAGAAATATGCTAAGACAAGAGCTTGAATATATATTTGTAGATAGTTTTATTAGCAAGAGAGCCTAGATCATCAAGTCTTCTTTTATGTTATTCCTTTAATCTTCTTATATATTCAAAGCACAACAACCGCCATATTTACTTTAGAAGACACCAGTCCTAACTTGATTGGTTGAGTTCCAGAAAAGTACATCAGAAAATATCCTCCTTTGATCATGTTTGTACTTGTATGATAGAGAGCCAAGAATTCATTAATGGAGACTGTAATACTAGGAGCGTTCATTGTAGAGAATTTGAATAATCTTGGTATATGACATTTTCTTTATGTCTGTCTCTGCTGCTACGTCATACTGCCCATCCCAAATTGGTGAAAGCGCTGCTTTGCCAGACTGATCATAACGAATGCTCAATTTGGAGCTGAGATTGATCAGGTAGCAGAAAAAATTTATTCAAATGCAGCATTTGATTAATTACCGGACGCCTCATTTAATATCGAAGTCATTTAATATCGGACTTGCATCTTAAATGCTGAAGTCATTAAATACCGGAACGCCTCTTAAATGTCGAATTCATTAATAATAGAAGCGCCTCTTAAATGCCGAAATTTGGGAAGTCGATCTGTGGGAAACTGGAATGGGAAGCCGATCTGTGGGAAACCGGAATGGGAAGCCGATCTGTGGGAAACCGGAATTGGAAGTCGATCTGTGGAAACCGGAATGGGAAGTCGATCTATTGGAAACCGGAATGGGAAGCCAATCTGTGCAGAACCAAAATTGGAAGCCGATCTGTGGAAAACGTGAATGGGAAGTCGATTTGTGGAAAATCGGAATGGGAAGACAATCTATGCAGAATAGGAATGGGAAGCCGATCTATGAAGAGCCGGAATGGGAAGCCGATCTGTGGAAAACCGGAATGAGAAGCCGATTTGTGGAAAACCGAAATGGGAAGCCGATCTGTGCAGAACCGAAATGGGAAGCCAATCTGTGCAAAAATGGAATGGGAAGCCGATCTGTGAAAAAACAAAATGGGAAGACTATTTGCACCGGAAACCGATATGTGCCAAATGTCGATATTGCTCCTGAAGCCGATTTGTGCCAAAAACCGACATTGCTCCGAAAGCCGATATTGTGCCAAAAAACGATATTGCTCCGGAATCCGATTTGTGCCAAAAATTGATATTGCTCCAGAAGCCGATAAGTGCCAAAAACCGATATTGCTCCGGAAGCCGATAAGCCTCGGATGTCGATATCTTCAAAAGCTGATATTCGGCAACTGCCGATATCTTCAAAAACCGATATGGTTTAATCTGCACATGATTATTTTGACACAATTAAATTGTTATTTTAAATATTTAATTAATACTGGTACTTATTTAACTATTTTTACTTATCAATTTCTTCTTTTTTGATTATTTAGAATAAATATTCAAAACCAAGTAGTTTTATAGTTGTTGGCTTATTTTCTTAATTTGGTTAGCAAATTTTATTTGTCAATTTTTCCCTCTTTGATTATTTAAAATAAATTATCAATGTTTGCTGTCTATTTCTTAGCAATTTCTTCCTTTTTTATTGTTTTATCCTAAAACTATCAAAATCAGCCAAGATAATAATTAAATCAGTTTAGACATTATTGTAATCTAACAATACTAAAATATTTCTTAAGTAAGAAGAACATAGACTCGGAAAGTGGCTTCGTGAGGATGTTAGCAACTTCATGCTTGTTTCTTTCATATATAATGTTTGTCAGCAGTCGGCTGTCCATATGTCATGCATAATCTTCCACACTGTAGTCCTACTTTATTTGCGTTCATTGACATTAGCAAATCTGGTACCCATTTTTCTTTGGGTCCGTGGCTTATTAGTCCCTTGGGAATTCATACTTTAATTATTTTTATATATTTCTCATTGTGTGTGTATATAGTGTATTTGGCAGATTGCTCTTTACCTGCTGATGATTTCTTAACTTTAAAATATGAAGCTTGGTAAAAATCTTCTTGACTTTCTGTCAAGTTTTTCTTTATCATACCAGATGGCTGTCCTTCTCTCAGGTTTCAGCCAGTTTGAAGTTGGCCTAACATAAATCAGTGCATCCTTTAAAGTCAAGTCATCATAGCTTGGATCAGTTCCTTTATCAATTAAACTACCACTAACAAAACTTATAGTCTTAAGTTTGTCTTTCATTGGGTTTAACTTTTCACAAGACTTGTCTGGGCTGGCATTGTCAAATCCTAAACCGGATTTGCATCCGGCAGGCTTCAACATATTTATATGTTGTCTGAATGCATCTCCAGACCATGTCCATGAACTAACCACATAAGTCAACCGTTGTTTTATAGACGAAAGTGTTTGAATCTTTTACTTGAGCTTCTCATTCTCAGATAAGAGCTCAGTCACTTTGTTTTCAAAATATTTTGGTTCAGAAGTTTGAGATGAATAAGAGTTATCAGTTTCATATTTCATTAGCACATGTTTAGAGGACACGTGGAAATACAGGGGACTCAGGTGGCTCGAGGTTCGATGGTTTCAACCTTGGTTTGCATACAAAGCATCTTTACAGACAAAACATTATTTTTAAAAGATTTTTATAGTACCTAGAAGTTTTTAAAATTAATTATGTAAAAAATAATTAATTTTTATTCAAATTTTAATAATCTAGGGATTTGTTATAATCAAATGAAACTTTGATTTGAAATTCGATTTAAATTAATTAAACATAATTAATTGAAGAAAAAATTATTTATTTGAAGACATAGTCGCCAATTAATTTTAGAAAAATCAATAAAAGTTGTACGTGTACAAACATACTTGGTCCTAGCTCATACACATCGGTCCTAGGTCTTGGTCCCAAGTTAGACCTATCGGTCCTAGGTTCGAATTTCATCGGTCCTAGGTGAGAATCCTTGGTTGGATTCCTTGGTCCTAGCTCATACACATCGGTCCTAGGTCTTGGTCCTAGGTTGATTTTCTTGGTCTTTGGTCTCAGTCTGGACCAAGGATCCTCAGTCGGATCTCTCTGTCCTAGGCTCACAAGCGTCGGTCCTCAAGAACACAATGATTCAATTTTTTTTAAATTAGTTTTTAAGTCTAATTTTTTGATCTAAGAGCTTGGGTATCTTCACAAAGCTCCCAAGAAAATGTTGATCATCATCTCAAAGTATGGATCGACCTGGATGATGATCAATTTATTCAAAATAGTTTTTGATCAAAAATAGGTTTTTGATTTTAAGGTTATTTTGAAAAAAGAAGAAGTTATCCAATTCCTTATATCACATATATTTGATTGGACAAACGATTTATCACACATATCAACAGATATGGTATCTAACGGAATCATATACAAATGATGTATCGATCTATCGATATATAGGGTTTATTGACGGAATCGTGTATGAACGATTTCTCACACCTATCAATAGATAGGGTTTCTAACAGAATCATATACAAATGATATCTCGACCTATCAATAGTTAGGGTTTATTGACGGAATCGTGTACGAAATATTTCTCACACCTATCAATAGATGGGGTTTAGATACTTAATTACAATTAGATTTTACACGGGATTGCGTACGAACAATCTCACGTACCTATCAATTAATAGTATTTAAAATACCTAACTACAATTAGAGTTTTTAGCCGAATCGTATTAGAACGATCTATCGCACCTATCAACAGATAGAGTTTGGGAATCCTAACTATAATTAGGGATTAAACGGGATTATGTACGAACAATCTTACATACATATCAACAGATAGGATTTAAAAGACCTAACTACAACTAGGGTTTTTAGCATAATCGTATGAGAACGATCTATTGCACCTATCAATATATAGAGTTTGGGAATCCTAACTATTATTAGGGCTTAAACGGGACTGTGTATGAACAATCTTACATACCTATCAATATATTGTATTTTAGAATACCTAACTACAATTAGGATTTAAACAAGATTTTTTATGAACAATCTCACGTACCTATCAACATATAGGGTTTAGGAGACTCAGTTTTGCATATTTTTCTTTTACAGTATCGGTCGTGGCTATATGCCTTTTAAGAGAATATTTCAACGGAATCCTTGTTTCACATTATTTTTAAAGTGTTCTTCACAACTATATGAAATCTATCATTCGACGATTTCTAGCTTTATTTATGGAAAAATTACTCATGTTTTTGGATAAATAAACATTGTTTTGTTTCCCCAATTCTTTTCCTTATTTATCTCTTTTGTTTCGATGTTGGAATGAA
This sequence comes from Impatiens glandulifera, assembly GCF_907164915.1. Classification (NCBI taxonomy): domain Eukaryota; kingdom Viridiplantae; phylum Streptophyta; class Magnoliopsida; order Ericales; family Balsaminaceae; genus Impatiens; species Impatiens glandulifera. The sequence continues at coordinate 85,531 of NW_025919333.1, forward strand.
CTTTGATCCTTTGAAATGAATCATGATGTTTTTGGATTCGAAACGTATGCGGGGCTAGATTTTAAACATATTTTAAGTCATTTTTGATAATTTTCTTTCATAAAGGAATTAGATTACTTCTAGCGGTAATAAGAGGTGGATACTAACCCTAAGTTCTTGGGTTCGAGCCCGTCATGCAGCAAATTCTGCGCCTGATTATATGGTTAAGTGTTTTTGCGGGCTACATACTTAATCTGTTGACCTTCGAGGAAGGCAGTCAACACTTTGACCTTTTGATAAAATAGTGCAACTTATTTTTGGTTGATTGGCCCCTAAACCACATTTCTTGAATGTTCGACTCATCACAAAATCATTTAGAATAGGCTTTCGACTTTCTGTTTGGTTTGTCAATGTTGTTTCTCTTTTTATGTTAGCTCGCGGGTATATCTGGTAGAATCGGTACATCTATGCCTTTGCCATAACAATCAAGATTCAGATCTTGAGTAGGCCACAAATGGTGATTTAAATACCTCAACCACTTGAGCCTTTTCTTTTTTGGTTCCCAAGGTGTATCTTGTAGAATCGGTACATTCTACTCTTGCCGTATCAATCAAGATTAAAGTCATCCCCTCTTTTAGCATAGCGGCAATAAGAGGTGGATATTAACCCTAAGTTCCTGGGTTCGAGCCCGTTAGGAAGCAAGTTCCGCGTCTGGTTAAATGGTTAAGTATGTTTGCGGGCTACATACTTAATCCGTTGTCCCATTTTTTTCTCCAAAAGACTAGAGTCTGAGTGAGAATGAATGGTGATTTTAATACCTCAACCAACACAAGAACATTTTTCAATGTTTTAGAGATTTTCAGAGTTTATTGTGGTTCTTTTTCGGCATTTTCATTTTTTTGGTTTTTCTTACCAAAGCATGAGTTTTAAACCTCTCCTCCTTTAAAAAAAAGTAGCAATGAGGTGTCATTTCCTAATTTGGGACTTTGGGTCTCGCTTTTATGGGGTTAATCTAGTTTTTTTTTTAAAATCTTCGATGGGAGGTTACTCTCAAGATAATCGTCAACAAACGTAAAAGAGTTTATGACTGATATCTCTTGAATCAACTTTATTGTGAAATCTTCATTTTGTTTTTTAGAATATCACTCAAAAGGAATCGATGTTCTTGGCGTTTCCCCTACTTGTTTCCTAAAATGTGAAACATCGACTTTAGGATGAGATCAATGTTTTCAATCTTTCTCAAAAGATTTTCTTTTCTCTTGAGGAAGGGACTGGAGGGGTTTTATTTATTTTTGATTGGGCCCACAAATATGTGGGTATCTTATGTATCTTCTTGGTTTAATTTTCTATAAGAAAAGAATTAAATCTCAGTAATTCGGATCATGAGTCATTTGTCCATGTTTCAAGTTATACAAAACTTGAGATTGAATTATATTGAGATAAGCTTCTATTGAGGTCGAGTTTTATACCATTATGTGATGCTTGATATTATATAAAATATCTTTTAAGCTAATCGAGATTGCATGGCGTAATGAACTCTTCACTTTCTAGGTTAGATAGGCGAACAAGTCCTCTTGAGAGGATTTTCTTAAGTAGGAAAGGTCATTCCCATTGGAGTCGAAATTATTTTCCCTTGGGGTCTAAGAGTTTCTGAGTTCATTTAAGAATTAGAGAACCTTCGTTGAGGTTTCTAGGTTTTAGATTTCTATTGAAGGTGTCCAACATACATTTTTGGTAGACTTGGGTTTTGCATAAAGCGTGTAACCTCTTGTCCTCCATTAACATTAGTTGGTCATATCATGACTTGAGTTAGTCTTCTTCTATGATGCGGCTCTCTAAGAGAACTCTTAGAGTTGGAATCTCAATTTTGATAGGTTGTACGACGACCATAAATCAAAGAGTATGGAGTCTCGTCCGTCAATGTTCAAAAGGTTGTACGATATCCCTATAAGGCATATGGCAGCTTCTCGTTCCAGTCCTTATACGTGTTGGTCATCTACTTGATGATGCTAATCACGTTTTTCTTTTTCTCTTCGACCGTACCATTGGTTTAGGGTCTGTAGGGCGACGATTTGTGATGCTCAATCATGAATTCATCGAGAAATTACAACACTTTTCCTTGAAGTGTCGACCATTGTCTAAAATCAGGGAGTGAGGAACTCCATATCTAGCGATGATGCTAGTTCAAATGAACTTTGCCACTTGAGATGATTTCAAGACTTTGTAAGAGGCTGCTTCAACCCATTTGGTGAAGTAGTCTATAGCGACGAGTATGCACTTGTGTCCTAATTACATCGATGCCCCATGTGGGAAAGGACTAGGGGGATATCATGTTATAGAGGAGTGAGGTCAATGTAGGATTTAGATTATCATACATTTGGCATTATTGACAGTTCCTTACATAACTCACACATTCTTGTTCGAGGTTTTTCCAATAATAACCTAGACGAAGTATTTTCTTGGTTAAAGTCATTCCATTCATGTGTGGGCAACATGTTACTGTATGTACTTCTTTCATGATTCTCTTAGATTCAGTATTGTCTATGTAGAGCATGTTTTGACCATCGAAAGATCAACGGTAAAGCCTATTGGCGATCCAAGCCTAGTTAGTGGAGTACTTGTGCAACGCCCATCGTTCCTTACCTCATAAATAAGAAGGGTATTCTCCATACTTAGTGTACTTCTAAAGAGTATCATACTAGGGTTTAGTAGAATTCTCACAGTAAGTGACTATTCCAGATTCAAAATCAAGTTGTTGCTTTTGTCGGATTTTCAAAGGTTTGACTTTAATTCTGTCAGGAATTTGAGTCATGGATGCTAAAGTAGCCGGAGCAATTTTGGTTTCTTAGAGCGTGGATAAATGATATTTGATCGAATTTGCTCATGAGTTTGGTCAAGTAGGCGTTGTAGGATTTCAGGTTTTCCCCTCTCACATGCCATGTGCCATTGGCTTGGGATATGACCAGGTTAGAGTCGCTAATGACGTCTACTTTGGTTGCCTCATTTTCATATGCCAATTTGAGACATGATAGAAAGGCCTTGTATTTGTCTTCATTATTGGTGATGAGATATTCGAGTTTTATGGATATTGGGTTGTACGTCCCTTTCGGGCCAACTAATAAAATCATAATTTCGTAACATTCGTCAAACATCAGTTTCCATGTTTCTTATGTTATACTCACAATTCCCTCTTCGGGGAATTCGAGTTCATCTTCTAACTTAACAATGATGGGTTGGTCAATAAGGAAGTCCGCAACAACGCTTCCTTTGATAGACGTCTGTACCGTATAGGCTATATCGTATTCGGATAACATCATCATGAATTTTTCTAGCCTTGGTGACAGAAGAGTTTGTTGGAACAAGAAATGGACCGGGTCTAGTCTTGATACCAATTTGATGGGATGGACCTGCATGTAGTGTCTCAATCTCTTGGTGACCCATGCTAAGGTCCAACAATTTTTCTCATCTATAGTGTAATTAAGTTCAAATCCAGCCATCATTTTATTGATGTAGTACACAATCGTTTCGAGTTTATCCTCATTTTCTTGAGCCAAAAGGCTTCCCATGATTGTGTCTGTTATAGTAAGGTATAGAATGAGAGGAATGCCGACTCGGGGCGGCATGAGTATGGGAGGGGATTTTAAGTAATCCTTGATTTTGTCAAAGGCTAGTTGATAATCTTTATCCCATACGAAAATTTTATCTTTCTTTAGCAGCTTAAACAGAAAATTGCATGTCTTGGTAAGCTTACAGATGAATCGGCTAATGAATTGGATTTTACCCAAAAATTTGTAGACCTCTCTTTCGTTTTGAGGGATCGACATAACCTTGATTGCTTCAATCTTAAAGGCATCGGCTTTGATGCCCCTCTGTGTGATTAAGAAGCCTAGAATTTTACTAGTTGTGACTCCGAAGGTGCATTTTTTTGGGTTGGGTCGTAGCTGATATTTCCTAATTCGTTATAGGAATTTTGCGAGGTTTAGGACACATCCTTTTCGATCCGTCGATTTGACAGAGGATCAAACTAGTGTTAACTTAATTAAAATTCTTAGATGACTACAAAATTAAAAATCATTAAGCATTATAAAAATTAGAAGTGACAAAGGAACATAATTTACAAACAAGAATCTGTCTTCTTTCATTGAGGAATTTAGTATTAGACACGAGTTATCTAGTTCTAGAACTCCACAGCAAAACGGTGTTGCTGAAAGTAAAAACAAAACATTGAAAGAAGCAGATAGATCAATGTTAGCTGATTTTGGTGAGTCTCAAAAACTTTGGGCAGAAGCTATCAATACAGCATGTTATACTCAAAATAGGTCAATCATTAATAAACGATTTAATAAATCTCCTTATGAAATCTGGTATGGTAAAGTTCCTAAATTTTCATACTTTAGGATATTCTACTGTAAGTGTTTTATTCACAACAATGACAAAAATCATCTGACTACTTTTAATGCCAAATCAGATATTGGCATCATGCTAGATTATTTTTCAGTTAGCAAAGCCTATAGAGTTTTTAATAAACGAACTCTAACTGTTAAAAATCAACCCATTTTGTATTTAATGAATATGTTTAAAATAACTCTAACGAAATTAATGAATTATCTAACAGATTGGAAGCAAATATTATCCAATCTAACAGTGACGATGAAGTTCAAGTTAACAGAAATAATCCATCTTGTTAGATAAAATTAGACCGGTCAACAGAACATAACATAAATAAACCTCCCATGTAGGAACAAACCGGATTGAGAAAACCAACCGGTGAGATCACTGAGCCGGTTAAGAAAACTCAACCGGTCAAGTTATCAAACCGACCAGAAACATGACCGCACAAAGAAAGACAGGATCGGTCAAAACTGAAGGCTGGAAACATCAGATAGTCGGTCATTAACCGACCAGAAGCCAAAGCAATAACCGGAAGCCATCCGGTTAAGGCAAATAACCGACCAGCATAAGAAGATACTTCGGGTATCTGTTGAGAATGATACCAAAGGAACAGACTGAACATTTCCATATTCATACAAGTCTGAGGACAATCTGCAGGCTGTAGAAAACCGTCCTACAGGATCTTTCCACTTCAGGATAAATCAGAAAGGCAATTTTCCAAGTACAGACAACTGTCTAACCGACAGTTACCACATTGAGTAAAAGACAAACTTAGCCGGTTTGTCCTACATACTGGAAGAACAGACCGCCAGGTCTGAAAGGTTGACCGCCAGGTCTGAATCACTGAACCTCTGCTCAACCAATCAAATTCAAGGAAATGAAATGTGACCGTTGGCACATTTCACCTATAAAAGGAGCAGCTGAAGAGGAGTAAATGCGTGACACAGTGGACAATTAATTTACAAGTGATAAGATTGTGTTCTCTCTCTAGAAAAGGCCTAAGTGCTAAAGTTGAAGTGTGTATTTACAATTTCGGTATAAATTGTACGGGTGTTATCGAGCAGGAAATAAGTCTCGATCGGATTGTATTTGTATTCCTTAGTGAATATCCTTCTCGCGCTTTCGAGAGAAAGGGGTGATGTAGGAGTTTTATCTCCGAACATTCATAAAAACCTGTCTTGTTATTTACTTTCCATCTGACTTACTTTGTAACCGAGCTGCACTAACCGACCTACACCTTTTTTACCGACTCTACAATATCTAAACCGAATCACCAAGTTACAAGAACCGACCCATCAATTTCCAAACCTGTCTTATCCAAAAACCGGTTCTACCTATCCTGTAAGTGTGCTGCTTCAACCTGAAACAAACCTCTTCCGCGCTTGAACCTGGTGGTTCAAGGGTTTGTGACAGTTTGTGTAGTATTAAAACCCCGGTGTTAATCTCTAACCGGATTAATCACCACCTTTGAGTGAGACGCGCTAACCGGCCCAACCCCGGTCCTCCAACCGCGACCTAGATCCTAACAATTGGTATAAGAGCCAGGTAGTTTCAATACTCAAGCAAGCATGTCGTTTGATAGGTCCCCAATGCTAGAAGGTGACGACTTTGCCAACTGGAAGGCACGCATGCACCTACACTTAATCACCATGGATGACGAGATGCAGTTCATCCTGGCCGAAGGACCGATAATCATTGACAAGGACATAAAGGAATGGACAGCTGAAGACAGGAGAAGAAATAACCTGGATAACCATGCCAGAAACCGGATCTCCAACAGTGTGGACAGAAACACGTACTGCAAGATCAGAGACTGCAAAACCGCAAAAGAAACATGGGACACGGTTATTCAGATTTATGAAGGAAATGAAAGAACCAAGGAAAACAAGGTAATGGTAGCTACTCAGAAGTTTGAAAGCATCAAGATGAAAACGGGAGAAACAATGAGAGAGTACAGTGACCGGTTCAAAGGTGTGTTACACGAGCTAGCAACTCTTGGCAAGAAGTATGATAACAAGGAGGTCATCATGAAAGCGTTAAGATCTCTTCCAAGTGCGTGGGATATAAAGACAATGGGGATGAAGGAATCAAACTGCCTAAGTAAGATGAAACTACACGATGTATTCGAAGATCTTAAGGCGTATGAGTTCGAAATGAGATCTAGGACTGAAGAAGTGGTTTCGGCCTCAACCTCAACCAGAGCACTGATCACATCCACAGAACCGGTTGCACCTGCACCAATCAGAACCGCCGAACAGTTCACCGAGGATGCCATGGAAATGCTCGCACAGAAATTTGGGAGGTTCATGAAAAGGAGTCAACCGACAAACAACTACAACTATGGTGATAAATCTAATGTAAGATGCTATAACTATAACTGTTTGGGACATTTCAAGTGGGAATGCAGAAAACCGAGGAGAGATGACCGAAAACCGGATAACCAAAATAACCGAAATAACTATCAACAAAGCGGTGAAGGAAGTGAGGTTTAGAAAGCACTGATAGACGATGATGGAGGAAGCTTATGGGCTCACAGTGATAGCGATGATGAACTCACATGCCTCATGGCAAATGAGGAACAGGTATTTGACTCTCCTTGTGAAGAATTTACTAAAGATGAGTTATATAATGCATTAAATGATATGGTAGCAGAGTATAAGAACCTACTAGCCCTGTTACCTAAGCAACTCAACTTTAGAGCCGACCTTACAATACCCACTCTGACAGAACCAGAAATATCCGTTCTAACCGAACCAGAGATCATAGAACCTGATGAAACCCCTACCTTAGAAACTGAGTTAGCACCTGAACCATCACTTAAGACCGAACAGCCTAATGAACCAGTTCGAGAACTGACCGAGGAAGAAAATGCCCGACTCCAGTATAAAATGGCCGCATATAAAAGATCTAGTGACATGGTAAAGAAAATGTGTAGTTATAACAGACATCCTTTCTGCATGTTCGGTTTAGGATACAAAAATGATAGATCCAAAACCAAAAACCCGTAGTCAAAGTAAGGTTCACAAAGGATGAACTTCCCCTTATAAGTTTCATTAGAAGTTCCTTAACCGCTGAAGAGGAATTGACCGCATATTATACGGCAGAAAAACTAACCTATGTAGGTCCAATTAATTCTGAGAAGTGGCTTCACCCTGAGAAAAGGAAAGCCAACCTGCTCAATAATAGAAGAGAAAATCCTCAACCGCATAGGACAAACCAAAAATCACCCTCATTTAAGGTCTTCGTAGAAAAACCGAAATATCCAAAACCGAGTGCCAAAAAGACGGTCAAGACCTTAGCAAAGAAAGTTGTCCGGTTTGTCAAGGTCTGGATGCCCAAGGGACTAATCGCCTGTGGACCCAAGTAAATGAGGGTACCAAATAGTTGTAAATATGTACATTTTGCAGGATTTAAAGAAACGGCTAAGAAACTCTGAATGGTACTTGGATAGTGGTTGCTCCAGGCACATGACCGGGAACAACAACCTGCTAACCGACATCAGAATAGAAACCGGTGCACTAATCACTTTCGGTGACAACTCAAAAGGTAGAACTGTGGGCAAAGGTAAGATTGTCCATGGCAACCTAACAATTGATAATGTACTCTTAGTTGAAAACCTACGTTTTAACCTACTAAGCATTAGTCAAATGTGTGATGCTGGATACACGGTAGAATTTCTTAAACATGCATGCTTAGTTAAGAACTCTCAAGGTACCATACTACTAACCGGGAATAGGCTAGGAAATATTTACAAGGTAGACTGGAAAACTAAGGTAGAATATCCTGTATGCATGATAGCCAAGACTAATCAAACCTGGTTGTGGCATAAAAGACTAAACCATCTGAACATGAAAACCTTAAACTATATTCGCGGTAAAAAGTTAGTCGACGGAATTCCTGACATAGTATTTAATAAGGATAAGGTCTGTTCAGCATGTCAAATGGGTAAACAAACTAGGTCAACCTTTAAGAGTAAAGGACACATTCAATCTAACCGATGCTTAGATCTTCTTCACATAGATTTATTTGGACCGATTCAGGTCATCAGCCTAGGAGGTATGCTTTACACCATGGTAGTTGTTGATGATTACTCTAGGTATACATGGGTAATATTCTTACCATCCAAACGTGAAACCGTATCAAACTTGATCACACTGCTTAAACGTTTGCAAAATGAAAAATCAACTCGCATTAATAACATTAGAAGTGATAGAGGTACCGAATTTACCAACAGTACTTTAACCGCATTTCTTGATGAATCCGGTATTAGACACGAGTTGTCTAGTGCTAGGACTCCTCAACAAAACGGCCTGGCTGAGAGAAGAAACCGAACTCTCAAGGAAGTCGCACGGTCCATGATAGCTGATTCGGGCATTGCTCAAAAATTTTGGGTTGAGGCTATCAATACTGCATGTTATACACAAAACTGGTCTTTAATTAACAAGTTTCATAACAAAACACCTTATGAGGTATATTTTAATAGGGTTCCCAACCTTAAGTACCTTAAGATTTTCGGTTGTAAATGTTATATTCACATAAATGGTAAAACCTATCTTTCTGCTTTTGATGCAAAAACCGATATTGGGATCATGTTAGGTTACTCAGCAGTAAGTAAGGCATATAGAGTGTACAACAATAGAACCTTAACCGTGGAGGAATCACTTCATATTGTTTTCGATGAATCGGTTGAAAGTAACACTGCATCATGCTTTGATCTACACAACAGACTGGAAAATAACAATATCCATTCTAATAGTGAAAATGAGATTCCGGTTTTCAGGCGGTTTCTCCATGACCAAATGGGTAATGTTGAAATCCAGCCGGATCAAGCTGTCCCACGACAGGAAGCTGACACTTTGGTCCAAACCGAGGAAATCGGTCGGTCTGACATCCTTGCTCAGCCTACCGATATGTCTAGCCTTGATCAAGCAAACGGTAATTTGGTAGACATCCCTGAACCAAATTTCAAAAGGAACACTAAACATCCTCCTGAGCAAATTATAGGTGACCCTTCAGAACCTGTTCGAACTAGGCGTCAAATTCTGGAGAAATACTTTAATTCCGCCTTTATATCCTAGATTGAGCCAAAAAGAGTGGATGAAGCATTGTCAGATCCGGATTGGATCTTGGGAATGCAAGAAGAATTAAACCAGTTCGAGAGTAATAAAGTCTGGTACCTAGTCCCTAGACCGAAAGATCAATCGGTTATAGGAACAAGATGGGTATTTAGAAATAAACTCAATGAAGACGGTTTGGTCACGAGGAACAAAGCCAGATTGGTGGCACAAGGTTACAAACAGGAAGAAGGCATTGATTTTGAAGAATCATTTTCCCCTGTAGCTAGGATTAAAGCTATTAGGATTTTTCTAGCTTTTGTTGCATTCAAAAATTTTAAGGTTTTCCAAATGGATGTTAAAAGTGCATTTTTAAATGGTGATCTACGTGAAGAGGTATATGTTGAACAACCACCCGGTTTCAAAAATGTCGAACTACCCAATCATGTATACCGGTTAAACAAAGCTTTATACGGTCTAAAGCAAGCACCTAGAGCCTGGTATGACACACTAACCGCATTTTTGTTAAAACATGACTTCACCATCGGTTCGGTGGACAAAACGTTATTTAAGTTTGAGAAAAAGGAACATATCCTACTTGTTCAAATCTATGTAGATGATATCATCTTCGGTTCAACCGATCCTAAGTTATGTGACAAATTTTCAACCCTGGTGACTAACAAGTTTGAAATGAGTATGATGAGAGAATTAAGTTTCTTCCTAGGTCTTCAGGTTAAACAACTCGAAGAAGGAACTTTCATCAGTCAACCCAAGTATACTAAAGAACTATTAAAGAAATTTGGGGTGGATACATGCTCCTCAGCGGCTACTCCAATGAGCTCATCGGTCAAATTGGACAAAGATGATGAGGGTCAAGCGGTAGACCTGACCGCTTACCGGGGCATCATCGGTTCTCTTCTATACCTGACAGCAAGTAGACCGAATATTCTATTTGCAGTCGGTGTGTGTGGAAGATTCCAAGCCAATCCAAAACAATCCCACTACACAGCTGCAAAGCGAATATTGAAATACCTAAAGGGAACACCTGACGTCGGCCTGTGGTATCCAAAGGATTCATCCTTTAACCTAACGAGCTATTCAGATGCAGACTATGCAGGTTGCAAGATTGATAGAAAAAGCACCAGCAGAACATGCCAATTCCTAGGTGATCGGCTTGTTTCATGGCATAGCATGAAACAGACATCGGTGGCTACATCAACCGCAGAAGCTGAATACCTGGCGGCCGGAAGCTGTTGTTCACAACTTCTTTGGATCCAACAACAACTGAAGGATTTCGGTGTCATAGCCGAAGAGTCTCCGATATTCTGTGATAACACAAGTGCCATAGCAATCACTTACAACCCGGTTCTACACTCTAGAACCAAGCACATTGACATAAGGCACCACTTCATTCGGGAACATGTCATGCTGAAGCATATCCGGTTGGAATACGTACCAACAGATCAACAAGTAGCCGATATCTTCACCAAACCTCTACAAGAATCTATGTTCTCTCAATTCAGACTTACACTCGGTTTAACCGACATTAGTCAGATCATCCCTAAGGATGCTTAAAAAGGGAAATCGGTTCGGACAGACAAAACTGGTAGTTCCTCCTAAATTGTCGGATTTCAAATCCTCCAAGGTATCTATGGAAGAACCGCCTGGTCTATCAGTCAGAGTAAACCGACCGGTTACTTAGTGCATGCACCAAATAACCGCATCGGGACGAACAACTGATAACTGATGACCGGTTTGGAAATAGTTTATCTCAGATTATTTGAACTTCAAACAAAAGTGGAATAATTACCTGTGTTTAAACTTATTTGTCCTGACACATTACCTTTTCAAAGTAAAATGGTCGCACCTAAAAAGACGTGAAGATTTGATATCTTTCATGGTCCAGGTCTATGACCAACATCCCAGGCTGTAGACATGCCTATTTCGTGCAAAACTCTTTATCCTATGGTTAATAGACATTATCACCTGTGATACCTGGATAATAAGATCCTCTCTCCACTAGTATATAAGTTGAACAAACCTTAAACAAAACAATCACAAGTTGTATAACTCTTCCTCTCACTAAGACAAAATGTCTCAGTTTCCGAACATCCTTCAAGTGGATTTCAACTCTGCTCAAAGCATTGAGCATTATGAGGTCTTCAAGATAATCAAGTCACTTGAAGATACTGGTCTCCAACACTTTCTAGATGACAAACATGTCATCTATTCTAAGTCTGTCCTGAAGTTCTTTTACAACGCCAGGGTTTTTCGTGGAACTCCTCACTTTGACACTCACATCTAGTCAAAGGTAGGAGGAATCGTATTTGACTTTACCGAAAATAACTTTGCCAGATGCTTTAACCTACCAAAGCAGGGGTTAACCGACCTCAACATACCGGCTGAACTAAAAGCCGAGATCTCCTTAGCCTTTGTGATAGAAAAATTAAGTAAGTTAATTTTCGAAACCGGCCACACATTACAAGTTTTGAATATTTATTCTAAATAATCAAAAAGGGAGAAATTGATAGAAAAATTAAGTAAGTTAATTTTCGGAACCGGCCAGATGGACTAAACAATTGTTAACGTTCATGTGCAGGTACAGATCAAAACCGTATGAACAGGTTGGGGCATCAAAACCGGTTGCTACTATACTTCAAAGAAACTAGTTTCAGGTGATCAAGTTAAAAGATCAGAGGAACCGGTTTTTACTCTCTCAAGCAACCGGTTAGCCAAGACAAAACTTACACACCAGCCGGATCATACTGCACAAGACACAAGAACCGGAAAAATTCAAACTTCAAGAGTGACGTACCATGACGAAAGAAACGTGTCTTGAAAGAATAAAAGAAGATCAGATCCGATCGGAAGCATGCGAGGAAAGCAATGATGCTTTATTGATCCGAAGTTGACAACCGGAAGTGCATGTCCAACACGTGTCCAAATCTAAAAACCGGCTATGTCATCTCTTGCTCAGAGCTGCCTGCATGACTGCCAGGTGTTGAGGAAGATGAAGCGTGCAAGCAACCTCTCTGCACCAGGCGTGATAACGATCAACCAATCCAGAAGAGAGAGAGGAAAAACGACCGTTGGGTCGTCTCAGCTATAAAAGGAAGACGAAACGTCTTCATTTAATGCATCATCAAATCTGAAAGTTGTACATTACGAATTACGAAAAGCATTAAGTTCTAGAGAGATAAACTGTTTTATTCCAAAACCGGTGTGTCTAAAACCGGAAGTTTTCTGTATTGTGTTGTGTTGAGTGGTTGTATTACATCAAAGTGTGAGTTTGGTGTAACCGGCGAGTAGCGAAGTTGGGCTCGACCGGAGGTACTGTTGTTAACTATAAAAGTTAGTGGAGATCCTTCTCATAACCTGAGAAGAAGGGGTGACGTAGGAGGGTTTGCTCCGAACATCCATAAACAAATCCTTGTCTCGAGTTCTTTCCTTTGCTTTTATTACTTAGCCTAACCTCAAACTAATCATACTCCTAAAACCGGTCACTCATATCCATAAAACCGACTCCTTCTAAAACATCATCTAAAGTCGCATAAGTTGCTTCAACCTGAAACAGACATTTCCGCCCTTGAACCCGGTTCAAGAGTCTGTGACAGTTTGTGCAGTGTTGAGAACGGTTTTAGTCTCTAACCGGACTATCACCAAAGTGTGTTGTGTGTTGTAAGCGGCCACCCTTCCTAAAACCGGAAACACCCCGGTCCTCCAAGGGCGTCCCCGATCCTAACAAGTGGTATTAGAGCGAGGTTCTCAGCATTCAAGCAACCAAAGAAGATGGGAAGCATGACCCACAGCGACAAGCCGCCAATGCTAAACAGCGAAGCGTTTAGCAGTTGGAAGAAGCAGATGTATCTACATCTGATTACATTAGATGATGAGATGAGCCGAGTCCTGAAAGAGGGACCGATCAAGATCAACAAGGAGACAGAACTATGGACGAGTGAAGATCGAAGACGGAGTAACCTGGACAACCATTGCATGAGGCACATCTACAAGGCTATAGATGATAACACTTTGAACAAAATATCAAAGTGTGAAAATGCAAAGGAAGCCTGGGAAACGATCATTCAGATCCACGAGGGAAACGAAAGAACCAAGGAGAACAAAATCTAGGTGGCTACACAGAAATATGAAAATATAAGGATGAAACCAGGGGAAAACATGAAAGAATTTAGCAACCGGTTCACCAGTGTAGTCAACGAACTTCAAACACTCGGAAAGAAGTATGACAACCGAGAAGTAATTATCAAAGCCCTAAGATCTTTGCCAAGCACGTGGGATATCAAGACCATGGTGATGAGGGAATCAAGCACCCTTGGGCAGATGAAGTTGCACGATGTGTTCGAGGATCTAAAAGCTTATGAGTTCGAGATCAAGTCTCGGATCGAAGACGAAGCATCCACATCAACCGCAACCAGAGCTTTGGTTACATCGGTGGAACCGGCGGTCCAAGTATCAACCGCACCGGTTCCAGTCAAAAACACCGATTAAATTACTGAAGATGTGATGGCGATGTTAGCTCAGAAATTCGGGAAATAAATGAAGAAGAGTCAGCCACCATCTAATAACGATTTTAATTATAACTATGTAGATAAATCAAACAAGTGATGCTATAACTGTGACGGTTTTGGACATTTCAGGTCAGAGTGTAGAAAACCAAGAAGAGATGATAGAAAACCGGAAGGAAACTATCAAGGAAACAACTATCAAGGGAACAACTATCAAAGCAACCGGTATTAGGGAAACAATTATCAAGGGAGCAACTACCGGGGAAACAACAACCAACGAAACGACTACCGGAGAAACGATGATCAACATGCTGACGAAGGAAAAGAGATTCAGAAGGCGCTCATTGCATCCGACGGTGGAAGCGAGTGGGCATACTCCGATAATGAAGATAGTGAAGAGAAAGTGACCTGTTTCATGGCAAACGACGAAGAGGTATTCGACTTTTCTTCTAATGAGTTTACCAAAGAAGATTTGGTTTCTGCACTCAACCAAATGGTTGCTGAGTTCAGAAACATATCTGCATACATACCGACCCCTGTAGAAACTCAAACCGAACAGATAAATAATGTATATGATAAAACATGTGAAATTGAAATGTATGAACCGGATGAACTATTCTCCGATAATGAGAAGACAGTTCAACCGGTAACCGAAACTGATGAACGAGCAATGTACGTCACTGCAGCGTGGGAGAGATCACGACAAGTAGTGAAACAAATGTGTAACTACAAAAGACACCCGAAGTGTAGGTATGGTATCGGTTATAAACAAAATGAAACAAAATAGTCTAACGGGATAAAACTCACGAAAAATAATCTTCCGTTTATAAAATTTGTCAAGAGTTCACAAACCGAAAATGACCTAAAACCGGAAGAAACACTTAAATATGTAAGTCCTACTGAATCTGAAAAATGGCTTCATCCTGAGAGAAGGAAAGTCAACCGGAAACCAAGTAAACCAAATAAAACTCGACATCAAAGAAACTCATCACAACATATGGCATTCTTGAGCAACAGCCAAGAAGTTAAGCCAAATGTTATAAAGACAGATACCGGGAAGGTGATCCGACTTATTCAAGTTTGGATCCCAAAGGGACTAATCAACCGAGGACCCAACTAAATGTGGGTACCAAAAAGGTGTAAATAATTGTTTGTTGCAGGTCAGGAGGAGCAACCAGCTAAATTTTTCAGAATGGTACCTGGACAGCGGATGCTCAAGGCATATGACCGGAAACAATGAGCTACTAATCGATATCAAGTACGAAACCGGAGCAGTCATCACATTCGGGGATAACTCGAAAGGTAAAACCGTGGGCAAGGGTAAGATTGTCCATGGTGATCTATCCATAAATAATGTATTATTGGTAGAAAAACTGCATTTTAACCTGTTAAGCATAAGTCAAATGTGTAATGTGGGCTACAAAGTTGAATTTCATAAAAACTCATGCTTAGTCAAAAATCAAGATAATGACATTCTTTTAACCGGTAACCAGATGGGAAACATTTATAAAGTCGATTGGAAAACTGATTTTGAAAAACCTGTGTGTATGATAGCCGGAAATGATCCAAACTGGCTTTGGCATAAACGGTTAAATCACTTGAATTTCAAAACGATTAACTTCATTTGTTCCAAGGAACTAGTTCACGGTTTTCCAAACGTTAAATTTTCAAAAGATAAAGTATGTGTTGCATGTCAAATGGGGAAACAAGTAAAATCATCTTTCAAAAGTAAAGGAAACTATCAATCTGAACGATGCTTAGAGCTTTTGCATATGGATCTGTTTGGTCCGGTCAAAGTAACTAGTTTAGGAGGCATGCATTATACTATGGTAGTTATTGATGACTATTCTAAATTTACTTGGGTTACTTTTCTAGCTTCTAAAAATCAAGAAACTCCAAACCTGATTAAATTGATTTTGAGAATACAAAATGAAAAATCCATTCGAGTGAACAAAATCAGAAGCGATAGAGGAACTGAGTTTATAAACAGTAATTTAACTACTTTTCTTGATGATTCCGGTATTAGGCACGAGTTGTCTAGTGCCAGAACTCCTCATCAAAATGGCCTGGCTGAGAGAAGAAACCGAACTCTCAAGGAAGCCGCACGGTCAATGATAGCTGATTCGGGTATCGCTCAAAAGTTTTGGGCTGAAACTATCAACACCGCTTGCTATACACGAAATCGATCTTTAGTAACTAAACGGTTTTCTAAAAATCCTTTTGAAATTTACTTTGATCAAGTTCCAAGCGTACGGTATTTTCGAATTTTTGGTAACAAATGTTTTGTTCACAATAACGGCAATAATTACTTGACCGCTTTTGATGCTAAATCCGATGAGGGAATAATGTTGGGATATTCAGCTGTGAGTAAAGCCTATAGAATATACAATACTAGGACTTTAACAGTTGAAGAAACAGCACACGTTGTTTTCGATTAATCGGTTGAACGAAACATTGCACTACCCTTCGACCTTCACAACAGAATGGAAAATTTTAATATCTATTCTGATGATGAAGACGAGGTTCCGGTTTTTAGACGCTGTGTCAAGGACCAAGCGGTTGATGCTGAAATTCAGCCTGATCAAGCTGATTTACCGCAGAAAGTTGACGCTTCGGTTTCTACTGAAGAAATCGGTCGGTCTGACTCTGTTCAACCTACCGATCAGTCTAACCTTGATCAGACAACCGAAAGATTGATAGACACGTCTCGGATCAACCTCAGAAGGAACAAAAATCATCCTCTTGAACTAGTAATAGGTAACATATCCTCACCCGTCCGAACTAGGCAACAAAATTTGGATCACTATGAAAACTCTGCTTTCATATCACAAATTGAGCCGAAAAAGGTGGATGAAGCATTGTCAGATCCAGATTGGATCTTAGCAATGCAAGAGGAACTAAACGAGTTTGAGAGAAATAAAGTCTGGTACCTAGTCCCTAGACCGAAAAACAAACCGGTTATAGGAACACGATGGGTATTCAGAAATAAACTCAATGAAGACGGTTTAGTTACGAGGAACAAAGCCCGGTTAGTGGCTCAAGGCTATAAACAAGAAGAAGGCGTTGATTTTGAAGAATCATTTGCCCCTGTAGCTAGACTTGAGGCCATTAGAATATTTTTAGCATATGCAGCTTTCAAAAATTTCAAAGTTTTTCAAATGGATGTTAAGAGTGCTTTTCTAAACGGTAAAGTAAATGAAGAGGTGTACGTTAACCAACCTCCATGTTTTAAAAATCCAGAACATGAAAACCATGTTTACCGGCTGAATAAAGCCCTTTACGGTTTGAAACAAGCTCCAAGAGCTTGGTATGATACTTTGACACAATTTTTATTTGATCGCAAATTTACAATAGGTTCGGTAGACAAAATACTTTTCAAATTTGAAAGGAAGGAACAAATCTTACTTGTTCAGATTTATGTTGATGATATCATATTCGGGTCAACCGATCCAAAATTATGTGACAAGTTTTCGAAAATGATGACTGATAGATTTCAAATGAGTATGATGGGAGAATTGAGCTTTTTTCTAGGACTTCAGGTTAAGCAGATTGAAGCCGGAACCTTCATAAGCCAACCGAAGTACACAGCCGAACTGCTGAAGAAATTTGGGATGGATACATGCGCCGAAGAGGCTACGCCAATGAGTCCTTCCGTAAAGCTAGACAAAGATGATGATGGTCAAGCCGTTGACATCACAGCATATCGAGGAATGATCGGATCACTGCTATATCTAACAGCCAGCCGACCTGACATTTTGTTTGCGGTTGGAGTGTGCAGAAGGTTCCAAGCAAATCCAAAGCAATCACATTATACGGCGGCCAAAAGAATTCTAAAATACCTAAAGGGAACTCAAGAAGTGGGACTTTGGTACCCAAAAGACTCGAGCTTCAATCTTATAAGCTACTCAGATGCCGATTACGCAGGATGCAAAATCGATAGAAAGAGCACAAGTGGAACCTGTCAGTTCCTGGGTGACCGGTTAGTCACTTGGAGCAGCAAGAAACAAACATCCGTTGCAACATCAACCGCAGAGGCAGAGTACATAGCGGCTGGAAGCTGCTGTGCACAACTCCTCTGGATCCAACAGCAACTAAGGGATTTCGGGATAGAAGCCAAGGAATCTCCAATCTTCTGTGATAACACCAGCGCCATAGCGATTACATACAATCCGGTGTTGCACTCAAGAACAAAGCATATCGATATCCGACACCATTTCATCCGGGAGCATGTTCAGGAGAAACACATCCGGCTGGAATATGTCTCGACCGAGCAACAAGTAGCGGATATATTCACAAAACCGCTACAGGAAGCTAAGTTCTCTCACTTTCGAAATATTTTGGGACTTACTAATCTTAATCAATTGATATAATGATTATGCATGCATGTAAGAAACCGAGATATGTGTTCAGGGAGAAGCTAAAGCTTCTCAAACCATATTCAGATAGGCCATTGATAAATCAAAAATGCTAACCGGGAGGGAGTCTCCGGTTATGCCCGATCACTTCATAATTTCAAATCATATGTATATTTACTATACGGTTGAAATAACCGGGTTGAAGTGGATAAGACAAATCCAAAGTTGAAAAAATGTTGACATAAATCAACGTTTCTTCACAATTGGAATAAAATATCATACTAAAACCGGTCATGGAAAACCGCTTAGTACAAATGCATTCTGGTCTGATAGAATGAACTTCTCCGCTAACCTGAGATGACTGACTGAGTTTTTCATGCATATTTTGTCAAATGAAGCCTGTAATAAATAAAAATAAGTCTACCACAATCGAGATGACGACATGTGTCCATCATCAAGAGAGGGAGACTCACATCTTGTCAATAGATATTTGTCATCATTGTTATCTTGGTAATAATTAGATTTTATCTTGGAAATAAACTTTAGTTACTTCAACAAGTTAAGGTCTATTAAGTAGCTGATGACATCATCAAGCATGCTTAAACTCATTAAAACCAGTCGAACCCCGGGCTATATAAACCAACTATAATCCTTCACAAAACCTCACAAGTTTACTATTCACAAGTATCATTCTTGAGATAAATCCTCTCTCTCAAGAACATGAACACCAACTCCTTAGCAAAGAAAATTTTATTGGCAGATTTTAACTCAATGTACCAATATGAAGATCATGAAGTCAAGGAAATGTTCTTAGCTATAGAAAGAAGCGGGATAAGAAGCTTTATTGAGAACAGATTCATTCTTGACTACCTCGTAGTCGAAGAATTCTTTCAAACCGGAAAAGAAGTGCATCGAGATATCATCGTTGCACAAGTCTACGGTCGAAAGTTCTTATTCAGCGAGACGGATTTCGCTGTATACTGCGGTTTACCCAATGAAGGGGTAACCGACCTAACATACTCCCCGGTGACAATGGAAGAGATGTGTCGCCGGTTCTCAGGATCTGACATCCCGGTTAAACCCTGGGGTGCTAAAAGCCAACTTTCTCATAAGTACCAGCTTCTCTGCGAGATTCTGGGAAAATCTGTCTTGTGTAGAGAGAAAAGTTACTATTACACCCAAAGGCTCTTCGAGATGATGATCGCTGTAACGGTTGGGACACCGGTTAACTGGTCCTGGATCATCTTTAGTAACCTGAAGAAGATGCTCCTTTCCAACAAAACCGGCTACGCTCCTCAGCTAAGCGGTATCTGTGCAAGTCTGGACATCCACTCCGGACCATTCGTAACTCTTCATCCAAGGCATGTGCTCACCAAGGAAAGAGTACAGGAGATGATCGACCGGTGGGAAGCAGTCAAAGCCAGAAGAAATCAAGCGGCTGAGTCATCAAACGTCTAACCTGTCCTTTCCTCTTTTCTTTTATCTCTTTTCACAAAACCGGTAATTTTGCTGTACTACCGGTTTTGCACATCAATCAATGAATCAGATTTCTTTCCTCTTTTAAGTTAAAACTTAAAAATCATAAATGATCAAATATTCAATGTGTCGTATCAAAATCAAATCTCTTGGAAACAAAAATTCTCATTATCAAAAAGCATGCCTGAATTAATTCAACAAGACATGCTTGTATTCTCTTGGAAAAATTACAAAGTCATTAATGACTAGACATAAACGGCTAGATTTTTCAAATATTCCCATTAAATGCTCTCACCCGTTCCAAGCTATAAAAGGAGGCTCACTCCTTTATTTTCAAAACACGCCTCAAGCATTCCTTCTCTCTAAAACTTGAAAGTTAAGAAAAAATCCTTCCAACACCCTCTTCATCATCATGTCTGCAGAACTCAGAAATACTCTTATCATCGACTTTGAAGATATCAAAGATAGCGCATACTATGAATGCATTTTTCAGCATATCATAGATTCTGGGCTGCAAGGCTTCCTTAAAGGTTCAGACACCATCCTCGTGGAGGAGGTGTGTGAATTTTTCAACAATGGTCATATTCTAGATGATGGCAGCATCCGCACCATCATCGACGACCAATTCCTTCAGTTTACCGAGGAGGAATTCGCCAACTTCTTTCACCTTCCGACCGAAGGTTTCTCAGACTTCCCAACGCCGTTCCTAGCGGCTAAGGAAGACTTCTTCAAGATCTTCTCTTCTTCCTACTCTCCGATCAAAGACTTTGGGAAGAAAGAAACTCTCGCTCCTCACTACCAAATCTTCCATGATTTGGTTCAAAGGTCTATCATAGGCCGAATGCCGAACCAGAACTACAGCCGGGAGGCATTCGACATTATGATAGCCATCATTCGCAATTCCTCTATCAACTAGGCAACCTACCTCTTCAACAAACTGAAGCAGCTCATGACCGCTGCAAGGGGAAGGACCAGTTACGCTCCTCAAATCACCCGGTTCCTAATGTCCAAGCGTCGCAATCTTGGAACCGGTGTTCCGGTTGGACCATCCAACACTATCTCCATACTCACGATATATAGGTGGATAACAAGAATTGAGGAACGGTCTCCCGAAAACACCATGGAAAAGTGGTATGAAAGGAGGATGGAAGGGGGATGGTTCACAGAAGACTAAATTATCTTTTCTTGTTTTTCTTCTCCGGTTTCTGGTCATTTTGTTGTACGACCAGAACCGCTCAATGTTCACCACTTTATTTATTTATGAAATATTTTAATCTTCAAAGTCTCCGGTTTTTAGTCATATCTTTCCTTCCGGTTTCTTGAAACTTATACAAAAACTTAAAGTTAACCAAAAAACTACCGGTTAGCAAGTCTTCAAGTAAAACCGGAACCTCGAGCAAAAATGAAAAATTTGAAAAACCGCAACCGCCCACGGTTTTACCTTACAAAATTTACCGCCCACTGAATTTCCGCTTTTACCGCCGAAAGTTACGGCAGTAACTTTTGGAGGGAAAATTGGCGCCAAAAGCATCAATCGACGGTTCATCTTCAAACCGCTCAGAACCGCCATGTATATAAGTTCACATCATCCTATTCAACACTTGTGCTTTCTCTCTCTATAAATCTTCAAATCTTCAAATCTTCAAGAGCTTTCTTCTCTCCGATCTTCATCGATCTTCATATCTTCTTCTCAAAATCATCATGGATCTAAGCAAAGCTCCATTCCAATGGATGTTACAAGTGGATTTCGCAGATATTGACGAACATGCCGACGACAAAAACAAGGTTGTTCTTCAACTTCTAAGAGATTCTGGGCTGGAAAAGTTTCTGTCTGGTCCGTTCATCATCTATCCGGCGGCGGTGACGGAGTTCCTGGCGACGGCGACACTGTCGAAGAGGAAGATCTCGGCCACAGTCAACGGGAAGGCTATTCTCATCACCGAAGAGCTTTTTGCTGAAGCTCTCGGTCTACCCAACACAGGTGTGGACCTAAAGATTGATCTAACTGATGCAGAATCAAATGATGTCCGGTTGGTGGTTTCTTTCTCAGGTCAAGATCTGGTGATCCATTCCAGCCGGAGGAATAAGCTAAAACCGGAATACAGATGGTTGCTGACTGTCATCGCCCGGTCAATCCAGGGAAGAGGAGGAAATTTTGACAACCTGACGAAACTCAAACTCAGAATGCTGTTGGCCATTGTACGCGGTGACAAAGTGGATTGGGGATATGTTATTTACGAAGAATTCTGCCAGATGGTGATAAAGAAAGATGGCCGGGTGCAGGCCTTTGCAATGCAGATCGTCAAAATCCTTGAGCTCCTTAACATGGAACTGGGTGAAGGTAAACCGCTTCCAATCTCCACTATTCTTGACTCAGAGTCAATGATCGAAAAACCGGAGAAGACGATCAAACCCAAATCCTCAAGAACGAAATCGTCCAAAGGAGACAGTTCCTCGGCTCCGGCTGAAGAAGAAACTAGACAGAAGAAACCGGCAAGAAAAGCGGTTGAAACCGAAGCCTCACCAGAACCAAAGAGGAGAAAGAAGGTAGCTGCGAGGAAGAGTTCAATGAAACCGGCGGACTCCGAGAAAACGCTTTCCTCGGACAATCCACCAAAAAGAACCGCAGACGTCTTTCAACCCACTCCCATCAACACTGTTGTTCCTACTCCTGTTCCATCCAATTCTCCAAGGCAAACTGAATCTTCGGGGAGCCAAGAAAACAAGTCCGTTTCCAAGGAGGAAGCAGAGGTAAGCATTCACTCTGAAACCTCCAAGTCACCAAGTAAACGAGTTGAAGAGGTATTAGTCGACGTGGGCTTGAATACCTCAGAAGCAATTGAAAATGTGGTCCAAGAGATCACAAAGGAAACCGAAGAGGACGATGTTTCAAGTCGTCGGAAGCCAGTTGATCAGGTGGAGATACCTGATCAGACAGAAGTTCAACCGGTCAAAGAAGCGGCAAATACAATAGAGATTACACCTCCGGTTCTGGAGGGAAATTTTGAAGAACAAGAACCTTCCGGTTCCGCAGGAGGCAAGACAGCTCCAGAAAACCGATCGGCTCTAGATGGGCCATCTGACTCAGCGACAATACCTGAAGGTTCTGTTCAGGTCGACAAAGGCAAAGGGGTTCTTATCGAAGATACAACCGTAACAGGACGAGGTACGCTGCAAACCGGTCCTCAACCAGAAGCCATAATCGGGGATGAGGTTACCTTTACCGCAGAATAAGAAGATGAAGTCTTCGAGGAACTCATTAGGGACATGAACAAGGGTGCCAGTGAAACGATAGCTCCATATATCCTGTGGGTGAAGCTCCGATGTGAAACAAAAATATCCGACATGGCTCCAGGTTTGAACGGCAACAAATATTGGGACAAGCTCATCAGGCTGGAAGAGAGGGCCCTTCAGTTAGCTAACACCAACCTTATTCAACCTGCTTTTAGCAAAACAACAGTAATCCTTGAAAACGCTCGGTTACAGGCAGTGGAGAATGCCTTTCAAGAAACTCAAGGAAAGTCGCTATCTCCGATTGAAATGAGAATGGCCGAACGGTTTCTCGCGGTGCGAGAACAGCTCGTCCAAAATCTCGATCTTTTTGATATGCAGTGGAGGAAAGGTTGCAACCGCCAACTCAACAATGCCGACTTATATCAAAGTAAGCCATTTTATATGGGCGGTGAGACATCCGGAACAACTGAAAACCTGGAACAAGAATTTTCTCAAACGGCCAAAGCTCCGGAAATTGATCAAATTAAGCAAGCGGTGGTTGAGACGGTTGACTCATGCCTTGGAAATTTTAAAGCCACAACCGACGAAAGAATTGCAACGGCTGAAGCTAACCTGTCAAACTCTATAAGATCCATGATGGATACGGCCATGCAGACCTCAATCAAATCTTTGATCGCCGAGTCCGTCCAAACCGCAACCGCTCCATTGTTAGACATGTTGCAGGCAATGGCCATCCAAATTGAGGAGATGTCCAAGGTTCAAGTCAGCACAACCCAAACGCAAATCGAGACGGATGCTGAAACCGCAAAGAAGTTGCAAGAGGAAGAAATAGAAAGGGAACGGGTGCAGAAGGAGATTGAAGACAAAGATTACGAGCTTGCCCAACAGTGCAACGAGGAGGAACAGGCCAACATCTAGAATCTCCCACCGGTTCAATCGTCCCACTCAATGGATACAAGGAATAAGAAGAAACGAAGCGCAGTTAAGAACGTGATCAAACGGGCAGAACAAAGAGCAGCTGTACCAGTCGTACTGAATGCACAACCGCTCGATGAAGAAGAAGATGCTGAGGAACTTAACCAACGGAAGAGAAGGACAACCGAAGGCTCAACCGCAACTCCAAGCGTCAGACAAATTATCGCTCTGCCACCGCCTCCACCAAAACCGGTCTGTACCAATTTTGGGTTCAAGAAAAAGGGTACCGGTCACTCAAGTGTATGGGCCGGAATGATGATTGATGCTGAAAGACGTGAGAGGGAGTGGAAGGCAAGAGAGGAAGAAGAAAGAAGACGGTTTGAGAAAGAACTGGAAAAGGAGCGTCACAAGGGGGGACCATCCAAGCCCTAATCTCTCTTTATTTCAGTCAAAACAACTTATGTTTAATTATGACTCGGAACTTAGTTATGTTATTTTTATGGTAGTTTCAACATATATTTTTGAAAAATCAAACATATGCTTTTGAAACATTTTCTTCAAAAACAATCAAACACAAGTTTTTCAAACCGGCCACTCACTACATGTTTTGAATATTTATTCTAAATAATCAAAAAGGGAGAAATTGATAGAAAAATTAAGTAAGTCTTGAAAAGAAGAATGCAAGTCTTGAAAAGCGCAACGAAAAACTTGAAGCTGACCTCAAGGCGGTCACCGAGCAGGTAAATGAATTGATGAAGGCCAAGCTGGCTGCCGATACAGCGGTTGAGGAGGCAAACGCTCGAGCAGCTAAGGATATTCAGGATGCGCTGGACGAAGAAACGAGGAAAGCGAAGGAGGCACCGCGATTGTCTGAAGCGGATTTGGACGAACGCGCACGAAATATAGCGGCCAGAAATCCGGAACTCGCAAAAATCATGGCGGCAAAACAAGTCAAAGAGGCCAATCGGTTAAAAGCTCAACAAGACACATACCACAACTACGAAACGGCTCACGAAAAGGCGGCTTCTTCCTCTTCGGTTCCGGCAACACGGAAAAGGAAAACACCATCAAGGAATGTTCAAGTAACCGAGATGCTGGAGAGGATCACCGACACGAATATCGAAACTCCACCGAACCCGGCTCTTCAAACCGAGGATGAAATCGAAGAGAATCTCGAGCCGCGATCTACAAGACAGCGAGTTCTCAATACGGTTCCAATCAGCACGGTCGGTCAACCGCAAGCTAGAGGTTCATCTTCAAGAACGGCTCAACCGGATGAGGAACAACCAACCGATGACATGATGAAAGACTTCCTGCCATCCGAATCAAAATAGGGGATCTCTTTTCTTAATCTATGTTTATTTCGGTTTCTACACATATAATATTTTCCCCTTTTACGGTTACTTTTATATATATAAAGTTATTTTTGAAACCAGCTTATACTTGCAATCTTACATGATTTTGATAATTTTAAATAAAATAATCAAAAAGGGAGAAATTGATAAGATAAAAGATTAGAATCTTCGAAAATTTTTCTCAAAATTTTTCCAAATTTTTCGAAAAATTCTCCCAAGTTAGTTTCAAAAAATCCGGTCAAATAAAGAACCGGCCTACATTTGCAATCTTACATGATTTTGATAATTTTAAATAAAATAATCAAAAAGGGAGAAATTGTTAGATAAAATTAGACCGGTCAACAAAACTTAACATAAATAAATCTCCAATGCAGGAACAAAGAACCGGACCAGTCAAAGTACCCAACCGGATTGAGAAAACCAACCGGTCAGATCACTGAGCCGGTTAAGAAAACTCAACCGGTCAAGTTATCAAACCGACCAGAAACATGACCGCACAAAGAAAGACAGGATCGGTCAAAACCGAAGGCTGGAAACACCAGATAGTCGGTCATTAACCGACCAGAAGCCAAAGTAATAACCGGAAGCCATCCGGTTAAGGCAAATAACCGACCAGCATAAGAAGATATTTCGGGTATCTGTTGAGAATGATACCAAAGGAACAGACTGAACATTTACATATTCATACAAGTTTGAGGACAGTTTGCAGGCTGTAGAAAACCGTCCTACAGGATCTTTCCACTTCAGGATAAATCAGAAAGGCAATCTTCCAAGTACAGACAACTGTCTAACCGACAGTTACCACATTGAGTAAAAGACAAACCTAGCCGGTTTGTCCTACATACTGGAAGAACAGACCGCCAGGTCTGAAAGGTTGACCGCCAGGTCTGAATCACTGAACTTCTGCTCAACCAATCAAATTCAAGGAAATGAAATGTGACCGTTGGCACATTTCACCTATAAAAGGAGCAGCTGAAGAGGAGTAAATGCGGGACACAGTGGACAATTAATTTACAAGTGATAAGATTGTGTTCTCTCTCTAGAAAAGGCCTAAGTGCTAAAGTTGAAGTGTGTATTTACAATTTCGGTGTAAATTATACGGGTGTTATCGAGCAAGAAATAAGTCTCGATCGGATTGTATTTGTATTCCTTAGTGAATATCCTTCTCGCGGTTTCGAGAGGAAGGGGTGACGTATGAGTTTTATCTCCGAACATCCATAAAAACCTGTCTTGTTATTTACTTTCCGTCTGACTTACTTTGTAACCGAGCTGCACTAACCGACCTACACCTTTTTAACCGACTCTACAATATCGAAACCGAATCACCAAGTTACAAGAACCGACTCATCAATTTCCAAACATGTCTTATCCAAAAACCGGTTCTGCCTATCCTGTAAGTGTGTTGCTTCAACCTGAAACAAACATCTTCCGCGCTTGAATCTGATTCAAGGGTTTGTGACAGTTTGTGTAGTATTGAAACCCCGGTGTTAATCTCTAACCGGATTAATCACCACCTTTGAGTGAGACGCGCTAACCGGCCCAACCCCGGTCCTCCAGCCGCGACCTAGATCCTAACACATCTGATTAGCCAACTAACCCGGTTGATGTTCAACTAGACAATCAAACTGAAAGTCAGTAGACAACTGACAGTCTAGATGTTGCTAGAATAGCTGATCAGACAGTCGACCCTCTAGGACCGAACTTCAAATAGAACAGAAACCATCCACTAGAACTAATCATAGGAAATTCATCTACACCTCTTAGGACCATAAATCAATTGATTGATGAATATGAAAACTCTGCTTTTATATCTCAAATGGAACCTAAGAAAGTAGATGAAGCATTTCTTGATCCAGATTGGATCAATTCCATACAAGAAGAACTAAACCAATTTGAAAGAAACAAAGTTTGGCATCTAATTCCTAGACCAGATAGTCAATCTGTTATTGGAACTAGATGGGTATTTAGAAACAAGCTAAATGAAGATGGAATAGTTATGAGAAACAAAGCTAGTAGCTCAAGGATATGCAAAGGAGGAATGAACTGACTTCGATGAGTCATTTGCTCCTATAGCCAAGTCAGAAGCTATTAGAATCTTCTTAGCTTATGTTGTTGTCAGAAATTTTAAAGTATATCAAATGGACGTTAAAAGTGTTTTTCTTAACGACGATATACTTAATTAAGATGTTTATGTTAAACAGCCTCCTAGTTTTCAATATCATACTTCGCCTCATCATGTTTAAAGTTAGATAAAACTTTATATGGTCTTAAGTAAGCTCCTAGAGCTTGGTATGACACATTGTAACATTTCTTATTTGAACATGATTTTGTTATTAGCACAGTAGATAAAACACTCTTTAAATTTGTCAAAGACTCACATATTTTACTTATACAAATTTATGTGGATGACATCATCTTTGGGTCAACTAACCCCAAATTATGTGAAAATTTTTCTAAGTTGATGCAGGACAAATTTGAGATGAGCATGATGGGTGAGCTGACGTTCTTCCTTGGACTTCAATTAGGCAACTTGAAAGTGGAATTTTCATAAATCAAGCTAAGTACACCAAGGAATTACTAAATAAATTTGGTATGGAGAACTGTCCAACTACCTCAACTCCCATGAACTCATCGAGCAAATTGGACAAAAATGAAGGCGGACAAGATGTTGATATCACAACCTATCAAGGGATCATTGGCTACCTGCTCTATTTGACAGTCAGCCGACCAAACATCATGTTTATTGTCAGCGTGTGTGGAAGATTTTAGACTAATCCTAAAAAATCTCATTACATAGCTGCTACACGTATTTTAAAATATCTTAAGGGAACTCAATGTGTTGGACTAAGGTATCCAAGAGATTCCAGTTTCAACTTAATTAGTTATTTTGATGCAGACTATGCAGGATGTAAGATTGACTAGAAAAGCACTAGTGGAACGTGTCAGTTCTTTGGCGATCATCTGATTTCCTAGTTCAGTAAGAAGAGAAAGAGGTGAGGGTTTGCAGATGTAACAAAGTACAAATACAATACATATGAATATAAAATTAATCCTAGAGAATGAGCATCTCTTTTTGTGACCCTATTAAACAAACATAGTTGGGTACGATAAACATTTACAAACATGCGTCTGTTTTGACGGGGAAGAAAAATGCTAAAAATGTTCACTTATGTTATACGCATATGCATACACACAATACATATATAATAGTCACATAAGGGTTGTAGTGACTAGGTCTTTTGGTTGTTTGGGCACAACAGACAACCGACTTGGTGATAGTAACCAGGTTTTTTTTCTAAGATATAATGGGTAAAGAGAGTCTCATTCACGGATAGTGGAAGGGGTAAACCCCCACCATAAACCAAGGAATATCAACTCAATTGGAAATTTAACCCAACCTCAACCATCATGCCAAGGACGAACCTCGGCTCTGATACCAATTGTTAAGAAAACTGACAAAATAAAAAAAAAAAGTAAGAAAGAAAGAACACACTAAGAATTTGATAACGGAGTTCAGCCAAAATGTTGCCTATGAGGGAGACTTTTTTATAGACTAAGAAACTTTCTCTACTCCCATCATCTTCCGATGTGGGATTTTATTCTAATTGTGAATAGAGTTTCTTTTATATACTAAATAACTTATCACATTCTCATTATATTCCGATGTGGGATTCTAAATATGCCAAAAATAACAGAAGCTACAAAAACAATATATTTCTTAGTTAAAGAAAAGAAGAAGAATGGAATGTGGAATGAAGATACTTTGAGGAGAAAATACATGTTTTTGAGAGTAATAATAACTTAACCTGCTAAGTAATCTCCTCAATTGTTAAAGTGTGTTTGGTAACTAACTCTATAATTGACATTAAAATTGGAGAGTCTAATTTTAATTCTTAAGTTTGGTAGAACCTTTAAGAATAAAATTGAAATTAGAATTTTAATGAAATTTAATTTAGTATAATTTTATAATTCTTAATTCCATTCTATTTAAGTCGAAATTGTAATTCCAGATTTTTTTAATGGTTTTTCAAATAACATAACTTGTTATTTTATCATTTAAAACACGATTAAAGTTTTGAATCGATAATTTTATTTTTATAATTTAGAATATTAAAATATTGAATCGATGTCTTTTTTAAGTAAGTTAATATTTTGAACAAATATATATATATATATATATATATATATATATATATATATAATTATTTAAGAAGTTTTATAATATTTAAATTATAATATTTTGTTTTTGAATTTTTTAAATTAAATTATCACCGATAATTTTTTTTTAAAATATAAAGTTAACATGTTTAACATATAATTTTTTTAACAAAAATTGAAACTTAAAAAAAAAATTAACCTTAAACTATAGTTGATTGTGTTAAATCAATATTTTAATAAAATAGAAAATAAATATTAAAATTATTTTTATTATATTATTTTATAAAAATTATAATTTAATTACAATTCTTCTGTAATTTCATAGAACTTCCCAACATGAAATAAATTTTAATTTAATGAGATTCCAATCTAATTCCACTCATCCAAAAGCATTATATAACCCAACTAATCATATAATAATACAATCATAACAAGTAATGTTGTAATATCAATCCAAATAAGAATGAGGAAGTATGACATTACAATGAGCTTTCCCTTTAAACCAACTAATCCAATTTATAATTTAAATACTTATAGATTAAGAATAAATCAAACAATAAATTAATTATCCAATTTATGATTTAAATAATGATAGTTTAAAAATAAATCAAAAAATAATTAATCTTGTGGTTAAGACCGTATACAAAATTCAATATTATCTCTAAAACCATATCCTCGTCGACTCACTTTGCGACTCACTTCGCTTCAGCCATTCTTGCTCGGATTGATTGGGGGTTTGATATTTTATTTACGCTGTCAATAGCAACAATTTTATTGAAATGTTATTAAAAGGTTTTTGTTGTTGTGTATAAACTACGGAATTTTTGTCAGAATTATTTCAGTCGAAAAGAAAAAGAAAGGATCTTACTAGACCAGAAGATCTCCAGTTGATGCAAACTTCTCATAAATCCACTCAGGAGCCAACTCTTGCAACAGCCTGACTTGCTCTTCAATTTCTCCTAAACATCAGAAATCGCCGAGAAGATTTTGTAAGACATTTTAACAATATAAAACGATTCATAATCAAATTTTCAAAAATATAGATAGCTTACTTCTGTCGACGATGTCTAAGTGGCTAGAAATGATCTTGTGAATGAGATCATTTTTTGTGAGAACCGACCGTTTGATTGACTGATATAAAAAGACAATTGTATCAAATAGTTTAGGTAAACTTGATATCATTTGTCTTCGCCATTTTGCTTGTGATATGGCTGGATCTCGCTCTTCTATTGCTTTCATTTCCTTATCTCTTATCTGTACACAAAACCGATCATTTGAATTAAAATCTTATCTTGGGCAACATTTATGAGAATCAAAATGAAACCAAAAATCATAAGACTTACCGATTGCAGAACATGGTCAGGAAGTATGTCCAAGATGTCATCATCATTTGATTTTACATTCTTTTTACATTTGGTAGGAGAATCAAATTTCAAAGACCTACTTCGTGGAGGGCGTTTGAGTAATTTACTTGTATCAGCATCATTATTGGGGGTCATGAAACACCTCTTTTGAGTCTTTACTATTGGTGTGACACTCATCAGCTTCAGTGGAGTCAATACGAGTTCACCGGAAGTGCATTCACCATCAGTTTTAGAAACAACCATTTCTTTTAATGGAGTTACAGCAGTTTTAGAAACAACCATTTCTTTTAATGGAGTTACAGGTAAACTGGATGATTGGTGTGATTCATCGTCGAATGTTGATGATGTGAATTTTGAATCAGACAAATTTGATACCGGGATGGATTGAAAAGGAGATGTTGATTTTTTCTCGGTTTGTAAAGCCTTCATTGAAAAGCCTCTACTAAAAGATTTTGATAAATGAGATGCAGGTAAAAAATTTGAACTTTCACCGGCCAAGGATGAATTGTCTGTCTCACTTGAACTTTCACCGGCCAAGGATGAATTGCCTGTCTCACTTGTAAGAAGAACTTGCTTCGACTTGTTGAATGGTTCCGGTAACTCTTCCTCGGGAATGTCATCCTGAATATAAGATTTGTTTTTGAAAAAGTGAGACTCATTTTTATTAAACCAAAGCTAATGAAGATCACAGGTACATGGACGAACACAGAAAAGCAATTACAAAACAAACAATGACATGTGTTGTCACAGAAAAATCATTACACCCTGAATATAAGCTTGCAGTCACAAAATGAAATAAATATCAAACCATTCTATTGTTGCTCCTTTTCTGAATACAAGATTGAAAATAAATATTAAACCATTATATTGTTAAAATGACTCTTTTTCATTCAATCACGACCCATGAAGATCATAGGTTCATGGGTCAACACAGAAAAATCATTACAAACCAAATCATGACATGAGTTGTCACAGAAAGACCCATTACACCCTCAATATAAGATTATTTTTTTATAAAGTGAGACTCGTTTTTATTAAACCAAAGCTCATGAAGATCACAGGTACATGGACTAACACAGAAAAACCATTACAAAACAAACAATGACAGAGTTGTCACAGATAAATCATTACACCCTGAATATAAGCTTGCAGTCACAAAATGAAAATATTAAACCATTCTACTATTGCTTATTTTTTTTTTGAAAAAGTGACTCTTTTTCATACAATCATGACTCATGAAGATCACAGGTTCATGGTCAACACAGAAAAATCATTACAAACCAAATCATGACATGAGTTGTAACAGAAAGACCATTACACCCTCAATATAAGATTGCAGTCACAAAATGAAAATAAATATTTAGCCATTCAATCTTTTTTTGCAACTAAGGAAATGATATGCATACCTCTGGATGAGACTTAAAGTAATCCAATAGCCGACTACGAAATAACTTCCTCATGTAAGGATGCCCACTCTGTGATGATAGTTGTTGCTTTCTTTCAGTAATTGCATTAATGTTCAAAGTAATGTGAAGATTTGGCTTCATACAGAAAGTCAGTTCATCACGAGTAACAATCTTCTTGATCTCTATTGCCTCTGGTAAAATGAATTTCAGTTGTGCCAAATGACTATAAGTGAACCTCCTATTAGTGGTGAGACACAAATCAAGTCAGTGAAACTATGTGGCTAATACAATTGTATGATCTTTACTTATTGAAATAGTCATATCTTACCTATTAGTGAAAGCCTCAATTTTGGAGCTAATATTTGTAAATGTGCACATAGATCCTTTCATAATAAGCAATCGAATCGAGTTGTCAAAGCTATCAAAAAACTTAATCAACATCTGGTACCTGAAAACAACACAATTTCATTAACAAAAGGAAAAGAAACTCAGAAATCTTGTCAAATGGAATAATTTGTCATGTTTCATAACCAAAAAATCAGTTTAATATTAATGTATGTTCGATCCAATTTGCATTGAACATCAAAACCAGTAGCAGTGAGAAAGCTAATATGGCCAAACAGGAGAAATCTCTAATATGGGAATCCTTCAATTCACAAGCCAAGCATCAGCTTATACAAGCATTCTGATTTCACTAAGATGAATATTCGCCCAAATGAGCACATTACTTCAGATTGCAATCTAGATTGCAACAAAACCAGTAGCAGTGAGAAAGCTAATATGGCCAAACAGGAGAAATCTCTAATATGGGAATCCTTCAATTCACAAGCCAAGCATCAGCTTATACAAGCATTCTGATTTCACTAAGATGAATATTCGCCCAAATGAGCACATTACTTCAGATTGCAATCTAGATTGCAACAAGGTTCAGCTGATATGCATATCTAATACGAAATCAAGAGCCAAAGCCTATTTCAATTCAATCATTTACATCTAAGTTGAGATTCAACACAAAAGAGAAAGAAAAATAAATTACTAATTTTACTAACCTCTCTGGCAGATCAGATGATTCGTCAGTCTTCTTCGCTCGTTGGATCTCTGTAGCACCAGAGGATCTTGCAGCTTCCAACCCGTCGCAAATAATTGAATCGGGCTCAATGGAGGGTCGCAGACGCGAGTTCCGGAGCTTCTCCGCTGCCTCTCTCACTTGTTTCACTGAATAAGCAGCGCGACGATTAGACGTGCGCCGTGGAGGATTGATTGGCTTTTCCGGCGTCTTGGAACTCCAAGGACTCCGATCCGAAAGAACGGACGCTGGTTCTCCATCTGCAATGGAAGGCTTGGAAGAAGATGAACGAAGAATCTTCTTAGATTTGAAGGAAACAAAGGGAGATTTTTCTGAAGATGTCATGTTTGTTTGTTTGTGTATAGCAAAGAGATTTCAGAGAATATTGGAGATGGACTGTGGAAAGGAAGAAGATTAATTTATAGTAAGGGTTGTAACGGTAACAATCTTGTCTAGCAGCTAGCTAGGGTTGCCGCTGAGCTGGAGGAGCGCTGCCACGTCAGAATTCCGGAGCATTTGCGCGCCCCGCCCGTTTTTACTTCCGATCCAAACCCGTCATTTTCGGGCCGAGCGTTCCACTTTCATGTTTCGTGTCTTTTTAGTGGGAAGAATGTTAAATCTACCCTTTAACCTTTCGGGGTTATTCATCTATACTCTCAAGTTAAAAAACATTAGATATTATCCTTCAACATTTATTTATTTATTTTATTTTTTTGAGAGAAGTGATTTATAATTTTTCATTAAAAATGTCTATAAACTAGAAAAAATATAATCGCTTTTGTTAGCAAAAATAAACATGAATAAATACATGAAATGAATATAACTATTCGCATTACATTGGGGGAGTATTTTTACTTCAGCATAATCAATACTCAACTTTTGACTTGTTTCCTAATTATGTTGGATGATTGATTCGAGACTCTTCTTATATATGAGTAATATCGCGCACCTCAGTTTGAATATCTCGTCAAACTCCTTCAACTAGTATATGTTTTTGAAAAATCTGAATATCTTACTTCAGTTATTCTCTTAGATGTCATGGTTATGTCTATAATCTCTCTCTTCGTTATCTTTTGGAGGAATATATTTGTACAAAGAGATACCTCAATATTTTTCTTAGGATTTTTGTTTTATTCAATATGGTTACTTTCAAAAATGTCTTTCATTGTAATATTGTGTTATTTATGATGGTATTATTATTGATGATCTTTGCAACTTTGCAAGCAAAAATGAGTCACTATCCTCATATATTTCAGATTTTGTTATGAATGGTTGATCACATTCACCTTCATTGCCCATAGTAAGATTTTGAATTCAAATGTTTATTGGAGTTTATATTTGAATGGATTTATAACAAAGACTAGTTTAGTTTTATGTCTTTTTATGTACTTGTATAAGTAATTTAGACACGGTAATTTAGGGTTATTTTGACAACTATTTCATGAAATGTCTGTAGGATAGTCGATTCCTCGAGAATATAGACAACGTTGACTGACCTAGTTAAATTTT
Source organism: Impatiens glandulifera (assembly GCF_907164915.1). NCBI lineage: Eukaryota > Viridiplantae > Streptophyta > Magnoliopsida > Ericales > Balsaminaceae > Impatiens > Impatiens glandulifera. The sequence continues at coordinate 120,317 of NW_025919333.1, forward strand.
TTGTTATTATTTCTTTTATTTATATTTTATATTAGTGTTAATGTGCTATTTTTAACATAATCGTTGTAGGAGTTAATGCCTCTTGTGGGTTTTGGTTGGTTCTAAATGTGCTACGAGTTAAGCATAGAACTTTACTCTATGACGTTTGAAGACAATGATCTGTTGGGAAAAACGTATATTTTATTCCCTACTTGATTGAAAAACATAGGAGCAGATAAAACACAAGTAAAATTGGAAATAAATAACATAATGCACACACGAAATTTTTACGTGGAAAACCTCCTCAAATCAAGGAGTAAAACCACAAGACTTTACGTCCAGTTCAAACTTCACTATAATCATAGTCGGAAATATAATCAAGGTATAACAACCTTTAATACCATAGAAAGAAAAAATGGACATAACCAAAAAGATACAACTTTTTAGTCCCAAACAAGTCAAATAAAAAACTCAAATTAGAAAGAACCTTTAAGCCCTAGAAAAAACTCTGTTTGAATCTCCGACGTGAGTTTGATGAACCTGCGCGACTGTAGGAAAAATCTGCTATAAGATTTTTTCTTTCTTCCTCTCTTTTAATTTTTGACTTATGTTTCTTAATGACGGATGTCGCTCTTTAAATACTAGAGCAATTAGGTTATAACATAACCCTTTAAATACTATAATACCCTTAATGAATTAAAAGTGAACTTAAACCACTATTGGTCCTTTTTTATAGGTTGGAGCCCAAACAAAAACCCAACAAACTCACCCCTCACAACTATGGGAAAGATGTTGTCAGCCTAGTGGTTGAATAACAAAACTTGAACTTGCTTTGAGGTAGTGCCTTAGTCATCATATCAACGCCATTATCGTTTGTATGCACCTTATCTAAAATTAACAACTTTTCATCTAATGCATCCCGTATCCAATGATACCTTACATCAATGTGTTTGGATCTAGAATGAAATGTTGATTTTTTCACTAAATAAATAGCGCTTTGACTATCACACAGAAGCACATACCTTTCTTGCACAATATCAAATTCAAATAATAACTTCTTAACCGAAATCAACTCCTTACAAGTTTTCATTGCTGTAATAAATTCAGCCTTCGCGGTTGACAACGCAACACACTTCTGTAGTCTCGATTGCCAAGAAATAGCCCCCCCTCCAAAATTAATCAAGTAGCCTGAAATGGATTTTCTTGAATTAACATCACCTTCTATATCTAAGTCGGTATAACCAACTAAATTCAGATTCTCATTTCTAAGACAAAGTCTCATACTTGATGTGTCACTGAGATATCTCAATATCTACTTCACCGCTTCCCAATGTTTTTTTCCTTGATTTGAAAGAAACCTGCTGACAGTACCAACAACATAAACTAGATCTCGTTTCGTGCTAATCATAGTGTAGACACCCATTTTTCACACCCCAATTTTATAGTTTATGCTTTTAATAAATCTGAGCCTATACAAATTTCTCGAATTCATTCACGGGCTCATTGCAGGATTTATTTTAAAGACGATTATTTTTTAGAATAATTGAATTTTTTTAAAAATAATTGATTTTGGATTCTTAATAAAGTTAAGGTAGTAATTTGTCTATGTCACAACACTTAGGAAAGTTATTATACTTAGAATATTCAAATTTTTATTTAATTAATTACCTAGGGTATTTATAAAAAAATAAAAAAAAATATTTTACAAAATATATATTAACGTTTTTATAAAATTTGTAGGTATATTTTGTTTTCTTTTAATTAGATTAGTTGTTAGATTAGTTGTCGATTAAATTAGTTGTTAGATTATATTTTATTTTTGAATAAGTTAGTTATCATTTTCTTTTTTAATTAGAATTGTTCTTTAGAAATAGGAATAATTAAAAATAAAATTGTTTATTTGTGTTTTTAACCAAATATTTTATTTTGTAGGATGAAGGGGTGTGTAAAGGGTATAATGTGCAAAAATAAAAAGATAACAGTCTATACACAATCGTGAGAAGCACACTAGGTCAAAGAAATAAAAAAAAAATGAGGTTGCTAAAATAAAGGAAGAAGTTTCCAAAGGAAAATAATTAAGTCGTGTTGAAGAGAAGCGTGAAGGCTTGGTCATTTTTTATTACAAAATTAAAATGACCAAGTATTATATCATTATTAAATAAAGCTTAAATTCATTGGATGAAAACTTGACATTTAGTGACATGTCAAGTGGAGATTGCTCCATTATTTTACACATTTTTAAATTTTTAAAATAGTTTTTCTTTCCCAAGATCAAATGTGTTAAATGGGCCTTTGGGCCCTAGGGTTTCATAGCTTTACCTATAAATACCCCTCTTCTTTTCACATTCATGTGAATTTCTTTTTTAAAAAAAAAACTCTTTTTCATTCTCTCATAGCCCTAGGCTGCCCAATTCCTTGCATAACCGAAATCAAGAGCAACCATATTGTAAGCTTTTGATTTCCTTTTTTTTACAGTGTTTTGCCTATTTCATTAAAATAAAAATCATTGAATACTTTAATTTTTTGTTTGTTTGGCCTCTTTAATTTCGTGCATGATCATGTAAATTTTTATGTTATGTAACATGAATTAAAAAAATAGAATGTTCAAAATCAAAACAAAGACATAGTCGAAATATGATTAAAAAAATAAGTATTCTTTATGTCTTTGACTTTGTATTGTTGGTTTTCTACCTTTTTCACCTCCCATTTGGATAAAATTTTATATGAATGTTAATTACTATAATTTTGAAAACATAAAAAATTCAGAAATTTATGAATTCTTTTGACAAGTATATAAATTGAAAAACCGAAATGACCCAAAACTTGCATGTTTTCATTTTTTTATTTGTAAATTTTTATTCTTAGCTTTTTACATATCACGTTTAGGTGAATTTTTGTTGGAATGTTATTTAATGCAAATAGAATAACATATAAAAATATTAGACAATTCTAAATAGTTTTGCTTAAAAAATAAAAACAATATAAAATAAGTGATCAAAATATGCATGTTCTTAATTGTAAATATTGATCTTGAATATGTTGTGTGACCTTTGGGTGAAATCTTATATTTTTGTTATATTGTTATAAATTATTATTTAATATTAGTTTTGACCAAAAATAGTATGAGTTTTTGTCTTGTCTCGAATTACTTGATCGTGTTGTTTGAATTTTAAGGTTATCCTACCAAAAAGAATGGCCAATGCTGTTGCAGACGCTTTTCCAGCGACACTTCTGATCCCAAAATAATTCCAGCAATTGAAGAATTACAGAGACGCTCCACTGTCGATACTTTGAGTTCTTTCTCATGGCTAAAATTGCTAATGACGCTTTCCATCCTACGCTTGTTGTCTTCCTTCAGCTTTTTGGCTTTTATTTTATATTTATGTATAGCTTTAGGTTTGTTTTTTTTTTTTTGCTTTTTTTTTGAATTTTGAATTTGAGGTTTGTGGCTTGTTTGATCCTAGGTTAGAAAAAAAATTAAAATTAAACCCTAACTAAAATTGAACCTAGCCCAAGTCCAAGAAGCTTAGACTTAGGACATTTTTTTAAAATTCTTTTAAAATAAAAACCCCAAAAATAATAAAATTTTAGACCCTTTAAATAATTCACTAAAGTTTTTGAAAATTAATCTATACTTAGGCCAATTAATTTTTGATTAATAACTTGCCTAGTTTTGATTTTTAGGATAACTTTATGTGTGGATTATTTGTTTTAGTTTTTTTTTTGTCTTTTTTTATTTTTTTATCTCATGCAAACCCTTTAAATGTTTAAAATAGAAAAATTCTAAAATGTAAAGCGTAAGAAATTTGAAAAAAGACCAAAATTAATTAGTAGAGACTTTATGGGCGTTGTGGGACATAGCGTCTAGAAAACCCTTTCCCACACGTAACCAAACGCCGAACTCACTTATCTTAAATTCCTAATTTTTGAAATTAGGTGGCGACTCTCTAGTCGTGAGGATTAATTAAAATTGAAAAAAAGTTAAAGTAGGCCTATGACATACTTCCCATTAAAAAACTCCTAATCTCTCCCAAATTCGACGAGAAGGTAAGATATGGAGTTGTCTATAAAGTCTCATTTTTTAAACTTTAATTTTTCGAACATTAAAATTAATTACCCTAATGTTTTAAAAATAAAAATTTTAAAGAGCGTCCCAGAATTTTCAAAATAGTCGTTCAAAAAAAATTTTTAAAAAAAATCGATCACACATAGCATACATAATACTACCAATAGCTGAACTATAGAGAACATTCTTCATATTCCTTCTCATCATCATTTGAAGGACTATATTCGGAGCTCAATTTAAAATGAGCCGCTAAAGGTGTGCCAACACTTTTAGCATTCTCCATATTGAATCTTTGTAACACTTTCTGAATATGTTAGGATCGGGATCGCCGAAGGAAACCAATGTCTCGCTAGGGTGAATGCTTACACACACGCCGATTGATAATAACCCTGTTAAAAGTTAATATCGGTCTCAATACTTCGCAAGTTGTCACATACTTTTGAACCGAGTTCAAGTACGGAATTGTTCGTTTCAACTTGAAGCAAGCTCCGTAAAAGCCTAACTCCGCTCCTGTTACAAAACGAACTCTACCTCGAGGAAGCCTTAGACGAGAATTCTCAATCGTAGAGCAACAAAAGTACGTTTAGACAGAATAAGAGGACACAAGGTAAAAGAGAAACACAACACATGATGTATAGATGTTCGGAGATAAAGCTTCTACGTCACCATTCTTCTCAAACTTTGAGAAGGATATTCACTAAGAATATTCAAACAGTTTACAGTACGTACGTCGAACACCTGAGGCTTATTTACTGCTCGTTTCCGACTTCTTATTATGCTCACTCTGTTGAACATAAATAGATTCTGTAAACTACCAACACTCACTACACACATAGAATAGATGAACTTGTAATACACCTGAAATTTTAACACACACTAATTTGAACTCTTAAGCAATATGTGAGAAGAGATGATTTGAAAGTTCTGACAAAGTTCTTAGTTCAAAAGATTTCAAGGTTGTAAGTTTTTCAGACTTGTTGTTCAAAGATGCTTCTTCCGGTTGAGCTCTGGTCTCTTAAATAGAGAATATGACAACGGTCATATTCTTCTTCAACGAATATATTTTCTTGATAGTATATCGTCTCATGGATCTTATTGGTTGAATATCGTTGTAGTACATTCTTGGGATATCCTCTAATCTTGTTTGATAAGAAGTCAACATGACCATTAATTGGGTTAATGATTTTTGAGAAACAGATCATCATGTAAATTTGTCTTCAAATGATTTGGTTAGCTGGGATAATGTGACAAGTATATGCTCCAAGTAGACTGTATTGGACTTATACCAAAATGGCAATCTGATCTTCTTTATCAGGCTTCTACTTCCCAAAAGATATTATTAGACTTGTATTAAAATGACAATAATATAGTCTGATCATGTGAGGCTCCTTTTTGTATTGCCAAAATTTTTCTATATTGCACTAAAAGGGAAACTGTCGGTTGCTCATAGTATAAATTTGTCTTAGCATAAAACCGGTTCCGCTTCTTGGATTTGACCGGTCAAACTACCGATCATTTTATCGAATTCGCCCTTTGTAAATAACCGGTCAAGTTACCGTTACATGGACATTATCGATTCCGCTTCCTAGGGTAGAGACCGGTCAAATAACTGATACCGTGTCTTGTATAAGAGCCCGGGATTTTAGCGAGAAAATTACCAGACAAAATACCAGACAAATTACCAGTTCTTCTTTGAGAGTAACCGATTAGTCTACCGATCTTACTGAGCGGTAAAACCGAATTCTTCTACCGAACTGATCATATAGACGATTGAACACCCGGTTGCGCCGTCTTAATATAACCGAGGGTATAATACCGGTCAAACCGTTGGTCGATTTACCGATTTCTCTTCATATCATATGACCGATAATATTACTGGTCAGTTGATTGAGCAGTAAAACCGATTTTTCACTATCAAACCGATCCACTACTGATTCCATTTCTTGTATAAATGGTCGAATGATAACCTGATCAGATAAGACCGATTTGCGTTGTTTTTATAACATCGGTCAACCGGGCTGGGCAGTAAAATTGATTTTCATTTCCGAACTGAACATATAACTAGTTGCTCCTCTTTGGTAGATAACTTAACATAATGCTGATTTATAAAACCGAAGGAATAAATTGTCGGTTGCGGTTTTATCGATTTCTACATTTCCGGTTTGATATAAATCGAACTTCTTGACTTTCCAGTTTCTTTTTATCCTGCACAAATGATGAATTTGGTTAAGTTCTTTAGATAATTAATTACTTACTAATTATTTATCTAATTTATCTAACAATTTCTTCCTTTTGATTATTTAATTTAAATATTCAAAACCTGTCATCGTTGGCCGCTTAAGTTAATTTTGATTCAAAACTGTTTAATTTATTTGATAATAGTGAATTGGTTTCTAGAAATTGATTTCTAGAAATTTCTCCCTTTTTGATATTTTTAACTATTAAAATTATCAAAACCAGTATATTAAAAGGAAACAAAGTCATCAAGTAGCATTCTTGTTTAATAACGATAAATAGAGTTAGTAAAGAAAACCGAAATTTTCAATCCCAAAATCATAGACTATAAAAGCATGGTAAGAAAAGGATAGATAGAAGGGTGGGATTTAGTGTCTCCCTCTTTTGATTTTAGAGAGCGGTTTGAGTTCATCTTCTGCCCATTAACTGCTAGTGTTAGGTTCAATATTGCGATCAGCCAAGCTCCCGTCACCTCTTTGGATTCTTTGGTTTGACCGGGCACTTCGTGGAACAAATTCTGGTGGGGGCGCTGCCGGTTGAGGCTGGGATATGACAAGTCTACGCCTTCTAATTAGCGGTATTTCATCTCTTCTTCTCCATCTTCCGGTTTTTCATTCTCTAGTATTTCAGTCACCGGTTTTTTCAGTTTCTGGTACTTTAGTTTCTGGCTTTTTAGTTTCCTTTGCCTCAGACTTCTTGGTTCTCTTTCGTTTAACCGCTCTAGGATTCTTGGCGGTAGGTGCTTGCACAACTGTTTCCTTATTGATTTCCTGAAGTTGACGTGTACCTTCTTCATTGGCTTGTTCAACTTCTCTATCTTTACCATCCTCTTCTTCCTGAAACTGACGGGCAACCTCTTCATTTTCCCTTAACTTTTCAACATCAGCAGCACTTTGTGACTTAACCAGCTCATAGAGATGTGATGACATTATTTCAACAGATGAAAGTATTTTAGAGACAATAGGCTTTATCTGGACTACTTATTCCCATACTCTTGCCAATTTCTGATCGTGGGACCTTGATGAAGAGGCTTGTTCTCTAATTGCTTCAGTTATTCGGGCTTCCATGGTTGCTTACCATGGGGCTAGAGCTTGTAGGACCAGCTGCTCAGTGTTCACCCTTGGAATATCTTCAGAGGAGGTTCAGGTTGAACCGATAGCGCAAGATTGAATAGGAAGTACTCCGTGAGAACTGACATGAAGAGATATTTTTCCGTGTAAGCCGGTCTTTTAGCGCTGTTATCTCCTGTCTTGTTGTTGTGATAAGAGAACTTACCCGATAGTGATTTAGTAGTTTCATTTCCGGTAAGTGATGGGTTGGAGTTGGCGGTATCCTTCCCTTCCTCATCCTTGGATTCAACATTAGTAGATCCGAAGTCATCTTCTTCCTCCGATTCTATTCTACGTTGTTCGACTATTTCATTATACCTCTGTTTGCCTAGTCCAAGGTAGTTTTCTTTAGCACTCGGGCCTTTAAAATCGTATTTATCGAATAGTTCCCATTCCTCAGAAAGAGTCCAAGTAGGTTTAAATGATTGACCCTTCTCAAACGATGGTTTAACGATTTCAGCAGTTTGGGTTTCACCTTGAATAATAGGCCCTTCTTCAATAGATGTAGATTTCGGTATTTCCTCAACCGTTATGGGAATTTCTTCAAACTTGGATATTGAGACAAGGAGGTCCTCCATGACAGCTTTTAGAAGTACAATAACAATATTGTCCACCTTTGTCGTAGCTCCGTTTAGATTGAGAACCTCTTCCAGTTGCTCAACGATTGGCAACAACACTTTCCTTCTAGCATTTGCTTCAACCAGCTTACTCCTTGTCAGGGCTTCAGGCACAAATGTGGTTTTTGTTAAAGAGAGGATCACTTGTTCTAATGACAGAAGAGCAGACCAATTCTTATTTTCTGGCATCTCAGGAAAAATTTCGCAGAAACTTGTCTTCAGCCTTATGTTCGCCCACACATAGAATAGGTCGATAGTTTCACTCGCTTTTTCTTCAACCTCCTTAAGAATAAGGTTAGCGATTTTCTCAGCCTCTTCATCGTCTTTGCGAGGATCCAATATTTCATCAGTATTTGGGAAAACCGTTCCGATTGTCTTCTCATTTAGAATCAGATCAACTTCAGTTTTGGTCGGAATCTTTTTCTTATTTCCTTCATTTGTTTGACCGGTAGCAGCCTTTATTTGATGACCGGTTTCAGGTATTTTGAACTGATTAGTTTTCGGTAGGAATGACTGACCAGTTTCATCAGCTTCCTCTTGATCTATTTCGGACATCTGCCCAACTTCATCAACAATATCTGTCCGGTCGGTTTCAACTATTTGATTAGTCCCATCAACAACATTTATCCGATCGGTTTCAGCCATCAGATCAGTTTGAACAATAACTTGGTTTATAATACCCGATACTACCGGTTGAGCTTCTAAAATCTCAAGCTTAATCGGTAGTGCCAGAACGTCCTTCTGAACAACAACACTGACATTAATAGTAGGCGAAATCGGAATATTTATCTCTAGTTGACATATCTCTTGTGCTGAAGAAATCCCACCGGTTTTCTTTTGTTTATTCTTAGCCTGGCTACCAACGCTAGTTGTAGATTCAGCGGCCTTCTGAAGTTTTTGAAATGATGTCGTTTGATCGGCCATTTTAGGAAGCCTTGACCTGGTAATAGTCTCTTCGCTAGCGGCACTTTTGACAGCAGATCGTTTGATAGGTACTTCGAACATGGAGCCTTTGGCCTTGCTTTCTCTAACAAAGTATCTCCATGTACTATATGAGTTTAAGATTTTGCTGTGAGGAAGAGGGGTACCTGGACTGGTAGGAATGTTCAGATGAGTGAGGATCTTGCCGATCTGCATCGCATATCTAAAACTCCTAGTGGACTTAGGAGTCATTATTTCACAGAATGCCGAAGAGAATGCGCCCCTAGTTGATTCGGTCGCCTCTCACGATAGCACCCATCATATCAAACTTTGATCGAGTGAGACTGTCAAAGTTACCCCTTTTTCCTGAATCGCTTTGGATGTTATGTCGCATAGAATCCGATACTCGCACTTCAAGGATTTTTCTTCCCATTGAAATGTACCGGCATATCGGTGTCGAAGAGTATCATCTGGATCTTGGAAGTTGAAGTGTGGGATAGTTCCTTAGAGAGATTTCGTCCCCTCGTTGGAAGTTTTAAAATCTCGGTCAATATGCTTTCAAAGATAGTAAACTCTACCTCGTTCACTTTTGCTTTGATTGCATCGTCTACTAGCTTTGCCGTGTCGAAAAACTCGCAAATGGCCTCCTGATAGTATATCGCCGGTCCGTCAAGAAAATGTCGCAGTCCAGACTCCTCGATGGATTTAATTAACTCCCGCATCTCGATCGATCCTGCATGCTTGATGCATTCAAAATCAACCTGCATAATGTGGTTGAACAACGCGTTATCTCTTCCCATGATGAAGTTCTAGGTTTAGCAAAGAAGAAGAAGGATGTGATTTCTAGAGAGAAGGTAGAGCAAGATATATATTCTAGGGTTTGCAAAATAGAATCCGATCCTAAAATCGTGCATGTCATCCAAATATATAATATATTATGTCGGTTAAAAGATCTGTTTCATAACTGGGTAATGAATCGTCACCCTTTGACGTGTGACCCCACGTTCCCCCTAAAATCGGTAAAAATGGAGCCTTATTTGAAAATAGGTCTTTTCCCGATGTAAAAAATAAAAGTAACTGTTTTTGCCTTAAAATGTGTATTAAATGTAGTTTAATAAATAACTGTTTTTATACATACCGATTTAAAACATTTAATGACTTATCATTTAATTAATATTCAATACATATATTAAATGCAACTTAAATAACTTTAATAACATCATGCCTATTTAACAAAAGTAACCGGTTTTGGACAATATAACCGGTTTTTCATGAAGACTTAAACTAGAATAATTTAAAACGTTTAAAAACCCTAGATTCCATCCCTTCTGATTTTCGCTGCCCCTATCCTATGAATCCATCTTTCGACCTTTTTTTGGTTATAATGTTGGATGGTCTAACGAAAGTTCTCGGTCCGAGATTGATGTTGAGAGAAAGAAGAAGGCTACTGATCTGAGGAATGTAACTGATTATCGGTGAGGAGAGGAAATTATTTTCTTTAGATTCTCGAAAATGACTTGAGACCAGTTGATTAGGGTGCCACAGACTATGGAAATCATCATTTCGAAGATCTTTTTGGTGTAGAGGTGGGTGGATTCTTTTGCCAAGATTTTTCTGCCAACTATGTCGCTGAGAATCTGGATGTGATGACATAATCTGGATTTGAGTCCATGAGTTTCCACCGGAATCTGAGAAATTGAGAAGAGAAAAGTCATCTCTTGGATAACATTTTCTAGAGATGGTGGGAAATTGGAAAAAGCTTTCGGTGGGGAGATCGAAAACTGGCCGAACTGCTTCTCCGATCGTGATAGATTCTCCTCTTACCCTTGATACAATTGAATCGTTGATGATTCTATCATTTGTGAAGAATTTGATGACTTCTTCTTCAAGGATCCTTCGGGATCCTTCAAGAAATTTCCTCATAACAGAACTGGCCAGAAGTTCAAACACAGTTTCGTGAGTTTCATCATCGTCGAGATTCAGAACTAATTCGAAGTCGACAATGAGAGATGTAGGAGAAGATGCTAGACTCATTTTAAAGGACGAATTTTCGACTAGATAGATAATTATTTTGTGAATTGTTCTTGAATGGATCGTTCTTTAAATAGGCAAAAGAAACCGATTGAAGGTTATCCGAATTCATCTAAATGTTATGATGGTCATTGAAAAGACATGACTTTTTACGTTACTCGAGGAAGCACCTTTTGAGCATTGAACAATAGTTAACCGGTCAATTTTATAGGCAAAAAACCGAACCGATCGGTTTTATGAGAAGCGACTGTTTCTCCCTGAGAGAGTGTCCGGTTTTTGTGAAATTAGTGTGATATGATCATATTGAAAGATCGAAGTCCTTATTTTAATTGATCATTCTAATAAAGTTGCATTTTCATTAATACTTGTGGAAGGAAGAGATTAAAAGACATTGCACAACTGATTCATGAGACAAAACGATCGTTTGCTTTCTAAATAAAAGTGTTTGATAGACATTGATCTAATAATACTAGCTTGAAGATCCAAGAATCAATTCTTTTCTGATTCTTTCTCTCTCCACTCGGTTGATATGCGCCTGCACTCTTTCCTTTATGAGAAGTTGGGATGGATGAAGGGTAGTTCCACGACCGAGATAGATGTCAATGTCAAAGAATAGACCACATAGCTGGGGGACATATCTGGTCATCATCTTGTCCGAAGAGATCATTTTCTTCACATTGTCGAAGATTATCTTCGACTAGTTCATAGGAGTTCCTTTTGTGATAGCAACCATCATCTCAAAAATTCTTTGGGAATAATAGCTAGTTGATTCCTTGGCAAGAATGTTTTTGTCAATGATCTCACTAAGGATCTGATATTCAATGTGTAGGAGCGCTTTAGCTCCATATGTTTTGACTGAATTTTCAGAATGAGAGAGATGATGACGCATCTCATTGATTACTTCATTAGAGAATGAGAGGTCAGGGAAGTCTTCGGTTGGTAGCTCGCAATTTCGTGCGAGATCCATCTCACTGAAGACGAATTCCTAACCTCGAACTGTGGAAATGATAAAGTCCTCATGGATTATCTTGGCATTCTTGAAAAATTCAAGAATGACTTCGTTGTTTATGGCAAATCGATCTTCAAGAAAAGGCCTTAGACAGGTTGTTTCAAGAGATCTAAACATTGATGAGACTACCATATCTTCACAGAATAAGACTGATTCAAAGTCTACTAGAAGGGTGTTGTTTGAGAGATTGAGATTCATCTTTTGAGAGTAATCTTTTGTTTGAGAGAGAGAATTTTCCAAAGATTTTAAATTGTTTAGTTGTTATGATATCAGTATTATATAGAAAGAAGAAGGGAGGGGGGTTGTCCATTGGAATATATCTTTGATATTTTGGGGTAGGAAGGGATTTCATCTAAGATTTCGGATGGTCAGAAAAGAAAATATTTATTTCATTTCCAGAAAATGACATTTTAGTGAAATGTCAGTCCTCCACTTTGAACAATGATAGACATAGGTCTTCACGTTGTTTGAGGAATGACTGTTTTCTTTTTCACAAGGAATATGTTTAGACAAATACTTATAAACGCTAGCTAGCTGCCCCATTTTGAAAGAGAAATGAGACTACCAAAATTTCCATGTAAATAATTGGTCAGCTGTCTATAAAGTCGGTATTAGTGCGATCGGTTATTTTATCCAGAAGAAAAACCGCTTCCACTTATAGCCGGAAATCTTACTGGGCGGTAATTGTTCAATTAGAAATAACCGATCGGTTTACTATTTTACTTAAGTAGTTCGGTTTTTACATTTTTTTCTGGTAGAATGATTTTACTAGTTTCAAGAGGAGGCAGCCATCCGATTTTATCTATCTGAGTCTTTTTCCTTATAAATTTATGCCAATAAAAGATAAATGTGAATGTCCGACCATTTTTCAAAAAGTACAGAAATTTGAAAGATCCGATTGGTTTTTATGAAAATACCAAAATCATGGTTTTCTACTGAGATGACATTTTTGAGAAGCAAGAGCTTTCCCTTAAGAACATTGATAGAAAAATTAAGTAGATTAATTTTAAACCGGCCACACATTACGATTTTTGAATATTTATTCTAAATAATCAAAAAGGGAGAAATTGATAGAAAATAATTGTTAGAACTTATGAAAGGTTAATGAATAGATAAATTAAGTTTAAATAAATATGTTAAACCACTAAGTCATATCAAGTATATTAATTGGTTTAAATATAACAAGAAGCTGTCGTAGCGTAGTGGTAAACGCCTCTGCCTGTCACACAAGTGACCAGGGATCAAATCCCATTGGCTGCAAATGATATTTAAATTTTTGCTGTTTCAGGGAAATTGAGAAAAATCCATTCGGTTGGAAGTATATATATCGTTCGGTTGTTTGACTTCGGTTTGTAGTAAAAGCAACCGGTTCGTCCAAGAAGCTCAGTCAGCTGGTTGGTCAACCGGAGTTCAGTCAAGGAGTCCGGAACCGGTCAGTAAAGTTCAGTCAAACCGGATCGGTCAACCGCCATTTAATGCAGCCGCTCAATCATAAATGATCCGGTTGATTAAATGCAGCCGCTCAATCATAAATGCTCCGGTTGATTAAATGCAGTCGCTCAATCATAAATGCTCCGGTTGATTAAATGCAGCCGCTCAATCATAAATGCTCTCATAAATGCTCCGGTTGATTAAATGCAGCCGCTCAATAATAAATGCTCCGGTTATTAAGTGAGTTGCTCCAATCATAAATATGTTCCGGTTGATTAAATGATTCGCTCAGTCATAAATGTTCCGGTTCCGGTTGATTAAATGTTGTCAAGCTCCGGTTATTAAATGAGTAATCCAAATCCAGAAGCAATCTCCAGGCAGCAGGTAGCTGTCAGGCATGCTTGTCCAAATCCAGAAGCAATCTCCAGGCAGCAGGTAGCTGTCAGGCATGCTTGTCCAAATCCAGAAGCAATCTCCAGGCAGCAGGTAGCTGTCAGGCGGCCGGCTAAGAGCTGCCATGTGTCCAAAATGCAAACCGGCTAATTGCATGTCTGACATGTGTCCAACATGCAAACCGGCTAAAGCGCATGTCTGCCATGTGTCCAAATTGATCTGTCCAAGAGGGAAGGCGTGCAAGCCTCTTGATTATTACCGGGAGAGAGAAAATATGACCGTTGTGTCCTCTCAGCTATAAAAGGAAGACGAGACGTCTTCATTTAATGCAGTGATCAAGCGAAAAATATCAATCACATCTTTTTAAGAAAATCATTAAGTTAGAGAGATAAAGTCATATATTCCAAAAACCGGTTTGCCTAAAACAGGAAGCTTTTTTGTGTGTTGTTGTGTTGAGTTGTTGTATTACATCAAAGTGTGAGTTTGGTGTAACCGGCGAGTAGCGAAGTTGGGCTCGACCGGCAGTATTGTTGTAACTCTAAAGAGTTAGTGGAGATCCTTCTCATAACCTGAGAAGAAGGGGTGACGTAGGAGGGTTTGCTCCGAACATCCATAAACAAATCCTTGTCTCGTGTTCTTTCCTTTGTTTTTATTTACTTTACCTAACCTCAAACTAATCATACGCCTTAAACCGGTCACTCATATCCTTAAACCGACTCCTCATAAACTTCATCCGAATCGTATTCGTTGCTTCAGATTGAAACGGACATTTCCGCACTTGAACTCGGTTCAAGAGTCTGTGACAATCTGTGTAGTGTTAAGAGCGGTTTTAGTCTTTAACCGGACTATCACCAAAGTGTGTGTTGTAAGCGGCCACCCTTACCGAAACCGGAAAACACCCCGGTCCTCCAAGGGCGTCCCGATCCTAACAAACATGCTCGGTTTTTAATGAATGCAAACTGTTATTCGTTTTGAGAAAATTTTCTCCCTAAATGCATGCCGGTATTTTAAGGAATAATTTGGCTACTGTCAGCAAGACCCATAATGGTTCTGAAATATGAAAACTTAAGTTCCTATAGTAACTTAGTGAAGATATCAACCACTTTTTGCTCGGTTGAAACATATTCTAGCCGAATATATTTCTGTTGTACATGGTCTTGGATAAAATGGTGTCAGATATCGGTGTGCTTCGTTCTTGAATGCAACACATGATTATATGTGATCGCAATGGCGCTTGTGTTGTCATAGAAAATCAGAGATTCCTCAGCTGTGATGACGAAATCTCTTAATTGCTGTTGGATTCAGAGGAGTTGAGCATAACAACTGTCAGCTGCAAGGTACTTTGCTTCATCAGTTGAGGTTTCTATTGAGGTATTTTTTTGTTGTACTAGGAAACAAGCCGATCACCTAAGAACTGACATGTCCCGCTGGTGCTCTTATGGTCCATTTTACACCCTAAATAATCTGCATTAGAGTAAATTGTTAAATTTAAACTGGAATCCTTCGGATACCACAGTCCCACATCTTGAGTTCCATTAAGATATTTCAATATTCTTTTAGCAACAGTGTAATGAGACTGTTTAGGATTAGCCTGAAATCTCCCGTAAACTCCAACCGCAATAATATGTCCGGTCAACTTACTATTAATTAGAAAAACGATCTAATGATCCCACAATATGTTGTGATGTTAACACTTTGATCATCTTCATCCTTATCTAGTTTGATCGAGGAGCTCATTGGGGTTGAGGCAGCGGAAAAACTTTCCATTCCAAATTTCTTTAATAATTATTTCGTGTACTTGGTCTGATTTAAGAATGTTCCTCCTTCAACCCACATGAACCTGAAGACCCACCGAAGATGATCTTTGAACCAGATTCTTTCACAATGTCAATTAATAGCCATCCGTTTCCTATCATGTGCCTAGAGCATCCTCTGTACAAGTACCATTCCGAGTTCTCCACACGTTTAATCTATTTTCCCTAAAATATAAAACTATTTACACCTTTTTGGTACCCATATTTAGTTGGGTCCATGGTTAATTAGTCCCTTGGGAATCCATACTCGAATTAATCGAATAATTCTTCTTGTAACTGTCCTAATAGTTCTACTTGTATTAGGTTTAACATCTCTTTGTCTTCCTTTGAATACCTTATTGTGTGGTGGTGATGATCTTTGATGAGATTTTTCTAACCTTCTATCGTTTACTTGCCTGACCGGCCGGTTGGCTTTCCTTCCCTCAGGAATGAGCCATCGCGACTTGTCGGTTGGTCCTACATTTGTTTGTTCCTTTTCCAGTTATGAATGGAAGCTTGTCTTTACTAAGTTTCAACTCTTTGTAGTTAGAATATTTAGACTTATCTAGATTGTTGTTGTCATATCCTAGATCGAACTTGTAATTATAGGGTCTTTGATGACTCATCATCTGGCTCACAACATCTCCAGATCTATTCCATGCAGCAATCACGTATTTTATCCTTTCATTTTATTCAGTTAACAATTGAACTGTCTCCATTATTACTCGTTTTCGACTTCTTACTACGCTCACTATGTTGAACAGAAATAGATTCTGTCAACTTACAATACTCACTGCTCACACAAAATAGATGAACTTGTAATACACGTGAAATTCTAACACACACTAATTTGAACGCTTAAGCAATATGTGAGGAGAGATGATTTAAAGGTTCTGGCAAAGTTCTTAGTTCAAAAGATTTCAAGGTTGTAAGTTCTTTAGACTTGTTGTTCAAATGTGCTTCTTCCATTTGAGCTCTGGTCTCTTAAATAGAGAATATGACAATGGTCATATTCTTCTTCAACGGATATATTTCCTTCACACTACATCGTCTCTTGGATCTGATTGGTTGAGGATCGTTGTAGTACATTCTTGGGATATCCTTTGTTCTTGTTTGATAAGAAGTCAACATGGTCATTAATTGGGTTAATGTTTTCCGAGGAACAGATGATCATGCAAATTTGTCTTCTAATGATTTGGTTATTTAGGGTAATGTGACAAGTATCTACTCCAAGTAGACTGTATTGGACTTATACCAAAATGGTAATCTGATCTTCTTTAGCAGACTTCTGCTTCCCAAAATATATTATTAGACATATATTAAAATGGCAATAATACAATCTGATCATGTGAAGGCTCTCTTCTGGATTGTCGAAATTGTTCTGTATTGCACTAAAAGGGAAACTGTCGGCTGGCTGCTCACAGTATAAATTTGTCTTAGCATAAAACCGGTTCCGCTTCTTGGATTTGACCGGTCAAACTACCGATCATTTTACCGAATTCGCTCTTTGTAAATAACCGGTCAAGTTACCGTTGCATGGACATTACAGATTTCGCTTCTTATGGTAGAGACCAGTCAAATAACCGATTTCGTGTCTTGTATAAGAGCCGAGGATTTTACCGAGAAAATTACCGGACAAAATACCGGACAAATTAATGGTTTTGCTTTGAGAGTAACCAATCAGTCTATTGATCTTACTGAGCAGTAAAACTGAATTCTTTTACCGAACCAATCATATAGCCGATTGAACACCCGGATGCGCCGTCTTTATATAACCGAGGGTATAATACCGGTCAAACCGCTGGTCGGTTTATCGATTTCTCTTCATAGCATATGAACGATAAGTTTATCGGTCAGTTAATTGAGCGGTAAAACCGATTTCTCACTACCGAACCGATCCACTACTGTTTCCGTTTCTTGTATAAATAGTTGAATGAGAAGCCGATCAGATAAGACCGATTTGTGCCGTTTTTATAACATCGGTCAACCGGGCTGAGCGGTAAAATTGATTTTCATTTCTGAACTGAACATATAACCGGTTGCTCCTCTTTTGTAGATAACTTAAATTAATGCCGATTTGTAAAACCGAAGTAATAAATTGTCGGTTGCGATTTTACCAATTTCTGTATTTCCGATTTTGATATAAACCGAACTTCTTGACTTTCCGGTTTCTTTTTATCCTGCACAAATGATAAATTTGGTTAAGTTCTTTAGATAATTAATTACTTACTAATTAAGTATCTAATTTATATAACATAATATTTTTTTTTGAGACAACCATAACTTTTTCATCTATCTGTCACGACTATTTTTAATTCGAAGAATCTATTTTGCTTGTCCAAGATCCTTCATTTCAAAGGATTTCCCTACGTCTTGTTTCAATCTATCAATTCTCGCAACACTTTAACCAACAATAAGCATATCATCAACATAAAGTAACAGAATAACAAAATCATCAGGAGAGAATTTTTGCACAAACACACAATGGTCAGAAGTAGTCTTTTTATATCTGTGCTGCTTCATAAATAACCCAAATTTCTTGTACCATTGTCGTGGATCCTTCTTCAATCCTTACAAACTTTTATTCAACTTGAAAACACAATTCTCTTTACCCTTGAACTCAAAACCATCAGGTTGATCCATATAAATCTCTTCCTCTAAATCATCGTGAAGAAAACTCGTCTTCACGTCCATCTATTCAACTTCCAAATCAAACTAGCTGCCAAACTCAATATAGTTCTGATTGAAGTCATCTTAACAACAGGAGATAAAATTTCGTCAAAGTCAATTCCCTTTTTTTGACTAAAACCTTTAACAACCAAACGAGTTTGGTATCGTGGAGTTAAAGTATGATCATCTTGCTTCAGTCTGTATACCCACTTATTCTTCAAAGCTTTCTTTCCTTTTGGTAATTCTACCAACTCAAAAGTATGATTATCATGTAGAGATTGCATCTCATCTTCATAGCATCAACCCATTAATGCTTGGATTCACTATCCATAGCTTCTTCATATGACTCTAGCTCTCCCCCATCAATAACTAAACCATATTCATTAATAGAATATTTCGTAGAAGATTGTCTATCTCTTATCGATCTTCTAGATGGAATTGTAGATAATTCCTCTTGCTCGTTACTAATATTCTTCACTTGAACATCATGTTCATCTTGAGAATCATCCTGTTGCACCTGATTTTCTGTTGAACTAGGTGATTTAGATAATTAATCTGGATCGGAATCTATCCACTCACCTTTTCCCTTAAACTCACTATTTTTAACTTTATCAATGTTTTCAACAGTCTCCTCTTCATAAAAGATGACATCACAACTTCTGACAAGCTTCTTTGCAACTGGATCTTATAATCTGTAACCAAATTCATCTTGACCATAACCCAAGAAAATGCATTTTCGACTCTTCACATCCAAATTTTATCTTTAATCCTTTGGAATATGTACAGAGCACCTTCATCCAAATACTCGTAAATGATCATACAAAATATTTTTACGAGTCCATACCTTATTTGGAACTTTACCATCCAAAGTTACTATATGACTCAAATTAATAACATTTACTATTGTGAGTAATGTTTCACCCCAAAACGTTTGAGATAACTTTGCTTCTGAAAGCAAACATCTAATCCTCTCAACAATTGTTCTGTTCACCCTTTCTGCAAGGCCATTCAACTGAGGAGTCTTTGGAGGTGTTTTCTGATGTCTGATCCCTTATTGTCTGTAGTATGCATCAAATGGAGCACAATATTCACCACCGTTATCACTATGAATGCACTTGATCTTTTTCCTGGTATCTCTTTCAACAATAGCATGAAACTCTTTGAACTTGCTAAAACCTCATCTTTAGACTTCAAACATATACCCAAAGCTTCCTAGAATGATCATCAATAAACGTGATAAAATAAAGAGCACCACTAATAGTTCGTACCTTTAAAGGACCACAAACGTCTGAATGCACCAGCTCTAAGACTTTTGACTTTCTAGATGGAAGATTATGCTTGAACGATACTCTAGTTTTTTTTCCAGTAACACAATGAGAATATTTCTCTAAATCGGTTTCACTCAAACCAGGAGTAACATTTTTCTTGACCAACAGATTCAACTCCTTTTCACTAATGTGACCAAATCTTCGGTGCCATAATTTGGAAGCATTTTTACTCCGTACAACATTCACACTATCCTTGCATATCAAAGTTTGCATCAAATATAAATTAGAATATTTCTCTACTCGAGCTATAATCAAGTTACCTTTAGAAAGTTTTCATTTTCCTGAACCAAAATAGCTCGTGAAACCATCATCATCATGTTTTCTCGTTGATATCAAACTCAGCCTAATATCTGGAGCATGTCGAACATCCTTAAGTAATAATTTTGACCCATTACCAGAATCCAAGCAAACGTCTCCAATACCAATAATCTTACTTAAGTCGTCGTTACCCATCTTCAATACTCTAAAATCACCTGAAGTATAAGACGTAAAATAGTCTTTCCTTGGCGTAACATGCAAGGAAGCTCTAGTGTCAAACACCTAACTCGACTCATTACATACAAGGTTAATTGTATTTTCGTCGTGGACAGTGACGAGATCATTTGAAGTTGTTATTGACACGCGTTCTTTTCCTGCATCTTTATTTTGATTAGATCCGCTCATTTCGCGTTTCATATTAAACATTCTTTCTTAATGTGCCCCTTTTAACCGCAATGATAACATTCAACTAACTTATACTTGGATTTGGACTTACTTTGACCCTTATGTCTTGCATTGACTTTTCCATCATTGTTCATCTGTCTCCCTCTATTTTCAATAACCAACACATTTGAATTTATCGAAGACCCTTGAGATTTTCTTCTCAATTCCTCATTCATGACCCCATCTTTGGCCATATGTAGAGTTACTGCACCATTAGAAACAGAATTACGAAGAGAAACTTTAAATGTTTCCCACGAATAGGGTAGAGTATTCAATAACCAAAGTCCTTGAACATCATCTTAAAACTTAATTCGCATGTCTGACATCTGATCAAGAACATCATGAAACTCATTTAAGTGATCATCCATATAAGCGCTATCATTATATCTCAAATGAATTAATTTCTGAAACAAGAATAATTTATTACTTCCAATCTTTGAAGCATATAAATTTTCAAGTTTATTTTATAAAGATTGTGCATTTGTCTCATGTTGGATGTGGTTGTAAAGATTCACTTCAACAAACTGACGAATAAAACCACATACATGTTCATGCTCAAAATTCCATTTCTCGTTAGATTTGGATGCAGGTTTCTCACTACCAAAAACGGGTAAGTGTAAAGCCTTAACAAATAACAGATCCTTCATTATTTCCTTTCCAAATTTGATAATTTTAGCCATTCAGTAAAATAATCCTACTTGTGTTTATCTCCATAATTCAATCAAGTCCTAAATAACTAATCAAACGCTGATACCACTTGTTGGGAAAAATGTATATATTTTATTCCCTACTTGATTGAAAAAACTTAAGAGCAGATAAAATACAAGTAAAAGCGGAAATAAATAACACAATGAAAACACAAAAATTTTACGTGGAAAACCTCCTCAAATCAAGGAGTAAAGACTATGGTGATAGAAAAATTAAGTAGATTAATTTTAAACCGGCCACACATTACAATTTTTGAATATTTATTCTAAATAATCAAAAAGGGAGAAATTGATAGAAAAATTAAGTAAATTAATTTTTGGAACCGGCCAGACGAACTAAACAGGTGTTAACCTTCATATGTAGGTACAGATCAAAACCGTATGAACCGGTTGGCGTATCAAAACCGGTTGCTACTATACTTCAAAGAAACCAGTTTCAAGTGATCAAGTTAAAGATCAGAGGAACCGGTTTTCACTTTCTCAAGCGACCGGTTAGCCAAGACAAAAACTTTCATTCCAACCGGATCATACTGCACAAGACACAAAAACCGGAAGGTTCAGAACAAAAGTCAGAAGATTCAAACTACAAGAGTGACGTATCATGACGGAAGAAACGTGTCTTGAAAGAATAAAAGAAGATCGGATCCGATCAGAAGCATGCAAGGAAAGCAATGGTGCTTTATTGATCCGAAGTTGACAACCGGACGTGCATGCCCAACACGTGTCCAAATCTGAAAACCGGCTACGTCATTTTCTGCTCAGAGCTGCCTGCATGACTGCCAAGTGTTAAGGAAAATGAAGCGTGCAAGCAACCTTTCTGCATCAGGCGTGATAATGATCGACCAATCCGCAGGAGAGAGGAGAAAGTAACCGTTGGCTACTTTCAGCTATAAAAGGAAGATCAAACGTCTTCATTTAAAACAGTTGTGAGAATCATCAGTTCTGAAAGTTGTACATTACGAATTACGAAGAGCATTAAGTTCTAGAGAGATAAAGTCATATACTGTAAAACCGGTGTGTCTAAAACCGGAAGCTTTTTGTGTGTTGTTGTGAGTTGTTGTATTACATCAAAGTGTGAGTTTGGTGTAACCGGCGAGTAGCGAAGTTAGGCTCGACCGACAGTATTGTTGTAACTCTAAGAGTTAGTGGAAATCCTTCTCATAACCTGAGAAGAAGGGGTGACGTAGGAGGGTTTGCTCCGAACATCCATAAACAAATCCTTTGTCTTGTGTTCTTTCGTTGCTTTCATTATCTAACCTCAAACCAATCATACTCCTAAAACCGGTCACTCACATCCATAAAACCGACTCCTCCTAAAACATCATCTAAAGTCGCAAACGTTGCTTCAACCTGAAACAGACATTTCCCCCCTTGAACCTGGTTCAAGAGTCTGTAACAGTTTGTGCAGTGCTGAGAACGGTTTTAGTCTTTAACCGGACTATCACCAAAGTGTGTGTGTTGTAAGCGGCCACCCTTCCCGAAACCGGAAAACACCCCGGTCCTCCAAGGGCGTCCCCGATCCTAACATATGGGACTTTACGTCCAGTTCAAGCTTCACTATAATCAGAGTTGGGAATACAATCTAGGTATAATAACCTTTAATACCGCAGAAAGATAAAAGAGCATAACCAAAAAGATACAACTTTGTTGTCCCAAACAAGTCAAATAAAAAACTCAAATTAAGAAGAACCTTTAAGCCCCATAAAAACTCCGTTTTAATCTCCGACGTGAGTTTGATGAACCTGCGTGGTTGTAGGTGAAAATCTACTACAATATTTTCTCTTTCTTCCTCTCTTTTAATTTTTGACTTGTGCTTCTTAATGACGGCTTCCGCCTTTAAATACTAGAGCAATTCGGTTATAACATAACCCTTTAAATATTATAATACCCTTAATAAATTAAAAGTGAACTTGAACCACTATTGGAAGTTTTTCATAGTTAGGAGCCCAAATAAAAACCCAACAGAATAGATCTTAGAAATTGTTTCTGATCATAAAAATAATAATTTATCATCCCATATATTTTAGTAGATTATTTGGCTTGAGAGTTGTTTGAGAATGTGTCTTGACATGCTCACCTTGTTATTAGTTCTATATTTGACTTTGGATAAAGTGAAGACTCTTTTGGTTTATTTCGTTATAAAAATTTCTTAGTATATATATATATTAAGAGTAATAGAAGTAATAAATTTTAGGGGAATTTATTAGAGAATGATGTGTCAATCCATGAGTGAAATATAAAACTAATAAAAGATTATTTTTAAATTTTCATTACACTAATCAAATCATTCATTACCAAACTAGAATGTAGCTCTGTATTTGCACGAGTAATGATATAAACCAAGAAAAAAGATTACGTTAAAAATGTGACTTTAAAATTTGATTCAATATTTTTTTATCTAACTATTAAAAATATGACAAAATTTACTTTTATCCACTTATATTATTTAAAATTGACCAATTTTCACGCACTCACATATAATAATTATTTCTTTTAAAGAGATTCAAACCATGTTTTATAGTATGAAATGTTAACACTTTAATCGCTAGACCACTTATGATTTGATTGTTAACATAATTTTATAATTTTGGTATATATATATATATATATTTTGTAAGTTAGATTTTGAATAATTATATAAATTATCTACTTGAATACTTATTTAAAAAAATAAAAATATTAAAAAAAAATCAATTAACCAAATTCGAGGGCATGATCCTAAGCCCTAAATCATCCTTCGCGCACTCACATATAA
Source organism: Impatiens glandulifera (assembly GCF_907164915.1). Classification (NCBI taxonomy): domain Eukaryota; kingdom Viridiplantae; phylum Streptophyta; class Magnoliopsida; order Ericales; family Balsaminaceae; genus Impatiens; species Impatiens glandulifera. The sequence continues at coordinate 144,063 of NW_025919333.1, forward strand.
TAATTACTTATTTTGGAGGGATTCAAACCATAATCTTCAATATGAAATGTTAACAATTTAACCACTTTGTGGAAATAATTTTATAATTTTGTGTCTGTATATATATTTTGTAAGTTAGATTTTAAATAAATATATAAATTATATAAAATTTTCAAACACATAAAAAAAATAAATTAGGTAAATTGTTCATACACATCAAAAAAATATAATAAAAAATAATTATATCTATTATACTAATATTAAATACAAATCATTTTATTAATAATAATATAACATTATATATAATAAAAATAATTAAATTTATTATTCTAATTTTTCTCAATATATTATATAAATATATTTATAAAAATAATATATTTTTTCCTATTATATATATATATATTATTATATTTAAAAATATTTTTACCTAACTTATTTTTTAACAATTATATAATATTTATTTATATCATTTTTCCTAACTAAGTTTCCTTTTAAAAAGTATTAAACATTTTTTATATTTTATATTTATATATATTCTATTGGTAAGAAAAAATATATATATATATATATTCTATTGTAAAATCAAGTCTCAACCAGATGAGTGCCTATTCCTTGTTTGCTTCAGAAGGTTAAAACTTTAAATAAAATTTAATTTAAATAAATAAATAAATTAATTAATAACAATAATTTCTTATATGGTATTTATTTTGTGGAACTCTCTTTCAAGGGTTAATCCAAAAGCAATAAAATAAATTGAGGTTCTCTACGCCATGTTTAGTTCTAACATTTCAAAGCAAATAAGGAATATGCACTCAATCTTGTTGAGACTTGACTCAACTCGAGAGTGAAAATCGATTTTACATTCTAACGAGTTATTACAACTCGTGACTCGTTTTCTTTGATTTGAATCGTAAACTCAACGAGTTTACGAGTTGACTCGCGAGTTTGACAACATTGCTCTTGAGTAACATCTTTGGGCCATAAGTGAGGCAGACAATGGAGTAGGGCCATTCATCCCCTAAGGTCCTTAAAGCTTTAGTGTATACTAGGAAGATCCCCGTGCGATGCACACGGATAAAAATATATTGTTACAACGTCCTGCGTTCATAAAATTTGATATTTAATTTAAAATATAAAGTGTTATTAGCCTAGTTGGTTAAAGAGTTGTACTTGTTTTTGTTAGGTTGCGAGTTCGAAACACACCTATAGCATTTTTATTTTTATTTTTAACCGTTTTAAGTTTATGGGCGGGTCAACCCACAATCCGACCCAAGTATCCATTTACTCTCACATAAATATCCAAATTAACCACAGCTCTTAACCCGACAATCCGGACACTTTAAAAATTAAGCATCATTATATATATATAGATTAGTTAGTTAAAAATTTGAACTTTTATTGTTAAAATGTCTCGCGTTCATCAAATTTGGTGTTGAATCTTAAATATAAAGTGTTGTTAGCCTAGTTAGTTAAATGGTTGTACTTGTTTTGTTAGGTTGCAAGTTCGAAACCTACATATAACTTTTTTAAATTTATTTTTAACCGTTTTAAGTTTATGAGCGGGTCAACCCACAATCCAACCCAAGTATCTATTTACTCTCACATAAATATCCAAATTAACCACAGCTCTCGACCTGGCAATCCGAACACTTTAAAAATTAAGCATCATTATATATATATATATAGATTCTTTAAAGCCCTAACATATAATTAACTTAAAGTCCAAGTAAAATTTTAAAAAGTACATGTAAAAACAAAATTTCACTTATACGATACTTATTTACTTTAAAATTAAAAATAAAACTATTTACTTTTTTTTTTAAGAAAAACAGCTTTTAACGTCTTCTCTTTAAATTTTAAAACTTATTTAAGATTACCTTAGATTAAATTTATTATATATTTTTTTATTCAGTCTTATTTACTTTTTTTTATATTAGTAATAATTAATTTAATTAAGTAACTTAAGTTAGTTACTTCATTTAGGTTAGATGTCGGTCCTAGCTCTTCAAATGCCGGTCCTAGCTCTTCAAACGCCGGTCATAGCTCTTCAAATGCTGGTCCTAGCTCTTCTAATGCCAGTCCTAACTCTTCTAATGTCAGTCCTAGCTCTTCTAATGCCGGTCCTATCTCTTTAAATGTCGGTCCTGACATCACATATCCACCTTCTACCGGTCCTAATCGCCAAGATAATAAATCTACTAACAAAGCTATGAGCCACTGGTCGAATCAAAAGAACCAAAGCATAAATGTTGATTTGGAATCAGACGATAGCACTGACTATGATGAAACAATAATATGCGACCTCGAATATCATAAGTCCATGAAGAAGATATCGGCAACAAAGATCAAACCAAAAGCAAAGAGGCATAATTCTTCCAAAACAAGTGCTGAAATTGAAAAGATCGATCAAGAAACCGGATCGAATAATTCTAAAACAGCTAAGAAGGGTAAAAATGGATCGAAAATCAAAGAAAGGAAAAACATGAAGGCAAATAACTCAAGTTCTAAGAAGAATGCTGAAGTAAATCCCAAGGAAACTGTGATACCCGAGGCTAACCCTGAGATATTGAACCTGGGTGCATTTTCTCCACTCGTTAATCTGGATCCTGAAATGCCAATTGATAGCATTCAAAAGAGGAAAACTAATACACAAGAGAAGAGCACTAAAGGAGATATTCTAAAGAAGATCGGAACAATTGAAGGCAACGGTTTTGTGGGAAATATAAGGGTTAGATGGGCCGAAAAGAACAAACAAGTCAGGAAAGATAGCATCCCTGAAATAGTCATCAACTCAGCTCCTCCTACTGCTGCAATTCCTGGCAAAGAAAATACTCAGGCTGATAACAAGGATCCTACTGCTGGTCCAAACGTGGTCAATGAGGAAAAAGGAAATAACAAATTTGGCAGGACTGAGAAACTAGATGAAGAAGCTATTTTTCCTAATTAATAAACAAGAGATTATGATGCCCCAAGAAATAAATGATCAGTTGAATACTTAGTTCAATAGTCATTATCTAAAGAATTGGAATCTCTTCAACAAAGACCAATATGATGAAGTGATCAAGTGGACGGTTGACGCCATGAAGGAAATTTTGAAATGTAATAAAACAAAGGTGTACACAATCATGAGCAACCCAAACAAAACCTGGCAAGAAGGAAAGGTGTGGAATGGAAATGCCATGAGCGATCCAGAAAAGTGAAAATTCCAGATAGACACCTTATTCCCAAAGGTAATTACACTTGATCATCCGCACCGGTTTGAGCTCCCACTAGAAATTGAAGAAAAATGTGTCAAAGCATGGGAGTTTGTCATAGTTGGTCATTTTATGGGCAACATGAAGGCACCATTTGCTGAGGTTAAAAGACTACGAGCGTGCATCTGTGGCCAGAGTTAGTGTCGAAATACATACAAGTAGCTGTCTTCCAATCAAGCTTGAACTTAAAGATAGACTGGGAAATTTATTTGACATTGGAGTACAATACGAATGGAAACCAAATCGATGTATATGGTGTAGAACTTTCACACACGCTACGAATAAATGTCCAGTCAATAATACTCTAAAATCGAAGGCCAATAACAACACTCAAGTAAGCGATATCAATGACTCTAAATAGGCTTAGGTTGAGAGAAATGTGAACAAGTCTGAACTTAACAGCAATGGACGCACTGAGGATGATAAGATGGGCAACCAAAAGCAAGAACAGATAAGGGTAAGGAAGAAGATAGGAAAAAGAATGAAGTGGGTAAGGGTACAAGATGGCCCTACTAACGTTGATCATTTTGGTCATGTTCAGGGCATCGGTCCTAGGGATTCTGTTTTCTCAAGAATAGGTCCTGTTCAAAATGTATGTCCTGGTCAGGGTATTGGTCCTGATAAAGCTGGACATAGACACACTGATCCTAGAGCTTCTCATAAAGCTACTGTTCCTAGCCATATTGGACTTATTAAGCCTGGTCTTGGACTTGTTGATCATGAAACTACTCAAGCTACCGGACTTGCTACTACAGGTCCTGATAAAAAATGTGCAACCATTGCTGATCCTGGCTATATTGGTCCTGATACTAGCACAAGTCTTATTATTGTGGATGATACTATTGTTGGTCCTAACTCCACCGATCCCAATACTAATCAAAGAACTGGTCTTGATGTAACTACATGTCCTAGTTCCAAAGTTTCTGAAATTCAAAGATCTATGGGACGGGGAATACTTGGCCCATATGAAACAAGCAAAATTGGATCTGAAGGCACTACAATAGGTCGTGAGTCTACTCTTCACAGTTCTAGGAATGCAAGTAGGAACCGAAAAAACAATGTCATCAAAATTCGAAATGACCTGATCCTTAGGATCAGAGCCACCTTTCAAGATGATGAACAGGAGAATCTTGGAATAAGTAATAAAGAAGCTATTAAGAATGGACTAGGAAATCTTGAGTTTTGTGAAATCAAAAGATCAAGTGCAGAAGAAGACAATTTGGTCTTGAATAAGGCAGTGAGCCTTAGTTCTGAAGTAGGGCGAATTAAAACTGATAACAAACATGAATCCAGTAGTGAAGAGGTTCAAAGTCAGAAAAGACCTACTAAAGCAGAACAAGATCAAAATCGAAGACAAAACAGAAAGATCCTGGATCCAGAAGCTACTAAATCTATCACGGGAGAAGATGAGATCTACATGAGGCAACCCTCACTCAATGGCAATAGTATTCCATGTAATCAAACTGTAGCCATTGAGGATAGTGAGGCAAGTGATGCTTATGATTTCTCTGATGAAGAGGTCTAGGACAGTCTGGAAAGTCAAGAACCCAACACTTATATTCATTCATGAATATAGTGACATGGAACATAAGGGGACTTAATGACCCTCTAAAATGTAAAGAAATCAGGAGGATCATTGAGAATTAGAAGATCACTATTATGGGTATTCTTGAGACAAAAGTCAAAAGTCGGAACGTTGAGAAGGTTAACAAACTGTGTATTTATAGTAGCTTGGAAATCATTCACAACTTAAATGACAAAACGGGCAGAATTTGAGTTATTTGGGATAACAAAGTTGTTGAGGTGATGACTCTCTTTTCGAATGATCAAGCAATCCTGGTGGAGGTCAAAGACAGAATCACAAGAATCGTGTTCAATCTTGCTATTGTCTATGGTAGCAACTCAAGCACTGACAGAAGACTCTTTTGGAATTGTCTTAGAAACTGGATCAGTATTGATAAATCTTGGGCTTTCCTCGGTGATTACAACGTAACCAGAAACGAATCTGATCATAGCCCAGAATCTGAAATAACTCGGGATATGATTGACTTTAATGACTGCATCAGAGATATGAGTTGTATCGAGCCTACCAATTCTGGGAACTTCTTCACTTGGTCTTCTACGAGAGGGAATGAGCAAATTAGAAAAAGTAGAATTGACAGATGTCTGGTAAATGAGAACTGGATTAACCAATTTCCGAGAAGTCAACTTCATGTTTTGAATCCGGGTATATCTGATCACTGCCCGATTAAATTGTTTTGGGAAAAGGAAGAAAGGTTCAAAAGGCCCTTTAAAATTTTCAATTTCTGGATGGATAATGATAAATTCAAGGGTATTCTCGAAAGCGTATGATCAACAAATGTTAGAAGCTCCAACATGTACAGGGTTTCTGAGAAGCTTAAGCTCCTGAAGAATCATCTCCAAAGCTTTGACAAGAAGAAGTTCAGCAATATCTCCAATTGAGTTCTGGCTGCTAGAGAAGAACTGGAAGAGGTTCAGAAAAAGTTATTAAGGGATGATAGTGATGAACAACTCAATGAAACAGAAAGATATGCGCTTGAAAACTTTAGGAAGCTGAGTCTGCTTGAAGAGAATTTTGTTAGACAAAAATCAAGACAGAGCTGGCTTTCGTTGGGTGACAAAAACACAGCTTTCTTCTACAAAAAATGCAAGGCTAGAAACATGAGAAACAATGTGTACAGGCTGAAGAATAATGATGGTGAATATGTTTATGGTCAAAAGGGTGTCCAAGATCTGGCTATTGATTTCTATAAGCAGCTTATGGGTACAAAAAGCAGCATCAAAGTCACCTGAATACCTTGTATCAAATTATTGATAGGAAAATCTCTGCAGAAGATAGTCGCGAGTTGATAAGGGTGGTCATGATGGTTGAGGTTAAAGAAGCTCTGTTTAGTATTGATGGGAATAAAAGTCCGGGTCCTGATGGGTTTAATGCACAGTTCTTCAAAGATAATTGGTCGGTTGTGGGTAAAGATGTTACTGATGGGGTTCTGTAGTTTTTCAAAAATAGGGTAAAGATGTTACTGATGTTGTCCTTTCCTTGATCCCCAAAACTGCGGTACCTGAGAAAGTACAAGAATTCAGACCAATTTCCTGCTGCAATGTGATTTATAAAATAATTTCAAAAATCATTTCTAAACGTTTTAAAAATGTAATAGGAAAAATAATAAATCTTAATCAATCTGCATTCATCCCCGGTTGGACAATCTCTCATAATATTCTTCTCATGCAGAGCCTATTAAAAGGCTACGGGAAAAAGAAAATATCCCCGAGAGTGGCTTTCAAAATAGATATCAAGAAAGCTTTCGACTCTGTTAGATGGGAAGCCATTCGAGACTTTCTGGTTGTTTTTGCTTTTCCTATCATTTTTATCGATTGGATTATGTAATGCGTTTCATCATCCTACTTTGTTGTTAGCGTCAATGGAGTCCACAGAGGCTATTTCAAGGGTGAAAACGGGGTAAGGCAAGGGGACCCCCTCTCTTCTTAGCTTTTCGTAGCTATCATGGCGATCTTTGAGAGCATCTTCGCGATGTTCCGAAAGAATCGTCCATACATCTTTCACCCATTCTGTGAGGTAGAGGAGGTAACACATTTATGCTTTGTTGACGATTTGTTCATTCTAGCGCACGCAGATGTTGATTCCATTAAAACTATTAGGGCTGCACTAACGTTCTTTTCTGAGGTAATAGGTTTAACTATTAATGAAAGCAAAAGTGTGGCATTTTATGGAGGCGTGAAGGACGAAACAAGGTAGCACATCTTCAACATCATGGGCATCAAGGAATGCAACTTTCCCATAAGGTACTTAGGAATTCCGTTAACTGCGAACCAGATCGAGATCTCACACTGCAAGCCGCTGATTGAAAAGGTAAAAAACACGATATCTGGTTGGGCAGCGAAAAAACTTTCTTATGCAGGGAGGATCGAACTTATCAAAATCGTGGTTATGGGCATAGTTGGATATTGGGCGCAGCAAATGGTCATTCCGAAGAAGGTAATGAAGGAACTCTATACGCTGATGAGAAACTTTATCTAGGGTAGTAGTGGAAGAGGAGGAAAGAAAGTCAAATGCACCGCTCTCTGCAAACCGAAGGACGAGGGAGGCATCGACTTCAAGAACTGTATCGAGTGGAACAAGGCTCTAACCTTGAAGCATCTGTGGGCTTTGGAGCGCAATCAGGAGTCACTATGGATCAAATGGGTGCATACGAGGTTTATGAAACACGAAACCAACATCTGGACCTGCAAAATTCACAAAGGTATGAGCTGGTCTCTAAAAAAGATTCTTAAACTAAGAAGCGATATTGTAGATCTTTATGACATCCGACTAGAGGACGGGAAAGACACTCTATTCTGGCACGACTCTTGGTTTGAAAACCAGCCTATCATCGACAAAGAGAAGTTTCAAAATACTCGTATCATAAGGGACTGCGCAAAAGCGAAAATCAGAGACATCAAAGACGGGAATTGGAACTTGCTCTTGAGAAGAATTCCAGAAGGAAAGAGGATACTTGATCATATAAGTAACATACAACTACACGATAGACCGGATATTCATGAATGGAAAACTGAGGACAATGGGAAGCTGGTATTGAAGAAAATATGGGAGGTAATCCGGGAAAAAGCGCAGAAAGTAGAATGGGCTCCTCTTGTATGGTCAACGAAGATTATCCCTCGACACCAGTTCGTCCTATGGCTCGCCTTCTGAGAAAGACTCAGCACTCGTGATCGTATCAGTAAGTATATGAGCATCCCGGACGCGAGCTGTCTTCTATGCATAAGAAATGAAGAAATCATAGATCACCTATTCGGGAGCTGCTGTATTGCTTCGGAGCTTTGGGACAGATTCTATAAAAGCCTGGAGCTGATCAGTTTCTCGAGCGAATGGAATGAAATCAAAGAAGCAGCACTACTCAAAGCCAAGGGAAATAGATTTGCAACAAGCGTGTTCAAGTGTGGTTTTGGAGTAGTGGTGTATAACATTTGGCAAGAACGGAATGCAAGGGTATATGACAGAACCCGCAGGAGCATTGACGAGTTATGGAAAGATATTGTAACGGATTGCAGCGCCCTCGCGGGAACATGGAGAAGAATTCTAATCACGGAGCAGAACTGGAATATCTGCAGGAACTGGAATTTACCGTTTTTTAAACTCACTAGAATTGAAAGCATTGTAAACAGATAATTCATTTATGTTTTTAGCTTTTTAGCTTTTATTCAGAATATTACGACTTCAAAATTATTCTAGGCTTGTCTAGAATGATCTCTTAAACTCGTGGTTTTTTTTCCCGTTTTTGGGAATTTTTAATGAAATGACGCTAAGTCGTTTTTCCCAAAAAAAATAAATAAATTAATGAATTGAGACCCAAAAAATTATAATACCATGTTTACTAATATAAATCAAGTTTTAATAATGATAAACATAGTGACAAAAAACATGCATGTGGGCTAAAGTTTTATTCAATTAGATTTATTTAACAAATTATATTTTAACATAAATCTGGCATACAAAGATTTGTATGTGGGATAAAGTTCAATTAGATGCAATTAACAAACAACATTGTTCTTTAACATAAGTTTATTCAAAAAGACTTGCATGTGGGCTAAAGTCTTATTAATTAGATTTTATTTAACAAAATTACTTTTAAATCAAAAAAATTGAAACAAAAAATTGCATGCGGGTTAAAGTCTCATTCGATAAAATTTATTTAACAACTTCATAATAAATTATTAAATCATATATATTTTTTTAAATCAAGTGGGTAGATTAAGAAATTTGATTTGATATTTATTATTATTTATACACGTTATTATCAAAATAAATGTATAAATGTTATTTTACAAACTTAATATACAATGTAATTGATCAAAGATTGTGTAGTTATTCTCTAACCAATTAAAATTATATTATCACACAATATTTTCTAAGAATTTAATGTTTGCAGAAAATGTAAAAGTGTGAATGATACATGTTTCGTGAACAAAAGATTAATATATATAAACTAAGAATATTAACACAAAATATAATGTCTATAGAAAGACTTAAGAAGTACAAACTATTAATGTTTGAATGAAAAAATATCAATATATAATAATATTAATATATAATAATATTGGTGATTTGAAGATAACTAAGTAGGACAGATATTTTATTTTTTTTAGTATCAAATATTGGATATATTAAAAACAAAAATTAATTTAATGATTTTATAATAAATGTTAGATTATAATTTATGAAATGGTTTTATAATGAAGGGATAAAACTATGTTCAATTATATATATAAGTTAAATTATATATATATATATATAATTGTTAAGTCATATCAAGTATATTAATATATTTAAAGATAACAAAAAGGTGTTGTAGTACAGTGGTAAGTACTCTCTCCCGTCACATGGTTATTTCAGGGAAGTTGCGTGCATCTTGTTAAGCAAATACCGAAACTACCACGTAGGCGCATCCGGTTTAGCGAATACCGAAACTGCCACGTATGCGCATTCGGTTGAGCAAATACCGAAATTTCCACGTAGGTGCTTCCGGTATTAAATGACTTTAGTATTTAATGGAGTGTATCCGATTTTAAATGATTTCGGTATTTAATGGAGCGTGTCTGGTATTAAATGACTTCAGTATTTATATTAAGACCGGTTATTGATCAAATGTGGCATCTTATCAATTATCCTTTATGGGCAGTCTGACAAAACAATCATATAATGCACATGAGGAATATTGTGGTTTCTCTAAGAACTTGATTTTTGTTTCAAAACCTGCACCTTTGGGTTTTCCGTTTAACTTAATATATAATGACTTCAGTTTATTTCATGAATATAAAATTGTTGGTTATGGTATTTTCTTTGATGGACTTTATCGTATTAATTGGAAAATGATCCTTCCTATAATTCTATGCATGTCACTATTAGGTTAAGATAATGTCTTACGAATGAAGATTCCTCTATTTTGTGATACTAGAGATTAAAACACATCTCTATTGAAATAACTAAAAGATTATCGAATGAAGGGTACTTAGTGGCTTGGATTTTACCAATTTTAAGACTTGTATTAATTGCATTAAAGATAAGCAAACAAACACATCCAAAAAATATGTAAAGAGGAGAACAAATTTATTGAAATCATACATACATATATTTGTTATCCAGATATGGAAGCAAGTAGTCTTAAATACTTTATTATATTTATTGATAATTTTTCATGACACATATATCTATATTTTCTACGTTGTAAGAACGAAATGAACAAATACCTGGTCCATCTGCTAAAGTTCTTGAAGAATATGAGATTGTTTCCAATACACCATACATGGTTCTTTAGATCAAAAAATGAAATAAGATATTAATTGTGTTAGGTTAAAGTCTTTTATTAATTTTAAGTGTATAATTAAAACTGAGTTGTGTTAAATTGATTTTGTGTAGGTTCAAAGTGAAGAAAACCAAAATGGGAATCAAGTCCGGTAGTTGATCAAATTCGGTATTTGATCAACTTCGGTTTTTGGAGAAGCGTTTCCGACATTTTGTTCACTTAGGTTTTTGTAGAAGCGCTTCTAACATTTTGTTCACTTCGGTTTTTGGAGAAGCGCTTCCGGTATTTTGTTCACTTCGGTTTTTGGAGAAACGCATCCGACATTTTGTTCACTTCAGTTTTTGGAGAAGCGCTTCAAGCATTTTGTTCACTTCGATTTTTGGAGAAGCGCTTCTAGCATTTTGTTCACTTCGGTTTTTGGAGAAGCGCTTCTAGCATTTTGTTCACTTTGGTTTTTGGAGAAGCATGTGACTTTTGAGAAGCACTTTCGATTTCATTCATGTTCGGTTTTATATGAAGCACTTCCGGTATTTAACCTCTTATGTTTTATATGAAATGCTTCCGGTATTTTAACCACTTCGGTTTTATATGAAGTGCTTCCAGTATTTAACCTCTTTGGTTTTATATGAAGCGCTTCTGGTATTTTAACCTCTTTGGTTTTATATGAAGCGCTTTCGGTATTTAACCTCTTTGATTTTATATGAAGCGCTTTCGGGTTTTTCAGAACTTCGGTTTTATGAAGCGCTTCCGGTATTTGATTAAATACAATATTTGATCAAATTCAGATTTTATGACGCACTTCCGGTTCTTAATCAAATTCGGTATTTGATCAAGCATCTGAAATACCTCTCCAGCGCATCAGCCGAATCCGTTATTGGCAGATGACACAACAATTGAGTTAAACTTATAGAAGAATGCCACGTGCTAAACTAATTAAGACTTCATGTGATGTACATTCCTAGTACACCACGATCTCTTAAAGAATATTCGACGCACTATCATCATCCATTACACTCACGATCAAATGCATATTCTCTGATGTACTACCCTGGCACACATCAAACCGAAATATGACACCTATCAACTGAATCAAATTTGTCTGTTGAGGAGTTATCTATTTAAGAAGAAATTGGAGGACAATTTACAACACCATTTTTTCGCAATCTCTCTCGATAATTTCTTGATTAACGCTGGTCTTTCATACATACAATCTTGCAATCAATCTTTGCGAACCAACTCAAGCCTTCAAGCATTTTTCAATCTCAAGTTTGCTAAGATTAATATTACCCTGTAATTCACATACTATTCTTTCTGTGTGAGATTTTAGTATTGTAAATTGACAAAATATGTTCTGTTCAACAGAGTGTTATGTGCTAGGAGTTCGGAAATAGGCATTGTCTATGTCTTGGTCGTCCGACCGAGTTTCTGTAACTATTTTATTCAAACCAAATCATTTAGTGAATATCCTTCTTCTTGCAGAAGAAGGGGTGATGTAGGAGAGTTTTCTCTGAACATCCATAAATAAACTCCGCGTTTTGTGTTCTTTTCATTCTTCATTTTTCAATCCTTTATCTTCCACTACAAGTATAAAAAAACTGTTCGCACTTGACTCTGATCAAGAGTTTGTGAAGACTTTTGAAGAATAGAAGTAGAATCTAACCTTTAACAAGGTTATATTCGTCTTGAAGTTAAAGAAGCGTTCAACATAGTCAGACCCCATCTCAATTGTTGCACCTGATCCTAACAAATTGACATAATAAGAAGTATGTGGAGTAATTTAAAGAACCCAAAGTTTTTGTGGACTAAAGTTTTAAAAATGACTATGTATATATTAAATCGGGTTCTATCTAAAGTAGTTCCAAAGATGCCATTTGAATTATTTAAAGGATGGAAACTAAGTTTACAACATATACATGCTTGGGGTTGTTTATCTCAAATAAGAATTTATAATTCATTAAAAAAGAGAAATTAGATCCAAGGAGCATAAATGGGTATTTTATTGGATATACTGAAAGGTTTAAGGTATATAGATTCGGTTGTCCATCTCATACTACAAGAACATAGGAATCAAGAAATGAAAATTTCTTTGAGAATGACTTGATTAGTGGGAGTGATCAATTACGAGACATAAATTTTGAAAATGAACATTTAAAAATTTGTCCCATAATCCATTAATTATTGTTAATACCCCTCAAATTGAAATGAGTCCACAAGTTTTTGATATTAATTTTTTAGATTATTATTTTTTAGAAAATGGTTAAAACCATTTCATTAAAATTCCAAAAGTGGGAGGGTCATAAATCAAATCTAGACAAACTCTAACTATGACTAAGGATGACAATCGAAAGACCTTAAAAACAATAATTAGTAGCATTCATACATTCTAAAAAAACAGAAATTACAAACAGAAAAGACTACATTCAAACCTAAATATCCCAGCTAGGGATTTTCGTATGCCATCTATCTTCATTGAGAGACCTTCTTTCCCTTCCTCTTCCTCTTCCCCTTTCTCTGACAATGTAAGGATATTGTATGGAAGAGGATGATGAGTATTGTTCTTTCTCATTTTGAATTCTATCTTTGTCCGAGCCCGTTCTGATTTGATAGAAATAATTGTTTCTGAGAATTTCAGGGTTTTTACCTTTGTTATCTTCAACTTGAATTTCTGTGTTTTAGTCTTCCTTATCTTCGGCTTCAGCTTCAGACTCCACATCGGTTTTGGAATCTTTTTCATCGGCTTTTGAATTCTTTGTTTTAGCTTTGAAATTTTGGGTGTCTTCCTCTTGAGTTTCCTCAACAACTTTAGGTTCATCTTCCATTTTCATCCTGATCCTTCGCATTATAATAAAAAAAGTTATACTAGACAATAAATAATAATAAAATATTGGATTTAGTAAATATTTATGAAAAAATATAATTCAAATATATTGTTATAGCGATAGAGATTTCAAAGAAAATCAGTGGAGGTGATCGGTGAAATTATTGATTTTTTTGAGTATCTCCAAAATTGTTACTGCTAGATTTTGATTTTTCAAATTCAGACGGTAGGAATATTGTTCTTTCCCAAATTAAACTTCTATAAATTATTTGGACAGACCCTATTAAGGTAGCCCAGCAGTAAGAGTCGACTTAAAAAAATTCAAATATCACAGTTTGATTCCATCTGGAAACGCAAGTGCTTTGAGTTTAAGTAGTGAACCATGGTCGTGGGGTGTCATGCTAGTTCTCATTTAATTCCAAAAAAAAAAATGATTTGGATAGATATACAATAATTTGGATATGTATTCAATCCGTTAATCTAGTTCAAATCTCAAATTAACTCTTAAAATTATAAGATTTTACAATTTTAGATAAGGTAATAATCTAATTTTGTGTAACTCTTAAATATTTAACTTTTACAATTTTAAATTTACGATAATAAAATTTTACAAGTTTACAAATAATTTTGATTTTACGATTTTATATTAAAAATAAATAAATTTATATTTATTAATTAGAAAATATATATTATTTATTCAACTAAATTAAATAATATAATTAATTTTGTAATAAATTTGTTAAGAATAAACAACACAATAAAATAGTTATACTAGACTATAAATAATAGTAAAATATTGTATTTAGTAAAATATTTATGAAAAATATAATTCAAATGTATTATTATAGCGATAGAGATTTTCAAGAAAATCAGTGGAGGTGATCGGTGAAATTATTGATTTTTTTGAGTATCTCCAAAATTGTTAATGCTAGATTTTGATTGTTGAAATTTAGACGGTAGGGATATTGTTCTTTCCCAAATTAGACTTCTATAAATGATTTGGACAAACCTTACCAAGGTAGCCCAGCGGTAAGAGTCGGCTTAAAAAATTCAAATATCATGGTTTGATTCCATCTAGAAGCACAAACGTTTTGAGTTTAAGTAGTGAATCATGGTCGTGGGTGTCATGCTAGTTCTCATTTAATTCCGAAAAAAATGATTTGGACAGATATAAAATTATTTGGATATGTATTCAATCCGTTATCTAGTTCTATCTCGAATTAACTCTTAAAATTATAAGATTTTACAATTTTAAATAATAATCTAATTTTGTGTAACTCTTAAATATTTAATTCTTACAATTTTAAATTTACGATAATAAAATTTTACAAATTTACAAATAATTTTGATTTTATGATTATATATTGAAAATAAATAGATTTATATTTATAAATTAAAAAAAATATTATTTATTCAACTAAATTAAATAATGTAATTAATTTTGTAATAAATTACTCGTAATAAATTTGTTAAGAATAAACAACAAATTAAAAAAAGTTATACTAGACTATTAAAAATAATAAAATATTGTATTTAGTAAATATTTATGAAAAAATATATTTCAAGTATATTGTTATGGCGATAAAGATTTTCAAGAAAATCGGTGGAGGTGATCAGTGAAATTATTGATTTTTCTAAATATCTCTGAAATTGTTAACGGTAGATTTTGATAGTTGAAATTTAGACGTTAAGGATATTGTTCTTTCCAAAATTAGACTACTATAAATGATTTGGATATATCTTACCAAGGTAGTATAGTGGTAAGAGTCGACTTAAAAACCAAAATATCACGGTTTGATTCCTTCTAGAAGCACAAGCGCTTTGAGTTGAAGTAAAGTAGTGAACCATGGTTATGTGGTGTCATGCTAGTTCTTATAAATTCTGAAAAACATGATTTGTCCAGATATACAATTATTTAGATATGTATTCAATCCGTTAATCAAGTTCAAATCTCGAATTAACTCTTAGAATTTTAAGATTTTACAATTTTAGATTAGATAATAAATCTTATTTTGGGTATACTCTTAAATATTTAACTCTTAATATTTTAAATTTACGAGTTCACAAAAAATTTTAATTTTACAATTTTATATTAAAAATAAATATATTTATATTTATAAATTAAAAAAGGTTATTATTTATTCAACTAGATTAAATATATAATAAATTAGGTAAACAATTTGTTAAGAATAAACAACACAATAAAAAAAATTATACTAGACTATTAATAATAATAAAATATTGTATTTAGTAAATATTTATGAAAAAATATAATTCAAATATATTGTTATGGCGATAGAGATTTTCAAGAAAATCGGTGGAGGTGATCGGCTAAATTATTGATTTTTTTTGTATCTCTGAAATTGTTAACGTTAAATTTTGATAGTTGAAATTCAGACGGTAAGGATATTGTTCTTTCCAAAATTAGACTGCTATAAATGATTTGGACAGACCCTACCAAGATTGCCTAGTGATAATAGTCGGCTTAAAAAACCAAAATGTCAAAGTTTGATTCTATTGTGAAGCGCAAACGCTTTGAGTTTAAGTAATGAACCATGGTCGTGAGTGTCATGCTTGATCTCATTTAATTCCAAAAAAATGATTTGAATAGATATACAATTATTTGGATATGTATTCAATCCATTAATCTATTTCAAATCTCGAATTAACTCTTAAAATTTTAAGATTTTAGAATTTTAGATAAGGTAATTAATCTAATTCTGGGTAAACTCTTAAATATTTAACTCTTATAATTTTAAATTTACGATAATGAAATTTTAAGAGTTTACAAATAATTTTGATTCTACAATTTTTTATTAAAAATAAATAAATTTATAATTATAAATGAAAAAATGTTATTATTTATTCAACTAAATTAAATAATATAATTTATTTTATAATAAATTACTCATAATAAATATGTTAAGAATAAACAACACAATAAAAAATTATACTAGACTATTAATAATAATAAAATATTGTATTTAGTAAATATTTATGAAAAAATATAATTCAAATATATTGTTATGGCGATAGAGATTTTCAAGAAAATCAGTGGAGGTGAAATTATTGATATTTTTAGTATCTTTGAAATTGTTAACGTTAGATTTTGATTGTTGAAATTCAAACGTTATGGATATTGTTCTTTGGTTAGACTGCTATAAATGATTATGACAGACCCTACCAAGATAGCCTAGTGGTAAATGTCGGCTTAAAAACTAAAATGTCATTGTTTTTAAGTTCTTTAGATAATTAATTACTTACTAATTATTTATCTAATTTATCTTACAATTTTTTCCTTTTGATTATTTAATTTAAATATTCAAAACCTGTAATCGTTGGCCGCTTAAGTGAATTTTGATTCAAAACTGTTTAATTTATTTGATAATAGTGAATTGGTTTCTAGAAATTGATTTCTAGAAATTTCTCCCTTTTTGATATTTTTAACTATTAAAATTATCAAAACCAGTATATTAAAAGGAAACAAAGTCATCAAGTAGCATTCCTGTTTAATAACGATAAATAGAGTTAGTAAAGATAAACCGAAATTTTCAATCCCAAAATCATAGACTATAAAAGCATGGTAAGAAAAGGATAGATAGAAGGGTGGGATTTAGTGTCTCCCTCTTTTGATTTTTGAGAGCGGTTTGAGTTCATTTTCTTCCCATTAACTTCTAGTGTTAGGTTCAGTATTGCGATCAGCCAAGCTCCCGCCACCTCTTTGGATTCTTTGGTTTGACCGGGCACTTCGTGGAACAAATTCTGGTGGGGGCGCTGCCGGTTGAGGCTGGGATATGACAAGTCTACGCCTTCGAATTAGCGGTATTTCATCCTCTTCTTCTCCATCTTCCGGTTTTTCATTCTCTAGTATTTTAGTCACCGGTTTTTTCAGTTTCTAGTACTTTAGTTTCCGGCTTTTTAGTTTCCGTTGCCTCAGACTTCTTGGTTCTCTTTCGTTTAACTGCTCTAGGATTCTTGGCGGTAGGTTCTTGCACAACTGTTTCTTTATTGATTTCCTGAAGTTGTCATGTACCTTCTTCATTGGCTTGTTCAGCTTCTCTAGCTTTACCATCCTCTTCTTCCTGAAACTGACGGGCAACCTCTTCATTCTCCCTTAACTTTTCAACATCAGCAGCACATTGTGACTTAACCAGCTCATAGAGCTGTGATGACATTATTTCAACAGATGAAAGCATTTTAGAGACAATAGGTTTTATCTGGACAACTTATTCCCATACTCTTTCCAATTTCTGATCGTGGGACCTTGATGAAGAGGCTTGCTCTCTAATTGCTTAAGTTATTCGGGCTTCCATGGTTTCTTTCCATGGGGCTAGAGCTTGTAGGACCAGCTGCTCAGTGTCCATCCTTGGAATATCTTCAGAGGAGGTTCGGGTTGAACCGAGAGCGCAAGATTGAATAGGAAGTACCCCGTGAGAACTGACATGAAGAGATATTTTTCCGTGCAAGCCGGTCTTTTAGCGCTGTTATCTCTTGTCTTGTTGTTGTGATAAGAGGACTTACCCGATAGTGATTTGGTAGTTTCATTTCCGGTAAGTGATGGGTTGGAGTTGGCGGTATCCTTCCCTTCCTCATCCTTGGATTCAACATTAGTGGATCCGAAGTCATGTTCTTCCTCCGTTTCTATTCTACGTTGTTCGACTATTTCATTATACTTCTATTTGCCTAGTCCAAGGTAGTTTTCTTTAGCACTCGGGCCTTTAAAATCGTATTTATCGAATAGTTCCCATTCCTCAGAAAGAGTCCAAGTAGGTTTAAATGATTGACCCTTCTCAAACGATGGTTTAACGATTTCAGCAGTTTGGGTTTCACCTTGAATAATAGGCCCTTCTTCAATAGATGTAGATTTCGGTATTTCCTCAACCGTTATGGGAATTTCTTCAAACTTGGATATTGAGACAAGGAGGTCCTCCATGACAGCTTTTAGAAGTACAATAACAATATTGTCCACCTATGTTGTAGCTCCGTTTAGATTGAGAACCTGTTCCCGTTGCTCAACGATTGGCAACAACACTTTCCTTCTAGCATTTGCTTCAACCAGCTTACTCCTTCTCAGAGCTTCAAGCATAAATGTGGTTTTTGTTAAAGAGAGGATCACCTGTTCTAATGACAGAAGAGCAGACCAATTCTTATCTTCTGGCATCTCAAGAAAAATCTCGCAGAAACTTGTCTTCAGCCTTATGTTCGCCCACACATAGAATAGGTCGATAGTTTCACTCGCTTTTTCTTCAACCTCCTTAAGAATAAGGTTAACGATTTTATCAGCCTCTTCATCGTCTTTGCGGGGATCCGATATTTCATCAATATTTGGGAAAACCGTTCCGATTGTCTTCTCATTCAGAATCAGATCAACTTCAGTTTTGGTCGGAATCTTTTTCTTATTTCCTTCATTTGTTTGACCGGTAGCAGCCTTTATTGGATGACCGGTTTCAGGTATTTTGAACTGATTAGTTTTCGGTAAGACTGACTGACCAGTTTCATCAGCTTCCTCTTGATCTATTTTGGACATCTGCCCAACTTCATCAACAATATCTGTCCGGTCGGTTTCAGCTATTTGACTAGTTCCATCAACAACATTTATCCGATCGGTTTCATCCATCCGATCAGTTTCAACAATAACTTGGTTTATAATACCCGATACTACCGGTTGAGCTTCTAAAATCTCAAACTTAATCAGTATTCGGTAGTGTCGGAACGTCCTTCTAAACAACAACACTGACATTAACAGTAGGCGAAATTGGAATATTTATCTTTGGTTGACATATCTCTTGTGCTGAAGAAATCCCACCGGTTTTCTTTCGTTTATTCTTAGCCTGGCTACCAACGCTAGTTGTAGATTCAGCGGCCTTCTGAAGTTTTTGAAACGATGTCGTTTGATCGGCCATTTTAGGAAGCCTTGACCCGGTAATAGTCTCTTCGCTAGCGGCACTTTTGACAACAGATCGTTTGATAGGTACTTCGAACATGGAGCCTTTGGCCTTGCTTTCTCTAACAAAGTATCTCCATGTACTATCTGAGTTTAAGATTTTGCTGTGAGGAAGAGGGGTACCTGAACCGGTAGGAATGTTCAGATGAGTGAGGATCTTGTCGATCTGCATCGCATATCTAAAACTCCTAGTGGACTCAGGAGTCATTATTTCACAGAATGCCGAAGAGAATGCGCCCCCAGTTGATTCAGTCGCCTCTCACGATAGCACCCATCATATCGAACTTTGATCGAGTGAGACTGTCAAAGTTACCCCTTTTTCCTGAATCGCTTTGGATGTTATGTCACATAGAACCCGATACTTGCACTTCAAGGATTTTTCTTCCCGTTGAAATGTACTGGCATATCGGTGTCGAAGAGTATCATCTGGAGCTTGGAAGTTGAAGTGTGGGAAAGTTCCTTAGAGAGATTTCGTCCCCTCGTTGGAAGTTTTAAAATCTCGGTCAATATGCTTTCAAAGATAGTAAACTCTACCTCGTTCACTTTTGCTTTGATTGCACCGTCTACTAGCTTTGCTGTGTCGAAAAACCAGCGAACGGCCTCCTGATAGTATATCGTCGGTCCGTCAAAAAATGTCGTAGTCTAGACTCCTCGATGGATTTAATTACCTCCCGCATCTCGATCGATCATGCATGCTTGATGCATTCAAAATCAACCTGCATAATATGGTTGAACAACGCGTTATCTCTTCCCATAATGAAGTTCTAGGTTTAGCGAAGAAGAAGAAGGATGTGATTTCTAGAGAGAAGGTAGAGTAAGATATATATTCTAGGGTTTGCAAAATAGAATCCGATCCTGAAATCGTGCATGTCATTCAAATATATAATATATTATGTCGGTTAAAAGATCTGTTTCATAACTGGGAAATGAATCGTCACCCTTTGACGTGTGACCCCACGTTCCCCCTAAAATCGGCAAAAATGGAGCCTTATTTGAAAATGGGTCTTTTTCCGACGTAAAAAATAAAAGTAACTGTTTTTGCCTTAAAATGTGTATTAAATGTAGTTTACTATATAACTGTTTTTATACATACCGATTTAAAACATTTAATGACTTATCATTTAATTAATATTCAATACATATATTAAATGCAACTTAAATAACTTCAATAACATCATGCCGATTTAACAAAAGTAACCGGTTTTGGACAAAATAACCGGTTTTTCATGAAGACTTAAACTAGAATAGTTTAAAACGTTTAAAAACCCTAGATTCCATCCCTTCTAATTTTCGCTGCCCCTATCCTATGAATCCATCTTTCGACCTTTTTTTGGTTATAATGTTGGATGGTTAAACGAAAGTTCCCGGTCCGAGATTGACGTTAAGAGAACGAAGAAGGCTACTGATCTGAGGAAGGTAACCGATCATCGGTCGAGGAGAGGAAATCATTTTCTTTAGGTTCTCGAAAATGACTTGAGACCAGTTGATCAGTGTGCCACAGACTATGGAAATCATCATTTCGAAGATGTTTTTGGTGTAGAGGTGGGTTGATCCTTTTGCCAAGATTTTTCTGCCAACTATGTTGCTGAGAATCTTGATGTGATGACATAATCTGGATTTGAGTCCATGAGTTTCCACCGGAGTCTGAGAAATTAAGAAGAGAAAAGTCATCTCTTGGATAACATTTTCTAGAGATGGTGGGAAATTGGAAAAAGCTTTCGGTTGGGAGATCGAAAACTGGCTGAACTGCTTCTCCGATCGTGATAGATTCTCCTCTTACCCTTGATACAATTGAATCGTTGATGATTCTATCATTTGTGAAGAATTCGATGACTTCTTCTTCAAGGATACTTCAGGATCCTTCAAGAAATTTTCTTATAACAGAACTGGCCAGAAGTTCAAACACAGTTTCGTGAGTTTCATCATCGTCGAGATTCAGAACTGATTCGAAGTCGACAATGAGAAAGGTATGAGAAGATGCTAGACTCATTTTGAAGGACGGATTTTCGACTAGATAGATAATTTTTTTGTGAATTGTTCTTGAATGGATCGTTCTTTAAATAGGCAAAAGAAACCGATTGAAGGTTATCCGAATACATCTAGATGTTATGATGGTCATTGAAAAGACATGACTTTTTACGTTACTCGAGGAAGCACATTTTGAGCATTGAACAATAGTTAATTTTTGTGAAGCAACTTTTCAGAGAATATTTACAAAACCTTCATAAGGAGTAACTGACCGGTCAATTTTCTAGGCGAAAAACCGAACCGATCGGTTTTATGAGAAGCGACCGTTTCTCCCTGAGAGAGTGTCCGATTTTTGTGAAATTAGTGTGATATGATCATATTGAAAGATCGAAGTCCTTATTTTAATTGATCATTCTAATAAAGCCGCATTTTCATTAATACTTGTGGAAGGAAGAGATTAAAAGACATTGCACAACTGATTCATGAGACAAAACAATCGGTTTGCTTTCTAAATAAGAGTGTTTGATAGACATTGATATAATAATACTAGCTTGAAGATCCAAGAATCAATTCTTTTCTAATTCTTTCTCTCTCCACTCGGTTGATATGCGCCTGCACTCTTTCCTTTATGAGAAGTTGGGATGGATGAAGGGTAGTTCCACGACCGAGATAAATGTCAATGTCAAAGAATAGACCACATAGCTGGGGGCATATCTGGTCATCATCTTGTCCGAAGAGATCATTTTCTTCACATTGTCCAAGATTATCTTCGACTAGTTTATAGGAGTTCCTTTTGTGATAGAAACCATCATCTCAAAAATTCTTTGGGAATAATAGCTAGTTGATTCCTTGGCAAGAATGTTTTTGTCAATGATCTCACTAAGGATCTGATATTCAATGTGTTGGAGCGCTTTAGCTCCATACGTTTTGACTGCATTTTCAGAATGAGAGAGATGATGACGCATCTCATTGATTACTTCATTAGAGAATGAGAGGTCAGGGAAGTCTTCGGTTGGTAGCTCGCAATTTCGTGCGAGATCCATCTCACTGAAGACGAATTCCTAACCTCGAACTGTGGAAATTATAAAGTCCTCATGGATTATCTTGGCATTCTTGAAATATTCAAGAATGACTTCGTTGTTTATGGCAAATCGTTCTTCAAGAAAAGGCCTTAGACAGGTTGCTTCAAGAGATCTAAACATTGATGAGACTACCATATCTTCACAGAATAAGACTGATTCGAAGTCTACTAGAAGGGTGTTGTTTGAGTGAGTGAGATTCATCTTTTGAGAGTAATCTTTTGTTTGAGAGAGAGTTTTCCAAAGATTTTAAATTGTTTGGTTGTTATGATATCGATATTATATAGAAAGAAGAAGGGAGGGGGGGGGTTGTTCATTGGAATATATCTTTGATATTGTGGGGTAGGAAGGGATTTCATCTAAGATTTCGGATGGTCAGAAAAGAAAATATTTATTTCATTTCCAGAAAATGACATTTTAGTGAAATGTCAGTCCTCCACTTTGAACAATGATAGACATAAGTCTTCACGTTGTTTAAGGAATGACTATTTTCTTTTTCACAAGGAATATGTTTAGACAAATACTTATAAACGCTAGCTAGCTGTCCCATTTTGAAAGAGAAATGAGACTACCAAAATTTCCATGTAAATAATCGGTCAGCTGTCTATAAAGTCGGTATTAGTGCGATCGGTTATTTTATCCAGAAGAAAAACCGCTTCCACTTATAGCCAGAAATCTTACTGGGCGGTAATTGTTCAATTAGAACTAACCGATCGGTTTACTATTTTACTTAAGTAGTTCGGTTTTTACATTTCTTTCTGGTAGAATGATTTTACTAGTTTCAAGAGGAGGCAACCATCCGATTTTATCTATCTTTGTCTTTTTCCTTATAAATTTATGCCAATAAAAGATAAATGTGAATGTCCGACCGTTTTTCAAAAAGTACCGAAATTTGAAAGATCCGATTGGTTTTTATGAAAATACCAAAATCATGGTTTTCTATTGAGATGACATTTTTGAGAAGCAAGAGCTTTCCCTTAAGAACATGCTTGGTTTTTAATGAATGCAAAATTTTATTCTTTTTGAGATATTTTTCTCCCTAAATGCATGCCGGTATTTTAAGGAATAATTTGGCTACTGTCAGCAAGACCCATGATGGTTCTGAAATATGAAAACTTAAGTTCCTATAGTGACTTAGTGAAGATATATACCACTTGTTGCTCGGTTGAAACATATTCTAGCCGAATATGTTTCTGTTGTACATGGTCTTGGATAAAATGGTGTCAGATATTGGTGTGCTTCGTTCTTGAATGCAACACATGATTATATGTGATCGCAATGGCGCTTGTGTTGTCACAGAAAATCAGAGATTCCTCAGTTGTGATGACGAAATCTCTTAATTGTTGTTGGATTCAGAGGAGTTGAGCACAACAACTGTCAGCTGCAAGGTACTTTGCTTCAGTAGTTGAGGTTTCTATTGAGGTATGTTTCTTGTTGTACTAGGAAACAAGCCCATCACCTAAGAACTGACATGTCCCGCTGGTGCTCTTATGGTCCACTTTACACCCTACATAATCTGCATCAGAGTAAATTGTTAAATTTAAAATGGAATCATTCGGATACCACAGTCCCACATCTTGAGTTCCCTTAAGATATTTCAATATTCTTTTAGCAACAATGTAATGAGACTGTTTAGGATTAGCCTGAAATCTCCCGTAAACTCCAACCGCAAATAAGATGTTCGGTCAACTTACTATTAATTAGAGAAATGATCTAATGATCCCACAATATGTTGTGATGTCAACACTTTGATCATCTTCATCCTTATCGCGTTTGATCGAGGAGCTCATTGGGGTTGAGGTAGCGGGAAAACTTTTCATTCCAAATTTCTTTAATAATTATTCCGTGTACTTGGTTTGATTTAAGAATGTTCCTCCTTCAACCTGTCAAACCTGAAGACCCACTGAAGATGATCTTTGAACCATATTCTTTCACAATGTCATTTAACAGCCATCTGTTTCCTATCATGTACCTAAAGCATCCGCTGTACAAGTACCATTCCGAGTTCTCCACACGTTTAATCTGTTTTCCCTGTAAAATACAACTATTTACACCTTTTTGGTACCCATATTTAGTTGGGTCCATGGTTAATTAGTCCCTTGGGAATCCATACTCGAAATAATCGAATAATTCTTCTTGTAATTGTCCTAATAGTTCTACTTGTATTAGGTTTAACATCTCTTTGTCTGCCTTTGAATACCTTATTGTGTGGTGGTGATGATCTTTGATGAGATTTTTCTGACTCTCTATCATGTACTTGCCTGACCGGCCGGTTGGCTTTCCTTCTCTCAGGAATGAGCCATCGCGACTTGTCGGTTGGTCCTACATATGTTTGTTCTTTTTCCAATTTTGAATCGTGACTTGCTTCACTGTCGGTTGATGTACTCTTGACAATGTTTATGAATGGAAGCTTGTCTTTACTGAGTTTCAACTCTTTGTAGTTAGAATATTTAAACTTATCTGGATTGTTGTTATCATAGCCTAGATCGAACTTGTAATTATAGGGTCTTTGATGACTCGTCATCTGGCTCACAACATCTCCAGATCTATTCCATGCAGCAATCACGTATTTTATCCTTTCATTTTATTCAGTTAACAATTGGACTGTCTCCTTGAGCTTCTCATTCTTAGAGGATAGTTCAATAGTTCCATCGGTTTGAGTATTAAGTCGGGTTGGTACGAGATTCGACAGATTCCTATACTCAATGACCATGTCATTGAGTGCAGTAATCAAATTTTCTCGAGTGAATTCCTTATTAGAAAAGTCGAATACGTCTTCCTCGTTTTCCATAAGACATCTGATTCCTTCATCATCACTGTCCAAGTCGCTATGTGCCCACTAACTTCCACCTTCATCAGCTAATAATGCATTTTGGATCTCCTTGCCTTGACTATTTGACTGGTGACCTTCCCTTTGATTCTTTTCGGTTGGCTTTCGGTCGTCCCTTTTTGGTTTCCGATATTCCAACATATAATGACCTAAGGCATCACAATTAAA
Organism: Impatiens glandulifera; assembly: GCF_907164915.1. Taxonomy (NCBI): domain Eukaryota; kingdom Viridiplantae; phylum Streptophyta; class Magnoliopsida; order Ericales; family Balsaminaceae; genus Impatiens; species Impatiens glandulifera. Next base: position 169,446 of record NW_025919333.1, read on the forward strand.
ACAATGAACGTTAGCTTTGTTACCGTTAGAGTAGTTGTAGTTGTATGAGTTGGTGGGTTGGTTATTCTTCATGAACTTTCCGAACTTCCTGGCTAGCATGGCCATTGCATCATCGCTGAACTGTTTAGCCGATTTGACAAGTATAGGAGTTGCTGGTTCCACGGAGGTCACTAGGGCTCTGGTAGCTGTTGAGGCTTCATCTTCATTTCTTGAGTTCATCTCGAACTCATATGCTTTCAGATCTTCAAAGACATCATGCAAATTCATCTTGTGAAGACCTTTTGATTATCTCATCACCATGGTTTTGATATCCCAAGCGCTAGGAAGCGATCTTAGAGATTTGACAATCGTCTCTTTGTTGTCGTATTTCTTTCCAAGAAGTGAGAGTTCATTCACCACACTTGTGAAACAGTCACCAAATTCCTTCATTGTTTCTCCGGAGCGCATCTTGATATTTTCAAACTTCTGAGTGACCACCATGATCTTATTTTCCTTGGTTCGCTCCTTTCCTTCGTGAAGCTGGATGACTGTTTACCACACTTCTTCTTGGAAAATGTGTTTCTGTCCAGGGTTTTTAGATTGCATTTCTACAAATATTGTCAAGGTTGTTCCTTGTTCTGTCCTCAACTGTCCATTTGCTCCTTTTTTTGTCAGTCTTTATTGGACCACCAGAGAGGATGAACCTCATTTATCGTCCATGGTGGTTAGGTGTAGTTGGATGCGTAGCTTCCAATCAACGAAGTCTTCGCTTTCGAGTAGTGGAACATTTTCGATGTAAGACATGCTAACGTCTGGTTGCTTGAGTATAGAGACTAGCTGCTCTAATACTACTTGTTAGGATCGAGATCGCCGAAGGAGACCAGGGTCTCACTAGGGTGAACGCTAACACACACGTTGGTTGATAATAATCCTGTTAGAGGTTAATATCGGTCTCAATAGTTCGCAAGTTGTCACAAACTCTTGAACCGAGTTTAAGTGCGGAACTATTCGTTTCAACTTGAAGAAACACAAGCATGGTTTAGACAAAAATAAGAGGACACAAGGTAAAAGAGAAACACAATACACGATGTATGGATGTTCAGAGATAAAGCTCCTATGTCACCCATTCTTCTCAAACTTTGAGAAGGATATTAACTTAAAATATTCAAATAGTTTATAGTACGTACGTCGAACACCCAAGGCTTATTTACTACTCGTTTTCGACTTCTTACTACGCTCACTATGTTGAACATAAATAGATTCTGTCAACTTACAACACTCACTACTCACACAAAATAGATGAACTTGTAATACACGTGAAATTCTAATACACACTAATTTGAACGCTTAAGCAATATGTGAGGAGAGATGATTTAAAGGTTCTGACAAAGTTCTTAGTTCAAAAGATTTCAAGGTTGTAAGTTCTTCAGACTTGTTGTTCAAAGGTGCTTCTTCCAGTTGAGCTCTGGTCTCTTAAATAGAGAATATGACAATTGTCATATTCTTCTTCAACGAATATATTTCCTTCATACTACATCGTCTCTTGGATCTGATTGGTTGAGGATCATTGTAGTACATTCTTGGGATATCCTCTGGTCTTGTTTGATAAGAAGTCAACATGGTCATTAATTGGGTTAATGATTTCCGAGGAACAGATGATCATGCAAATTTGTCTTCTAATGATTTGGTTATTTATGGTAATGTGACAAGTATATACTCCAAGTAGACTGTATTGGACTTATACCAAAATGGTAATCTGATCTTCTTTAGCAGACTTCTGCTTCCCAAAAGATATTATTAGACTTGTATTAAAATGGCAATAATACAATCCAATCATGTGAAGGTTCCCTTCTGTATTGTCGAAATTGTTCTGTATTGCACTAAAAGGGAAACTGCCGGCTGCTCACAGTATAAATTTGTCTTAGCATAAAACCGGTTCCGCTTCTTGGATTTGACCGGTCAAACTACCAATCATTTTACCGAATTCGCTCTTTGTAAATAACCGGTCAAGTTACCGTTGCATTGACATTACAGATTTCGCTTCTTATGGTAGAGACTAGTCAAATAACCGATTTCATGTCTTGTATAAGAGTCGAGGATTTTATCGAGAAAATTACTGGACAAAATACCGGACAAATTAATGGTTTTGCTTTGAGAGTAACCAATTAGTCTACTGAACTTACTGAGCAGTAAAACTGAATTCTTTTACCGAACCAATCATATAGCCGATTGAACACCCGGTTGCGCCGTCTTTATATAACCGAGGGTATAATACCGATCAAACCGCTGGTCGGTTTACCGATTTCTCTTCATAGCATATGACCGATAAGTTTATCGGTCAGTTAATTGAGCGGTAAAACCGATTTCTCACTACCGAACCGATCCACTACTGTTTTCGTTTCTTGTATAAATAGTCGAATGAGAAGCCGATCAGATAAGACCGATTTGTGCCGTTTTTATAACATCGGTGAACCGGGCTGAGTGGTAAAATCGATTTTCATTTCTGAACTGAACATATAACCGGTTGCTCCTCTTTTGTAGATAACTTAACTTAATGCCGATTTGTAAAACCGAAGGAATAAATTGTCGGTTGCGATTTTACCAATTTATGTACTTCCGGTTTTGATATAAACCGAACTTCTTGACTTTCCGGTTTCTTTTTATCCTGCACAAATGATGAATTTGGTTAAGTTCTTTAGATAATTAATTACCTACTAATTAATTATCTAATTTATCTAACATAATATATTTTTTTTGAGACAACCATAACTTTTTCATCTATCTGTCACGACTATTTTTAGTTCGAAGAATCTATTTTGCTTGTCAAAGATCCTTCATTTCAAAGGATTTCCCTAGGTCTTGTTTCAACCTATCAATTCTCGAAACACTTTAACCAACAATAAGCATATCATCAACATAAAGTAACAGAATAACAAAATCATCGGGAGAGAATTTTTGCACAAACACACAATGGTCGGAAGTAGTCTTTTTATATTTGTGCTGCTTCATAAATAACCCAAACTTCTTGTACCATTGTCGTGGATCCTTCTTCAATCCTTACAAACTTTTATTCAACTTGCAAACACAATTCTCTTTACCCTTGAACTCAAAACCATCAGTTTGATCCATATAAATCTCTCCCTCTAAATCATCGTGAAGAAAACTCGTCTTCACGTCCATCTATTCAACTTCCAAATCAAACTAGCTGTCAAACTCAATATAGTCCTGATTGAAGTCATCTTAACAACAGAAGATAAAATTTCGTTAAAGTCAATTCCCTTTCTTTGACTAAAACCTTTAACAACCAAACGAGTTTGGTATCGTGGAGTTAAAGTATGATCATCTTGCTTCAGTCTGTATACCCACTTATTCTTCAAAGCTTTCTTTCCTTTTGGTAATTCTACCAACTCAAAAGTATGATTATCATGTAGAGATTGCATCTCATCTTCATAGCATCAACCCATTTATGCTTGGATTCACTATCCATAGCTTCTTCATATGACTCTATCTCTCCCCCATCAATCACTAAACCATATTCATTAATAGAATATTTCGTAGAAGATTGTCTATCTCTTGTCGATCTTCTAGATGGAATTGTAGATAATTGCTCTTGCTCGTTACTAATATTCTTCACTTGAACGTCATGTTCATCTTGAGAATTATCCTGTTGCACCTGATTTTCTGTTGAACTAGGTGATTTAGATAATTAATCTGGATCGAAATCTATCCACTCACCTTTTCCCTTCAACTCACTATTTTTAACTTTATCAATGTTTTCAACAGTCTCATCTTCATAAAAGATGACATCACAACTTCTGACAAGCTTCTTTGCAACTGGATCTTATAATCTGTAACCAAATTCATCTTGGCCATAACTCAAGAAAATGCATTTACGACTCTTCACATCCAACTTTGATCTTTCATCCTTTGGAATATGTACAGAGCACATGCATCCAAATACTCGTAAATGATCATACAAAATATTTTTACGAGTCCATACCTTATTTGGAACTTCACCGTCCAAAGTTACTATATGACTCAAATTAATAACATGTACTATTGTGAGTAATGTTTCACCCCAAAACGTTTGAGATAACTTTGCTTCTGAAAGAAAACATCTAATCCTCTCAACAATTGTTTTGTTCACCCTTTCTGCAAGGCCATTCAACTGAGGAGTCTTTGGAGGTATTTTCTGATGTCTAATCCCTTGTTGTCTATAGTATGCATCAAATGGAGCACAATATTCACCACCGTTATCACTATGAATGCACTTGATCTTCTTCCTGGTATCTCTTTCAACAAGAGCATGGAACTCTTTGAACTTGCTAAAACCTCATCTTTAGACTTCAAAACATATACCCAAAGCTTCCTAGAATGATCATCAATAAACGTGACAAAATAAAGAGCATCACTAATAGTTCGTACCTTTAAAGGACCACAAACGTCTGAATGCACTAGCTCTAAGACTTTTGACTTTCTAGATGGAAGATTATGCTTGAACGATACTCTAGTTTGTTTTTCCAGTAACACAATGAGAATATTTCTCTAAATCGGTTTCACTCAAACTAGGAATAACATTTTTCTTGACCAACATATTCAACTCCTTTTCACTAATGTGACCAAATCTTTGGTGCGATAATTTGGAAGCATCTTTACTCTGTACAACATTCACACTATCCTTGCATATCAAAGTTTGCATCAAATATAAATTAGAATATTTCTCTACTCGAGCTATAATCAAGTTACCTTTAGAAAGTTTTCATTTTCCAGAACCAAAACAGCTTGTGAAACCATCATCATCAAGTTTTCTCGTTGATATTAAACTCAGCCTAATATCTGGAGCATGTCGAACATCCTTAAGTAATAATTTTGACCCATTACTAGAATCCAAGCAAACGTCACCAATACCAATAATCTTACTTAAGTCGTTACCCATCTTCAATACTCTAAAATGACCTGAAGTATAAGACGTAAAATAGTCTTTCCTTGGCATAACATGCAAGGAAGCTCTAGTGTCAAACACCTAACTCGACTCATTACATACAAGGTTAATTGTATTTTCGTCGTGGACAGTGACGAGATCATTTGAAGTTGTTATTGACACGCGTTATTCTCCAGCATCTTTATTTTGATTAGATCCGCTCATTTCGCATTTCATATTAAACATTCTTTCTTAATGTGCCCCTTTTTACCGCAATGATAACATTCAACTAACTTATACTTGGATTTGGACTTACTTTGACTCTTATGTCTTGCATTAACTTTTCCATCATTGTTCATCTGTCTCCCTCTATTTTCAATAACCAACACATTTGAATTTATCGAAGACCCTTGAGATTTTCTTCTCAATTCCTCATTCATGACCCCACCTTTGGCCATATGTAGAGTTACTGCACCATTAGAAACAGAATTACGAAGAGAAACCTTAAATGTTTCCCACGAATAGGGTAGAGTATTCAATAACCAAAGTCCTTGAACATCATCTTAAAACTTAATTTACATGTCTGACATCTGATCAAGAACATCATGAAACTCATTTAAGTGATCATCCATATAAGCGTTATGATTATATCTCAAATGAATTAATTTCTGAAACAAGAATAATTTATTACTTCCAGTCTTTGAAGCATATAAATTTTCAAGTTTATTCTATAAAGATTGTGCATTTGTATCATGTTGGATGTGGTTGTAAAGATTCACTTCAACAAACTGACGAATAAAACCACATACCTGTTCATGCTCAAAATTCCATTTCTCGTTAGATTTGGATGCAGGTTTCTCACTACCAAAAACGGGTAAGTGTAAAGCCTTAACAAATCACAGATCCTTCATTATTTCCTTTCCAAATTTAATAATTTTAGCCATTCAGTAAAATAATTCTACTTGTGTTTATCTCCATAATTCAATCAAGTCCTAAATAACTAATCAAACGCTGATACCACTTGTTGGAAAAATGTATATATTTTATTCCCTACTTCATTGAAAAAACTTAAGAGCAGATAAAATACAAGTAAAAGCGGAAATAAATAACACAATGAAAACACAAAAATTTTACGTGGAAAACCTCCTCAAATCAAGGAGTAAAAATTATGGGACTTTACGTCCAGTTCAAGCTTCACTATAATTAGAGTTGGGAATACAATCGAGGTATAACAACCTTTAATACCGAAGAAAGATAAAAGAGCATAACCAAAAAGATACAACTTTTTTGTCCCAATCAAGTCAAATAAAAAACTCAAATTAGGAAGAACCTTTAAGCCCCATAAAAACTTCGTTTTAATCTCCGACGTGAGTTTGATGAACCTGCGTGGTTGTAGGCGAAAATCTACTACAAGATTTTCTCTTTCTTCCTCTCTTTTATTTTTTGACTTCTGCTTCTTAATGACGGTTGCCGCCTTTAAATATTAGAGCAATTCGGTTATAACATAACCCTTTATATATTATAATACCCTTAATAAATTAAAAGTGAACTTGAACCACTATTGGAACTTTTTCATAGTTAGGAGCCTAAATAAAAACCCAACAGAATAGATATTAGAAATTGTTTCTGCTCATAAAAATAATAATTTATCATCCCATATATTTTAGTAGATTATTTGGCTTGAGAGTTGTTTGAGAATGTGTCTTGACATGCTCACCTTGTTATTAGTTCTATATTTGACTTTGGATAAAGTGAAAACTCTTTTGGTTTATTTTGTTATAAAAATTTCTTAGTATATATATATATATATATTAAGAGTAATAGAAGTAATAAATTTTAGGGGAAATTTTTAGAGAATGATGTGTCAATCCATGAGTGAAATGTAAAACTAATAAAAGATTATTTTTAAATTTTCATTACACTAATCAAATCATTCATTACCAAACTAGAATGTAGCTCTGCATTTGCACGAGTAATGATATAAAAAACCAAGAAAAAAGATTACGTTAAAAATGTGACTTTATAATTTGATTCAATATTTTTTTATCTAACTATTAAAAATATGACAAAATTTACTTTTATCCACTTATATTATTTAAAATTGACCAATTTTCACGCACTCACATATAATAATTATTTCTTTTAAAGAGATTTAAACCATGTTTTATAGTATGAAATGTTAACACTTTAATCGCTAGACCAATTATGATTATGATTGTTAACATAATTTTATAATTTTGGTATATATATATATATATTTTGTAAGTTAGATTTTGAATAATTATATAAATTATCTACTTGAATACTTATTTATAAAAATAAAAATATTAAAAAAAAAATCAATTAACCAAATTCTAGGGCATGATCCTAAGCCCTAAATCATCTTTCGCGCACTCACATATAATAATTACTTATTTTGGAGGGATTCAAACCATAATCTTCAATATGAAATGTTAACAATTTAACCACTTTGTGGAAATAATTTTATAATTTTGTGTCTGTATATTTTGTAAGTTATATTTTAAATAAATATATAAATTATATAAAATTTTCAAACAAATAAAAAAAATAAATTATGTAAATTTATGTAAATTGTTCATACACATCAAAAAAAATATGATAAAAATAATTATATCTTATAATAATACTAAATACAAACATTTCTATTAATAATTATATATAATAAAAATTATTAAATTTATTATCCTAATTTTTCTATATATATCTTATTATAATTAAAATATTTTCACCTAAATTATTTTTTAATATATAATAATTATATAATATTTAGAACCGAAAGTGCTGTCAAATAAAAAAAGTCTTTTACTTCTCTTCAATTCAATGATAAGAATTATAAATCGTGTCCTACAAGTGAAGAGTGGAAAAGAGAAGAGAAAATATGTGAGTTCCTTAAGCCATTTTATGACACTACAAAGTTGATATCCGATTCTTCTTATCCTACCTCAAATTTGTATTTTATGTAAATCTGGAAAATTGAGGTTTTCTTGAAGGAAAAAACTTAGTGAATGAATATGAGGTGGTAAGTCATATTGGTAAAAAAATGATGGAGAAGTTTAAAAAGTACTGGAATCAATACAGCACAGTGCTTGCATTTGGGCTATTTTTTACCCACGTATAAAGCTTTCAATGTTAGAATTTTTTTATTCTAAAGTTGAGAGTGATTATGTTAAATGTCAAGACAAGATGGAACTTGTGAAAAGAAAATTGTATAATCCTTTTCGTTAATATTCTAACAATAACGAAAGGAGTTCTTCACAACCACGATCTTCTACCACACACGTACCTCTCCAAAGTGTAGAAGCAATTAAATGAAAGAGCAAGAGAATCTTTGATGTAAGTTTTCTAATATTTGTTTTGCGTGTACTCTCTAATTAGTTTATATTTTCTTATTATAACTATTTAAATAAATGTAAGAAATGATGGCATATGAGAGCCAAACAATTACAAGTGCTAGAAAATCTCAATTGGACCTCTATTTGGAGGAGCCAAGACTTGAATTTGTATATTATTAAGATTTGGATGTTTTGGAGCATTGGAAGAATCAAAAGAATCGGTACCCAATCCTTTTACTTATGGCATGTGATCTTTTAGTTATTCATATAACTACTGTTGCATTAGAATCAACTTTTTCCATTAGTGTTAGGTGGTTACCAAGTATAGAAGTTTTACTCTTCCTGAAAATGTGAAAGCTCTTATTTGTACTCTCAATTGGTTACATGGATATGCTATTAGTAATTTTATTTACAAAATTTTAATTATGTTTTTGACTTATTTGTGACTTGTGAAACGTCATATATTAGTTTATTTGAATTTGAATTTTTAACCACCTTCATTTTTGTATATTTCATATGTAGATAAAAGTCAAGAAGGCAATATAATAGTTACATCAATATTGTCCAAGCAAGGATCAAATGTTTAACAGGATGTTGATGTAGACATTGAAGAGAAAGGCGAAGAAGGAGAAGGATTTGACATGAATTATATATCGATTCATGATATTTAAATAATGTTGACTTTACTGAAATTTCAATTTTTTGAGATTTTTAAATTTTTATTAATTTGTTTAACTATTTGGTCAATTAATGTGTAACGATAGACAAGACTTTTGTTCGGTGTGTATTATGACTATTTGATCATGTTCTTGAACTCTTGTTTTCTAAAATTATTAATGATTTTTATTTGTAATGAGACAAGCCGCGGGCTGGCCCACTTTACCCGCAATGCACCTTGGGTTAGGGATTTTCAACCCATAAGGATGGTGGGTCAAACTTTCATTGACCCGTCAAAATTTGATAGGTAGGCCCGCCCCGCCATGGGTTAGTCTGTCTAACTGCTCTAATCCTAAGCACACTACATAAAATAATTATTTCTTTTACAGGAATTCAATCTCTAAATATGAAATGTTAACATATGTAAGTTATATTTTGAATATATATAAATTATATAAATTTTTCATACACAATAAAAAAAATATAAAAATTATTTAAATTTTATACAAATAAATAAAATATAATAAAAATAATTTTATATATCTATTATACTAATATTAAATACAAATCATTTTATTAATAATAATATAACATTATATATAATAAAAATGATTAAATTTATTATTCTAATTTTTTTCAATATATTATATAAATATATTTATAAAAATAATATATTTTTATTTTTTCCTATTATATATATATATATATATTATTATAATTAAAAATATTTTTACCTAACTTATTTTTTAACAATTATATAATATTTATTTATATCATTTTTCCTAACTATGTTTCCTTTTAAAAAGTATTAAATATTTTTTTATATTTTATATTTATATATATTCTATTGTAAAATCAAGTCTCAACCAGATGAGTGCCTATTCCTATTCCTTGTTTGCTTTAGAATGTTAAAACTTTAAATAAAATTTAATTTAAATAAATAAATTAATTAATAACAATAATTTCTTATATGGTATTTATTTTGTGGAACTCTTTTTCAAGGGTTAATCCAAAAGCAATAAAATAAATTGAGGTTCTCTACGCCATGTTTAGTTCTAACATTTCAAAGCAAATAAGGAATATGCACTCAATCTTGTTGAGACTTGACTCAACTCGCGAGTGAAAATCGATTTTACACTCTAACGAGTTATTACAACTCGTGACTCGTTTTCTTTGATTTAAATCGTAAACTCAACAAGTTTACGAGTTGACTCGCGAGTTTGACAACATTGCTCTTGAGTAACATCTTTGGGCCATAAGTGAGGCAGGCAATGGAGTAGGGCCATTCATCCCCTAAGGTCCTTGAAGCTTTAGTGTATACTAGGAAGATCCCCGTGCGATGCACACGGATAAAAATATATTGTTACAACGTCCTGCGTTCATAAAATTTGATATTTAATTTAAAATTTAAAGTGTTATTAGCCTAGTTGGTTAAAGAGTTATACTTGTTTTTGTTAAGTTGCGAGTTCGAAACATACCTATAACATTTTTATTTTTATTTTTAACTGTTTTAAGTTTATGGGCGGGTCAACCCACAATACGACCCAAGTATCCATTTACTCTCACATAAATATCCAAATTAACCACAGTTCTCGACCCGACAATCCGGACACTTTAAAAATTAAGCATCATTATATATATATATATATATATATAGATTAGTTCGTTAAAAAATTGAACTTTTATTGATAAAATGTCTCGCGTTCATCAAATTTGGTGTTGAATCTTAAATATAAAGTGTTGTTAGCCTAGTTGGTTAAATGGTTGTACTTGTTTTTTTAGGTTGCAAATTCGAAACCTACAAATAACTTTTTTAAATTTATTTTAAACCGTTTTAAGTTTATGGGCGGGTCAACCCACAATCCGACCCAACTATCCATTTACTCTCACATAAATATCCAAATTAACCACAGCTCTCGACCCGGCAATCCGGATACTTTAAAAATTAAGCATCATTATATATATATATAGATTCTTTTTAAAGCCTTAACATATAATTAACTTAAAGCCCAAGTAAAATTTTAAAAAGTACATGTAAAAACAAAATTTCACTTATACGATACTTATTTACTTTAAAATTAAAAATAAAACTATTTATTTATTTATTTTTTTTTTAAGAAAAACAGCTTTTAACGTCTTCTCATTAAATTTTAAAACTTATTTAAGAATAATTTAGATTAAATTTAATTATATATTTTTTTATTCAGTCTTATTTACTTTTTTTTATATTAGTAATAATTAATTTTATTAAGTAACTTAAGTTAGTTACTTCATTTAGGTTAGATGAGATATTATATCTTTTTTGTTTTTATATTTATAAGAATGAATTTTGATGAAAACAAATAAAAATATTTTAATTTAATAATGTTTCAAAAATATTTAGCATATTTCAGACAATAAATCTTAAAAAATAAATGTCACGGATTTGATTCTCACTTAAGATCATTTTATGTTAAAATGGATGTTATTGTTGTGGGATCTTACTAACATTCTATGGTAAAAAAATATCATATATATTTTATATATTTAATTTTTTTTACATATTATATAGTTTTTTTTCTTTTAGTATATAAAAAGAAGTGATAGAGAATGAAATTACATGATTCTTGAAGAAAAACCTAAAAACTAGAGGAGAGTCATATTAGATGATGGAGGTTAGAATCGATAATAGAAGGGAAATATTATTTTGGCACGATTCATGGCCTGAGAATAATCCCATAATTATTTAGGAGGAATTTCAATCTATCAGAGTCAGAATTAGAATAAATTGTTTCTTGTACAGTTGTACTAAGTTAGAGATATTCAAAAAGGAAAATGCAGTTCTATTTTGAGGAGTATTCTAAAAGGAGTCAGAATTCTGAATATGATCAATAATATGCAATTCGATGGAAACACTGATACAAAGAGCCGTGATACTATTATGAATAGAAATTTTGTGGCGGAAAAGCATGAGAGATCATTAGAACAAAGGAGGTGGTTGTCGATTGACATAAAGTAGTCTCATCTTCAAAAGTTATACCTCGACACCAATTCATCATTTGACTGACATTTAGGACAAGATTGGCGACAAGAAACATAATTAAGAAGTATATGAATAATCTAGACATCAATTGTCCAATCTGCGCAATAAAAGAGGAAAGTAACCATCTGTTTGGGGAGTGTGCATTTATATCCAATGTGTGAATAAATTTTGCTCAGAACATTAATATCACTAACTTTTCAAGTACATGGACCGAAATTATAGAGCTTGTAAAGAAAAAGTGTAAGGGCAATAGCTTCTACGCGAATATTCTCAAATACTTTTTTGGAACCTTAATCTATAATACTTGGAAAGAAAGAAATACAAGAATTTATAGCATGAATAAGAGAACATAATGAAAAGTTTGGGATGATATTATTTCTGATGACAACGCTCTCATACATAATGGAGGGAAATTTCAATTAATAAATGCAGTTGGAAGCTCAGTCAAAAGTGAAATATCCCATAAAAAACCATTACAAGAAAAGAAAAGTTCAAATAGTTCTTGTTTGATGGCTTATTTGTAATTTAATTATTTGTTATTCTGTTTGTTTTATAATTCAGTTATTTGAAACTTAGTTGATGTTTTCAACAAAACTAGGTTCTGTTTATCTTAGTTTCTTGAAACTCATTTCACTCTTTTGTTTTTTTATTATAAAATTGTACTAAGCCGCCCCAAAAAAAAAAAAAAAAAAATATGATATTTGATATCTCACTTTTCTAACAAATAATTACATAACAAAAATAAGCACGAGTACAAGGAGAAAAAAAATATCATTTATGTCCAAGATTTTAAACCATTTATTTTTTTAAAACAAATTATTGTGATATAGATATGATTATGAAAATATTATGGTCTACGATGAATATATACAATCTCATAATAATAAAATGAGAACAATGACTTAGTGTATCATAACTCAATTTGCTTAATAGACTTGAAGGGAATTACATTCCTAAATGATCATCTGTTTTAATATGACATTGTAAAACCAATATTTGGAGGCCTATATTTGTTATATGTAACATCTTTCTATATATCTTACTTGTGATTTGTTTGAAGATTTTTTAAATCATTTCAAACATAAAATGCCAATTATTACATAAAAATAGAAATATCAAACCAAATAAACTTAAATAATAGTCTTCAATAAATAAACGAACCCCAAATTCCAAATAAGCAACCATTGAATAATTAAACAAACTTCAAATAAGATAAAAAAATCTTAAAAAGTCTCAATTAACTATTGTCAATCCACTAAGAAAAGTGTCAATAGTTTTAACTTTTATCTAAAAATTCTGACATCTTAACTTCTAACTTTCAAGGTGAACCACAATATTCCTCATGTGCATTATATGATTGCGCAAGCCTTTTATTCAAATGAACTTAGTTGATAAAAATTTCATAATTAAGGTGTTAGCCATAGCCTTATCAAAAGTTGTAAATTGTTCATCTATGGCCTTAAAAATGTCTCTCACATAATTATATTGTGGATAGAACTACTAATAATTAACTATTAGTCTTTATGAACATAATTGGGCTAAATGTTAGACAATTAAATCACTCTCAATTATCATAAATAACAATCTCTTTTAGTGATAGTTTCTGTAACTAAATGTGGTATTTCTTTCCTTATAGCATAATCAATGTAAATTCATTCCAATTGTAGAAGTACTCTCTCTTTCCACACCTTATAATTATCACATTTTAGTTTAGAAATATCCCACATAATATCAATATATGCATAGGTTGAATAACTGCAAAATTAGGAATTAGGAATGCTTAATAAATGAATTGAGAAACATTGATGAGAAAAAAATTCAAAACGCACTTAGAGAGAGAAATTTTCTCTGGAGATCTTTTTTCTCATATCGGGCACGACCGGCACATCAACGCCGCCGGAGCTTTTGACGTCGGAATGATCTCAAATTTTTCTAGCAGGTGCGTCCCTTTCCCCCCTACAATCTGACCGAAGGAATTTCAATTTGAACGGAGGAATCGGGAGAAATCACGATTATAGTTTCTAGATCGGATTTTATGTCGTTTTCGGCACGATCGGCACGATCGGCACGAACAACACAAACGACACGGATTCTCGCCGCGACCGCGCTTCTACATCGGAAGTCGGCCGCCATCCTCCATCACCTTTGATCGGTTGTCCTGTGCCCTTTGGACCGTGTTCTGTTGTGCAAGGAACGGTCGCGGTCATCTTCTCTTACCGTTGACCGGAGCATTTCGTCAAACCCCCTTCTGTAGAGACTTGACGTCGAATCGGCGTCGGTCACCCTCCTCTTCTCACTTTTCGTTTACATGTTAGTTCGGACCTCGGTCGGGACATCAAACCACACCGCGAGGCGTGGGTAGGTCTCCATTGAACTTCTTTATCGCTGTTTGAATCAAGTGTTCGGTCTGGAGGAAACTTTCGTAGCTATAGACCGTTCCAAAATTGCTTAAACCCTTTCTTGTTTGAGCAATTATTTTCAAGCCCCTGTTCCGGTGCGATTAGTTTCCAATCGTGTTGTTTACGCCCACCCTTTGCTGCAGAATTCCAACCTTTGTGACTCCTTTGAAGATTAGGCAGTTTGCGCTTGATCTTTCCAATGACTGGTACGCGCCCGTCAAGTGTAGTTACTCAGGCAAGGGGCGTCCTTCAAGTCCGCCCTAATGATCCTAAGAAGGTGCTGAAGGGGCCGTCGACAAGCAGCAAGGCTAGGTCTGATAGACGAACTCGCAGGTCTCTTAACAATCCCAGGAAACAAAAGCCATAAATCATGGATGAAGTCCTAAACAACGGAGAAGATGCGCCTATTGATTCTATGCCAAATACAGCATCTGGTATGAGTTCTTTTCCACATGCTGATGAATTACATGAGAATAGTTCTATTGGGGATTCATATTGTAACAATATGCATGTTCATAATAGAAATGATAGGATTGAATTGATAGGAAAAGACAGTACTGCATATAGAAATGATAGGACTTTAATTCAAGAAAATTCTGTTGTTACTGGACTTGCTGCACAGAATGGACCGTTAGAGTCGCTGGTTGGTACCCTAGACATGACCGGTTATTCTGTTGGAAAATTGGATTTAAAATCTTGTCTTGTTGAAATTGATAGCAATCTGGTCGCTTGTGCTGAAAATTCGGTCCCAATGTTGGAGATAATCTGTCAAAAAGGCTCTAAGGTAATGCAGAAAAATAACATAAATTGTACAGGTTTATTGGGTCCTATTGAAAGCTCAAAATTGGGGTCTGTTTCTGAATCGGGTGAAAATATTATGCTGAGATTTATGTCTGTTTTGAATGATCCTACTGAAGTTGGTACTGGTGTTCCTATTGAGGTAAGTATGACAGAGCTGAATAAGACTGTTGATCGAGAATTAATAGGTTCAAAGAATATTACAAGGTCGGGTCAGTTTTAGAAACAGGAAAACATGACAGTTTGGGTAATTCAGGTGCAGAGAAAGATCAGAAAAAGTTTTTTACCGGTCCTGCTAGAGAGGATGCTAAACTGGGCAAAATAGATCATTTTGAAATTGCCTCTACAGGGTTGGAGATATCAGCTGCTCAGAGTCCATTAAGTCCAAAGAATGATATAATTTCAGAGTCTTGTTCTGCAATGAGAAATCTTACAAATCTAAAAGTCTTGGGTTCCATTAATGATCAGAATGCTAAGTCTACTTGTCCTGCTAAGGATCAAATGGAAAGTCAGATATCCAGACTATGTACTAGGCTTGAAAAAGGTTGGACAGAAGACACTAAATGGGCCCAAGATTCTGAAACTGAGGCTAAAATTGCAGGATTTTCTAAACAGCCTGCACATCTAGCTGAAACTGTTAAAGGACATAGTCTAACAGAATATGGAAACACTGAAGAAATTGGATCTGAGTTAGAGCTATTCATGGAAATAAATTCAGCTAAATTAGAAAAGCCTAATAATACAGATCTAAAGGATGATGAACTAAACTTGATTGGTATAGCCAATGGTGAAAGCTTGGCTGGAAATTATATTGATTCGTTGATTGATGACATCATGAATGACAATCTGGGTCTGGGTATGGATCTCATGGAAGCTACAAATAAGTTGGGTCAGAATATAAGCCAGGGTATAAGAGATGAAGAATGTATGAAACTGTAAGAATTAACCAACGGTTTTCGCTTGGCCGGGTCTGATGAGGGGTTAGCCAACGGTTTTCGCTTGGCCGAGTCTAATATGGGGTTAGCCAACGGTTTTCGCTTGGCTGGGTCTGAAAAAGATAATTTGGTTGCAAAAAAGTTGGGTCTAACAAGGGTGGATAACATGAATATTCAAGTCATTGATCCTGAACACGCCGATCCTGGACACACTAAAACTACTCATGGCATTGGTCATATCTCTTCAAATGCCGTTCCTAGCTCTTCAAACGTCGGTCATAGCTCTTCAAATGCTAGTCCTAACTCTTCTAATGTCAGTCCTAGCTCTTCTAATGTCAGTCCTAGCTCTTCTAATGCCGATCCTATCTCTTTAAATGTCGGTCCTGACATCACATATCCACCTTCTACCGGTCCTAATCGCCAAGATAATAAATCTACTGACAAAGCTATGAGCCACCGGTCGAATCAAAAGAACCAAAGCATAGATGTTGATTTGGAATCAGACGATAGCATTGACTATGATGAAACAATAATATGCGACCTCGAATATCATAAGTCCATGAAGAAGATATCGGCAACAAAGATCAAACCAAAAGCAAAGAGGCAACGAAATAGAAAATTTGGCAGGACTAAGAAACCAGATGAAGAAGCTATTTTTCCAAATTAATAAATAAGAGATTACGATGCCCCAAGAAAGAAATGATCAGTTGAATGCTTAGTTCAACAGTCACTATCTAAAGAATTAGAATCTCTTCAACAAAGACCAATATGATGAAGTGATCAAGTGGACGGTTGATGCCATGAAGGAAATTTCGAAATGTAATAAAACAAAGGTGTACACAATCATGAGAAACCCAAACAAAACCTGGCAAGAAGGAAATGTGTGGAAGGGAAATTACATGAGCGATCCAGAAAAGGGAAAATTCCAGATAGACACCTTATTCCCAAAGGTAATTACACTTGATCATCCGCACCGGTTTGAGCTCCCACCAGAAATTGAAGAAAAATGTGTCAAAGCATGGGAGTTTGTCATAGTTGGTCATTTTATGGGCAAAATGAAGGCACCATTTGCTGAGGTTAAAAGAACGTTGATGGGTCAGTGGGAATCCTCTGGTCTAGAGAGGATCACAATCAATGATCACGGATTCTACTTTCTATCCTTCAGGAATGGAAGCGAAATAAAGTCGATCATAGAGAGCGAATATACTTTTATCAGGGGAAAAAGATTCAAGTTGTACAAGTGGAGCGAGGAACTTAATACTAATCATAGACCGCCTGAACTTGAACAAATCTGGGTGAATCTCAAGAATGTTCCACCACACATGTGCAACCCGATGGGCCTGGCCTATATTTCAAGCATTATAGGTAAACCACTTATGTTTGACCCAGCAATGGAAGGCTACGAGCGTGCATCTGTGGCCAGAGTTAGTGTCGAAATCTATCCAAGTAGTTGTCTTCCAATCAAGCTTGAACTTAAAGATAGACTGGGAAATTTATTTGACATTGGAGTACAATACGAATGGAAACCAAATCGATGTATATGGTGTAGCACTTTCACACACGCTACAAATAAATGTCCAGTCAATAATAATCTAAAATCGAAGGCCAATAACAACACTCAAGTAAGCGATATCAATGACTCTAACTAGGCTCAGGTTGAGAGAAATGTGAACAGGTCTGAACTTAACAGCAATGAACGCACTGAGGATGATAAGATGGGCAACCAAAAGCAAGAACAGATAAGGGTAAGGAAGAAGATAGGAAAAAGAATGAAGTGGGTAAGGGTATAAGATGGCCCTACTAACGTTGATCATATTGGTCATGTTCAGGGCACCGGTCCTAGGGATTTTGTTTTCTCAAGAATATGTCCTGTTCAAAATGTCAGTCCTAGTCAGTGTATCGGTCTTGATAAAGCTGGACATAGACACACCGATCCTAGAGATTCTCATAAAGCTACTGTTCCTAGCCATATTGACCATATTAAGCCTGGTCTTGGACTTGTTGATCATGAAACTACTTAAGCTACCAGACTTGCTACTACAGGTCCTGATAAAAAATGTGCAACCATTGTTGATCCCAGCTATATTGGTCCTGATACTAGTACATGTCCTATTATTGTGGATGATACTATTGTTGGTCCTAACTCCACCGATCCCAATACTGATCAAAGAACTGGTCTTGATGTAACTACATGTCCTAGTTCCAAAGTTTCTGAAATTCAAAGATCTATGGGACGGGGAATACTTGGCCCATATGAAACAACCAAAATTGGATCTGAAGGCACTCCAATAGGTCGTGAGTCTACTCTTCATAGTTCTAGGAATGCAAGCAAGAACCGAAAAAACAATGTCATCAAAATTCGAAATGACCTGATCCTTGGGATCAGATCCACCTTTCAAGTAATAAAGAAGCTCTTGAGAATGGAATAGGAAATCTTGGGTTTTGTGAAATCAAAAGATCAAGTGCAGAAGAAGACAATTTGGTCTTGAATAAGGCAGTGAGCCTTAGTTCTGAAGTAGGGCGAATTAAAACCGATAACAAACATGAATCCAGTAGTGAAGAGGTTTAAAGTCAGAAAAGACCTACTAAAGCAGAACAAGATCAAAATCGAAGGCAAAGTAGAAAGATCCTGGATCCAGAAGCTACTAAATCTATCACGGGAGAAGATGAGATCTACATGAGGCAACCCTCACTCAATGGCAATAGTATTCCATGTAATCAAACTGTAGCCATTGAGGATAGTGAGGCAAGTGATGCTTATGATTTCTCTGATGAAGAGGTCTAGGACAGTCTGGAAAGTCAGGAACCCAACACTTATATTCATTCATGAATATACTGACATGGAACATAAGGGGACTCAATGACCCTCTAAAATGTAAAGAAATGAGGAGGATCATTGAGAATCAGAAGATCACTATTATGGGTATTCTTGAGACAAAATTCAAAAGTCGGAACGTTGAGAAGGTTAGCAAACTATGTATTTATAGTAGCTGGGAAATCATTCACAACTTAAATGACAAAACGGGAAGAATTTAAGTTATTTAGGATAACAAAGTTGTTGAGGTGATGACTCTCTTTTCGAATGATCAAGCAATCCTAGTGGAGGTCAAAGACAGAATCACAAGAATCGTGTTTAATCTTGCTATTGTCTATGGTAGCAACTCAAGCACTGACTGAAGACTCCTATGGAATTGTCTTAGAAACTGGATCGGTATTGATAAATCTTGGGTTGTCCTCGGTGATTACAACGTAACCAGAAACGAATCTGATCATAGCCCAGAATCTGAAATTACTCGGGATATGATTGGCTTTAAAGACTACATCAGAGATATGGGTTGTATCGAGCCTACCAATTCTGGGAACTTCTTCACTTGGTCTTCTACGAGAGGGAATGAGCAAATTAGAAAAAGTAGAATTGACAGATGTCTGGTAAATGAGAATTGGATTAACCAATTTCCGAGAAGTCAACTTCATGTTTTGAATCCGGGTATATCTGATCACTTCCCGATTAAATTGTTTTGGGAAAAGGAAAAAAGGTTCAAAAGGCCCTTTAAAATTTTCAATTTCTGGATGAATAATGATAAATTAAAGGGTATTCTCGAAAGAGTATGGTCAACAGATGTCAGAGGTTCCAACATGTACAGGGTTTTTGAGAAGCTTAAGCTCCTGAAGAATCATCTCCAAAGCTTGGACAAGAAAAAGTTCAGCAATATCTCCAATAGAGTTCTGGCTTCTAGAGAAGAAATGGAAGAGGTTCAGAAAAAGTTATTAAGGGATGATAGTGATGAACAACTCAATGAAACAGAAAGATATGCGCTTGAAAACTTTAGGAAGCTAAGTCTGCTTGAAGAGAATTTTGTTAGACAGAAATCAAGACAGAGTTGGCTTTCGTTGGGTGACAAAAACACAGCTTTCTTCTACAGAAAATGCAAGGCTAGAAACATGAGAAACAATGTGTACAGGCTGAAGAATGATGATGGTGAATATGTTCAGGGTCAAAAGGGTGTCCAAGATCTGGCTATTGATTTCTATAAGCAGCTTATGGGTACAAGAAAACAGCATCAAAGTCACCTGAATACCTTGTATCAAATTATTGATAGGAAAATCTCTACAGAAGATAGTCGCGAGTTGATAAGGGTGGTCACGAAGGTTGAGGTTAAAGAAGCTCTGTTTAGTATTGATGGGAATAAAAGCCCGAGTCCTGATGGGTTTAATTCACAGTTCTTCAAAGATAATTGGTCGGTTGTGGGTAAAGATGTTACTGATGGGGTTCTGGAGTTTTTCAAAAATAGGAAGATGTTAAAGCAATGGAATACAGCGGTCCTAACCTTGATCCCCAAAACTGCGGTACCTGAGAAAGTACAAGATTTCAGACCAATTTCCTGCTGCAATGTGATTTATAAAATAATTTCAAAAATCATTTCCAAACGTTTCAAAAATGTAATAGGAAAAATAATAAATCTTAATCAATCTGCATTCATTCCCGGTAGGACAATCTCTCATAATATTCTTCTCATACAGAGCCTATTAAAAGGCTACGGGAAAAAGAAAATATCCCCGAGAGTGGCTTTCAAAATAAATATCAAGAAAGCTTTCGACTCTGTTAGATGGGAAGCCATTCGAGACTTTCTGGTTGTTTCTGCTTTTCCTATGATTTTTATCGATTGGATTATGCAATGCGTTTCGTCATCCTACTTTGTTGTTAGCGTTAATGGAGTCCACAGATGCTATTTCAAGGGTGAAAACGGGGTAAGGCAAGGGGACCCCCTCTCTTCTTACCTTCGTAGCTATCATGGCGATCTTTGAGAGCATCTTCGCGATGTTCCGAAAGAATCGTCCATACATCTTTCACCTATTCTGTGAGGTAGAGGAGGTAACACATTTATGCCTTGTTGACGATTTGTTCATTCTAGCGCACGCAGATGTTGATTCCATTAAAACTATTAGGGCTGCACTAACGTTCTTTTCTGAGGTAACAGGTTTAACTATTAATGAAATCAAAAGTGTGGCATTTTATGGAGGCGTGAAGGACAAAACAAAGCAAGACATCTTCAACATCATGGGTATCAAGGAATGCAACTTTCCCATAAGGTACTTAGGAATTCCGTTAACTGCGAAGCAGATCGAGATCTCACACTGCAAGACGCTGATTGAAAAGGTAAAAAACACGATATCTGGTGGGGCAGCGAAAAAACTTTCTTATGCAGGGAGGATCGAACTTATCAAAACCGTGGTTATGGGCATAGTTGGATATTGGGCGCAACAAATGGTCATTCCGAAGAAGGTAATGAAGGAACTCGACACGCTGATGAGAAACTTTATCTGGGGTAGTATTGGAAGATGAGGAAAGAAAGTCAAATGGACCGCTCTCTGCAAACCGAAGGACGATGGAGGCATCGACTTGAAGAACTGTATCGAGTGGAACAAGGCTCTAACCTTGAAGCATCTGTGGGCTTTGGAGCGCAATCAGGAGTCACTATGGATCAAATGGGTGCATACGAGGTTTATGAAACACGAAACCAGCATCTGGACCTGCAAAATTCACGAAGGTATGAGCTGGTCTCTAAAAAAGATTCTTAAACTAAGAAGCGATATTGCAGATCTTTATGACATCCGACTAGGGGACGGGAAATGCACTCTATTCTGGCACGACCCTTGGTTTGAAAACCAGCCTATCATCGACAAGAAGGAGTTTCAAATTACTCGTATCATAAGGGACTACACAAAAGCGAAAATCAGAGACATCAAAGACGGGAATTGGAACTTGCTCTTGAGAAGAATTCCAAAAGGAAAGAGGATACTTGATCATATAAGTAACATACAACTACACGATAGACCGGATATTCATGAATGGAAAGCTGAGGACAATAGGAAGTTGGTATTGAAGAAAATATGGGAGGTAATCCGGGAAAAAGCGTAGAAAGTAGAATGGGCTCCTCTTGTATGGTCAACGAAGATTATCCCTCGACACCAGTTCATCCTATGGCTCACCTTCTGGGAAAGACTCAGCACTCGTGATCGTATCACTAAGTATATGAGCATCCTGGACGCGAGCTGTCTTTTATGCATAGGAAATGAAGAAACCATAGATCACCTATTCGGGAGTTGCTGTATTGCTTCGGAGCTTTGGGACAGATTCTATAAAAGCCTGGAGCTGATCAGTTTCCCGAGCGAATGGAATGAAATCAAAGAAGCATCACTACTCAAAGCCAAGGGAAATAGATTTGCAACAAGCGTGTTCAAGTGTGGCTTTGGAGCAGTGGTGTATAACATTTGGCAAGAACGGAATGCAAGGGTATATGACAGAACCCGCAGGAGCATTGACGAGTTATGGAAAGATATTGTATCGGATTGCAATGCCCTCGCGGGAACGTGGAGAACAATTCCAAGCACGGAGTAGAACTGGAATATCTGCAGGAACTGGAATTTACCTTTTTTTAAACTCACTAGAATTGAAAGCATTGTAAACAGATAATTCATTTACGTTTTTAGCTTTTTAGCTTTTATTCAGAATGATACAACTTGAAAATCATTCTAGGCCTGTCTAGAATGATCACTTAAACTCGTGGTTTTTTTTTTCCCGTTTTTGGGAATTTTTAATGAAATGACGCTAAGTCGTTTTTCCAAAAAAAAAATGAATTGAGACCCAAAAAGTTATAATACCATGTTTACTAAAATAAATCAAGTTTAGTAAAAATAAATCAAGTTTTAATAATAATAAACATAGTGACAAAAAACATGCATGTGGGCTAAAGTTTTATTCAATTAGATTTATTTAACAAATTATATTTTAACATAAATCTTGCGACAAAGATTTGTATGTGGGATAAAGTTCAATTAGATGCAATTAACAAACAACATTGTTCTTTAAAATAAGTTTATTCATAAAGACTTGCATGTGGGCTAAAGTCTTATTAATTAGATTTTATTTAACAAAATTACTTTTAAATCAAAAAATTTGAAACAAAAAATTGCATGCGGGTTAAAGTCTCATTCAATAAAATTTATTTAACAACTTCATAATAAATTATTAAATCATATATATTTTTTTAAATCAAGTGGGTAGATTAAGAAATTTGATTTGATATTTATTATTATTTATACACGTTATTATCAAAATAAATGTATAAATGTTATTTTACAAACTTAATATACAATGTAATTGATCAAAGATTGTGTAGTTATTCTCTAACCAATTAAAATTATATTATCACACAATATTTTCTAAGAATTTAATGTTTGCAAAAAATATAAAAGTGTGAATGGTACATGTTTCGTGAACAAAAGATTAATATATACAAACTAAGAATATTAACACAAAATATAATGTCTATAGAAAGACATAAGAAGTACAAACTATTAATGTTTGAATGAAAATAATATCAATATATAATAATATTAATATATAATAATATTGGTGATTTTAAGATAACTAAGTAGGACAGAGATTTTATTTTAGTACCAATTAATTTAATGATTTTATAATAAATGTTAGATTATAATTTATGAAATGGTTTTATAATGAATGGATAAAACTAAGTTCAATTATATATATAAGTTAAATTATATATATATATATATAATTGTTAAGTCATATCAAGTATATTAATATATTTAAAGATAACAATAAGGTGTTGTAGCACAGTGGTAAGTACTCTCGCCCGTCACATGGTTATTTCAGGGAAGTTGTGCGCATCTTGTTAAGCAAATACCGAAACTACCACGTAGGCGCATTCGGCTGAGCGAATACCGAAACTGCCACGTATGCGCATTCGGTTGAGCAAATACCGAAATTTTCACGTAGGTGCTTCCGGTATTAAATGACTTTAGTATTTAATGGAGTGTATCCGATTTTAAATGATTTCGGTATTTAATGGAGCGTGTCTGGTATTAAATGACTTTAGTATTTATATTAAGACCGGTTATTGATCAAATGTGGCATCTTATCAAGTATCCTTTATGGGAAATCTGACAAAGCAATCATATAATGCACATGAGGAATATTGTGGTTTCTCTAAGAACTTGATTTTAGTTTCAAAACCTGCACCTTTGGGTTTTCCGTTTAACTTAATATATAATGACTTCAGTTTATTTCATGAATATAAAGTTGTTGGTTATGGTATTTTCTTTGATGGACTTTATCGTATTAATTGGAAAATTATCCTTCCTATAATTCTATACATGTCCCTATTAGGTTAAGATAATGTCTTATGAATGAAGATTCCTCTATTTTGTGATACTAGAGATTAGAACACATCTCTATTGAAATAACTAAAAGATTATCGAATGAAGGGTACTTAGTGCCTTGGATTTTACCAATTTTAAGACTTGTATTAATTGCATTAAAGATAAGCAAACAAACACATCCAAAAAATATGTAAAGAGGAGAACAAATTTATTGAAATCATACATACATATATTTGTTATCCATATATGGAAGCAAGTAGTCTTAAATACTTTATTATTTATGATGATTTCTCATAACACATATATCTATATTTGCTACGTTGTAAGAACGAAATGAACAAATACCTGGTCCATCCGCTAAATTTCTTCAAGAATATGAGATTGTTTCCAATACACCATGCATGGTTCTTTAGATAAAAAAATGAAATAAGATATTAATTGTGTTAGGTTAAAGTCTTTTATTAATTTTAAGTGTATCAATAAAACTGAGTTGTGTTAAATTGATTATGTGTAGGTTCATAGTGAAGAAAACCAAAATGGGAATCAAGTCCGGTAGTTGATCAAATTCGGTATTTGATCAACTTCGGTTTTTGGAGAAGCGCTTCCGACATTTTGTTCACTTAGGTTTTTGTAGAAGCGCTTCCAACATTTTGTTCACTTCGGTTTTTGGAGAAGCGCTTCCGGTATTTTGTTCACTTCGGTTTTTGGAGAAGTGCTTCCAACATTTTGTTCACTTCGGTTTTTGGAGAAACGCTTCCAGCATTTTGTTCACTTCGGTTTTTGGAGAAGTGCATCCGACATTTTGTTCACTTCAGTTTTTGGAGAAGCGCTTCCAGCATTTTGTTCTCTTCGATTTTTGGAGAAGCGCTTCTAGCATTTTGTTCACTTCGGTTTTTGGAGAAGCGCTTCTAGCATTTTGTTCACTTTGGTTTTTGGAGAAGCGTGTGACTTTTGAGAAGCACTTTCGGTTTCATTCATGTTCGGTTTTATATGAAGCACTTCCGGTATTTAACCTCTTATGTTTTATATGAAACGCTTCCGGTATTTTAACCACTTCAGTTTTATATGAAGTGCTTCCAGTATTTAACCTCTTTGGTTTTATATGAAGCGCTTCTAGTATTTTAACCTCTTTGGTTTTATATGAAGCGCTTTCGGTATTTAACCTCTTTGATTTTATATGAAGCGCTTTCGGGTTTTTCAGAACTTCGGTTTTATGAAGCGCTTCCGGTATTTGATTAAATTCAATATTTGATCAAGTTTAGATTTTATGACGCACTTCCGGTTCTTAATCAAATTCGGTATTTGATCAAGCATCTGAAATACCTCTCCAGCGCATCAACCGAATCCGTTATTGGCAGATGACACAGCAATTGAGTTAAACTTATAGAAGAATGCCACGTGCTAAACTAATTAAGACTTCATGTGATGTACATTCCTAGTACACCACGATCTCTTAAAGAATATTCGACGTACTATCATCATCCATTACACTCACGATCAAATGCATATTCTCTGATGTACTACCCTGGCACACATCAAACCAAAATATGACACTTATCAACTGAAGCAAATTTATCTGTTGAGGAGTTATCTATTTAAGAAGAAATTGGAGGACAATTTGCAACACCATTTTTTCGCAATCTCTCTCGATAATTTCTTGATTAACGATGGTCTTTCATACATACAATCTTGCAATCAATCTTCGCGAACCAACTCAAGCCTTCAAGCATTTTTCAATCTCAAGTTTGATAAGATTAATATTACCCTGTAATTCACATACTATTCTTTCTGTGTGAGATTTCAGTATTGTAAATTGACAAAATATGTTCTGTTCAACAGAGTGTTATGTGCTAGGAATTCGGAAATAGGCATTGTCTAAGTCCTGGTCGTCCGACCGAGTTTGTGTAACTATTTTATTCAAACCAAATTATTTAGTGAATATCCTTCTTCTTGCAGAAGAAGGGGTGACGTAGGAGAGTTTTCTCTGAACATCCATAAATAAACTCCGCATTTTGTGTTCTTTTCATTCTGCATTTTTCAATCCTTTATCTTCCACTACAAGTATAAAAAAACTGTTCGCACTTGACTCTGATCAAGAGTTTGTGAAGACTTTTGAAGAATAGAAGTAGAATCTAACCTTTAACAAGGTTATATTCGTCTTGAAGTTAAAGAAGCGTTCAACATAGTCAGACCCCATCTCAATTGTTGCACCTGATCCTAACAAATTGACATAATAAGAAGTATGTGGAGTAATTTAAAGAACCCAAAGTTTTTGTGGACTAAAATGTTAAAAACGACTATGTATATATTAAATCGGGTTCTATCTAAAGTAGTTCCAAAGACGCCATTTGAATTATTTAAAGGATGGAAACTAAGTTTACAACATATACATGCTTGGGGTTGTTTATCTCAAATAAGAATTTATAATTCATTAAAAAAGATAAATTAGATCCAAGGAGCATAGATGGGTATTTTATTGGATATACCGAAAGGTCTAAGGTATATAAATTTGGTTGTCCATCTCATACTACAAGAACATAGGAATTAAGAAATGAAAATTTCTTTGAGAATGACTTGATTAGTGGGAGTGATCAATTACGAGACATAAATTTTGAAAATGAACATTTAAAAATTTGTCCCATAATCCATTAATTATTGTTAATACCCCTCAAATTGAAATGAGTCCACAAGTTGTTGATATAAATTTTTTAGATTATTATTTTTTAGAAAATGGTTAAAACTATTTCATTAAAATTCCAAAAGTGGGAGGGTCATAAATCAAATCTAGACAAACCCTAACTATGACTAAGGATGACAATCGAAAGACCTTAAAAACACTAATTAGTAGCATTCATACATTCTAAAAAAACAGAGATTACAAACAGAAAAGACTACATTCAAACCTAAATATCCCAGCTAGGGATTTTCGCATGCCATCTATCTTCATTGAGAGGCCTTCTTTCCCTTCCTCTTCCTCTTCCCCTTCCTCTAACAATGTAATGATATTGTATTGAAGAGGATGATGAGTATTGTTCTTTCTAATTTTGAATTCTCTCTTTGTACGAGCCCGTTCTGATTTGATAGAAATAATTGTTTCTGAGAATTTCAGGACTTTTACCTTTGTTATCTTCAACTTGAATTTCTGTGTTTTAGTCTTCCTTATCTTCGACTTCAGCTTCAGACTCCACATCGGTTTTGGAATCTTTTTCATCGACTTTTGAATTCTTTGTTTTAGCTTTGAAATTTTGGGTTCATCTTCCATTTTCATCCTGATCCTTCGCATTATAAAAAAAAAGTTATACTAGACAATAAATAATAATAAAATATTGGATTTAGTAAATATTTATGAAAAAATATAATTCAAATATATTGTTATAGCGATAGAGATTTTAAAGAAAATCAGTGGAGGTGATCGGTGAAATTATTGATTTTTTTGATTATCTCCAAAATTGTTACTGCTAGATTTTGATTTTTCAAATTCAGACGGTAGGAATATTGTTCTTTCCCAAATTAAACTTCTATAAATTATTTGGACAGACCCTATTAAGGTAGCCCAGCAGTAAGAGTCGGCTTAAAAAATTCAAATATCACAGTTTGATTCCATCAGGAAACGCAAGTGCTTTGAGTTTAAGTAGTGAACCATGGTCGTGGGGTGTCATGCTAGTTCTCATTTAATTCTAAAAAAAAATGATTTGGATAGATATACAATAATTTGGATATGTATTCAATCCGTTAATCTAGTTCAAATCTCAAATTAACTCTTAAAATTATAAGATTTTACAATTTTAGATAAGGTAATAATCTAATTTTGTGTAACTCTTAAATATTTAACTCTTACAATTTTAAATTTACGATAATAAAATTTTACGATTTTACAAATAATTTTGATTTTACGATTTTATATTAAAAATAAATTAACTTATATTTATTAATTAGAAAAAATATATTATTTATTCAACTAAATTAAATAATATAATTAATTTTGTAATAAATTTGTTAAGAATAAACAACACAATAAAATAGTTATACTAGACTATTTAGTAAAATATTTATGAAAAATATAATTCAAATGTATTATTATAGCGATAGAGATTTTCAAGAAAATCAGTGGAGGTGATCGGTGAAATTATTGATTTTTTTTGAGTATCTCCAAAATTGTTAATGCTTGATTTTGATTGTTGAAATTTAGACGGTAGGGATATTGTTCTTTCCCAAATTAGACTTCTATAAATGATTTGGACAAACCTTACCAAAGTAGCCCAGCGGTAAGAGTCGGCTTAAAAAATTCAAATATCACGGTTTGATTCCATCTAGAAGCACAAGCGCTTTGAGTTTAAGTAGTGAATCATGGTCGTAGGTGTCATGCTAGTTCTCATCTAATTCCGAAAAAAATAATTTGGACAGATATAAAATTATTTGGATATATATTGAATCCGTTAATCTAGTTCTATCTCGAATTAACTCTTAAAATTATAAGATTTTACAATTTTAGATAATAATCTAATTTTGTGTAACTCTTAAATATTTAATTCTTACAATTTTAAATTTACGATAATAAAATTTTACAATTTTAAAAATTTACAAATAATTTTGATTTTACGATTATATATTGAAAATAAATAGATTTATATTTATAAATTAAAAAAAGGTATTATTTATTCAACTAAATTAAATAATATAATTAATTTTGTAATAAATTACTCGTAATAAATTTGTTAAGAATAAACAACACAAAAAAATATACTTAGAATATTAATAATAATAAAATATTGTATTTAGTAAATATTTATGAAAAATTATAATTCATGTATATTGTTATGGCGATAGTGATTTTCAAAAAAATTAGTGGAGGTGATCGGTGAAATTATTGATTTTTATGAGTATCTCTGAAATTGTTAACGGTAGATTTTGATTGTTGAAATTCAGACGGTAGGGATATTGTTATTTCCCAAATTAGACGGCTATAAATGATTTGGACAAACCCTACCAAGGTAGCCCAGTGTTAAGAGTCAGTTTAAAAAACTAGAATGTCACGGTTTAATTCCATCTGAAAGCGCAAGCGCTTTTAGTTTAAGTAGTGAATTATGTATGTGGGATGTCATGCTAGTTCTCATTTAATTCTGAAAAATATGATTTAGACAGAAATAAAATTATTTGGATATGTATTCAATCCGTTAATCTAGTTCAAATCTCGAATTAACTCTTAAAATTTTACAATTTAAATAAGGTAATAAATCTAATTTTGGATAAATTCTTAAATATTTAACTCTTAAAATTTTAAATTTACGATAATAAAAATTTACGTGTTTACAACTAAATTTGATTTTTTTTATTTTATATTATAAATAAATTTATATTTATAAATTAAAAAAAATTATTATTTATTCAAATAATTAAATAATATAATTAATTTTGTAATAAATTACTCGTAATAAATTTGTTAAGAATAAACAGCACAATAAAAAAGTTATATTAGACAATTAATATTGTATTTAGTAAATATTTATGAAAAAATATAATTTAAATATATTGTTATGGCGATAGAGATTTTTCAGGAAAATCGAAGGAGGTGATCGGTGAAATTATTGATTTTTTTAGTATCTTTGAAATTGTTAATGCTAGATTTTAATTGTTGAAATTCAGACGGTATGGATTTTGTTTTTCCCAAATTAGACTCTATAAATGATTTGGAAATACCCTACCAAGGTAATCCAGTGGTAAGAGACGGTTTAAAAAAACTCAAATGTCATGGTTTAATTCTATCTGGAAGTGCAAGCTCTTTGAGTTTAAGTAGTGAACCATGGTCGTGGGGTGTCATGCTAGTTCTCATTTATTTCTGAAAAAATTATTTGGACAGATATAGAATTATTTGGATATGTATTTAATCCGATAATATAATTCAAATCTAGAATTAACTCTTAAAGTTTTATGACTTTACAATTTTTGATAAGGTAATAAATTTAGTTTTAGGTAACTCTTAAATATTTAACTCTTATAACTTTTAATTTACAATAATAAAATTTTACGAGTTTACAAATAATTTTGATTTTACAATTTTATATTAAAAATAAATAAATTTATATTTATAAATGAAAAAAGTTATTATTTATTCAACTAAATTAAATAATATATTTAATTTTGTAATAAATTACTCGTAATAAATTTGTTAAGAATAAACAACCCAATAAAAAAGTTATACTAAACTATTAATAATAATTAAATATTGTATTTAGTAAATATTTATGAAAAAATATAATTTAAATATATTGTTATGGCGATAGAGATTTTCTGAAAAATCAGTGGAGATGATCGGTGAAATTATTGATTTTTTTGAGTATCTCTAAAATTGTTAACGCTAAATTTTGATTGATAGAATTCAGATGGTAGGGATATTGTTTTTTTACCAAATTAGACTTCTATAAATGATTTGGACAGACCCTACCAAGGTAGCCTAGTGGTAAGAGTCGGCTTAAAAAACTCAAATATCACGGTTCGATTCCATCTAGAAGCGCAAGCGCTTTGAATTTAAGAAGTGAACCATGGTTGTGGGGTGTAATGCTAGTTCTAATTTAATTCCGAAAAAAATGATTTGGACAGATATACAATTATTTCAAATTTCCAATTAACTATTAAGATTTTACGATTTTAAATAAGGTAATAAATCTAATTTTGGGTAACTCTTATAATTTTAAATTTACGAGTTTACAAATAATTTTTATTTTATGATTTCGTATTAAAAATAAATAAATTTATTTTTATAAATTAAAAAAAAAGTTATTATTTATTCAATTAAATTATATAATATAATTAATTTTGTAAATATAAATTTTTATAATGTCATTTACTTATTATTATTTTTTTAATTTATTTTACTTTTAAATTATTTATAAATAAAATACTTAATTATATATATAAATAATGATATATAACTATTGTTTTTTTAAACAAAATTTTATTGTTTACGATAAACTTTTGATTTTATGAGTTTACAACTCAAACAACGATTTTATGTAAATTTTTTTATATAAACTCTCAATTTTGACTAGATATATTTTGGATACGCTAATTTGTAAATGTGTGTGGACCGGAAAGGTAGTTAGATGTGGATTAGGGTTTCTTAAATTGGCCCATTAACAATATCAGGTGCTCTATAAATAAGAAATTGCATGTGAAAATAAGAAACTCTAATAAAATATTAAGGCTCCCCATTGTCGTTGTTCCTTTCTTATCAATTCATTTTTATTATTATTCCCGATGTCGTTGTTTCTTTCCTATCATTTCATCCTCCCTAACAATACTCTGATTTAAAAGTAGAGCACGATAGTATTGATTGATTTTTTTATTCGTTATTGATAGGAAAGTTATTCCCCTACAAATGTTGGTGTTAGTGGGTATTGAATCCCAACTAAGAAAACATTTTCATTTGCAACATATTTCAATGGTTCACAAATCTCTTTCATTGTCTTTTCTAATTTACTATTCTGAAAAATTTCTAAAATTAATCTTTAGATTGAGAAATAAATGTCAAATTTTATTGCGCATAGAAACCATAGTTGCAGATTCTCGTGGACCAGCTTTAATGAAACGATATTTTGGGAGAAATCCCAAATATAGGTTTTCTCCCTTACATGATTGAGGTTTGTTTTTCTATAATCAAATTAGAAACTTAAAGATTATCCGTTCTTTACTTTAATTGAAAATTATTTCGTCTTAAAATAAAATGTGTTATGTTTATCTATTTTTAATTTTCACTTTCATTTTTGTATTATGTGTTTTTTTAAATCTCAAAGTTGAATGTGCTGGTTATATGAATTGAGTATATATAAAGAACATTCCACCTTTATCCATTGACATCGAAAAGAAGATGTCATCTATTCTGATTCTTCCTTGCTTACCATTACAAAACTATGAGATTAAAAAATAAATAAAAAAATTACATACGTGTAAACTTATGTTATAAATCTTGAAAAATACAACAATAAATTGCTAAAGTTAAGGAAATTTTTGAAGGAAAAAATTAAAAAATTAATATGAAGAGTTTAGAGAGGGAAATACATTTTGTTATTAAACAAAAGTTGAAAATGATAAGAGAAATAATTATCTTAAGACGATATGGGCCATCGAGAGAAAACAAGACTCACTCTGGATCAAGTGGATCCACACCCAGTTTATGAAACATGAATCAAGCGTTTGGACATCCAAAATAAGCGAAGGTATAGGATGGTCGTTAAAGAAAATCCTTAAGTTAAGAAACAATATTGTAGGACTTTTTTACATTAGCTAGAGAGACGGAAGAAACACACTATTTTGGCATGATCCCTGGTATGAGAACCAACCACTAATCAATAAAGAGAAATTTTTGGAACATAAGGATCAGACGATATTACCTAGTTGCCAAGGTCAAAGACATTAAAGACGGGCTATGGAAATCGCTCCTTAGACGAATACTGGTGGGGTGGCACATTCTCGAATATATCAGTAACATCCAATTCAATGAAAGAACAGACGTACATCGATGGAAAACCGAGGAAAATGGGGAGATGATTTCAGGTAAAGTGTGAAACACTATCCGAAAGAAGGAGCAAATAGTAGATTGGACAAATTTCATTTGGTCGTCAAAGGTTATCCCAAGATACCAATTCATTCTATGGCTTGCATTTCAAGAAAGGTTAAACACAGGAGATCGTGTCAAGAAGTACATGGAAATTCTGGATTCAAGCTATCTGTTGTGTGAAGGGAATGAAGAAACAACTGATCATCTCTTTGAAAATTGTTCATTTGCCTCAAAACTTTGGAATAAATTTTCAAAAAATATAGAGATTACTAGATTCCCGAGAGACTGGAAAGAAATCAAGGAAGTGGCATTGAAGAAAGCGAAGGGCACAAAGTTTAATTCAAAGATTTTCAAATGCAGATTCGGCTCAACAGTTTACAACATCTAATGGGAAAGAAATACGAGTGCATTCTCGAGAAATCTAAGAAGTCTGAAGTAGACCTATAATGATATTGTAATTGAATGAAGCGTGAACATCCATACGCGAAGAAGAACCTGAAAAAACGAAGAGAATTGGAACCTCTGCGGAAATGGAAATGTATCATATCAGGAAGTCACCAAAGACGCTGTTATTTTTAACGAGATAAACACAATTTAAATATGTTTGTAATTCCGATAATTTTTTTTAAAATTTATTTGTTTTTAGACCATAAAGAACTTCATTTTCCTAGGTTTGTCTAGGAAAATACATAAACTTATTTGATTTTTTTCTCGTTTTTTGGAATTTTTAATGAAATATTATTAAGTCATTTTTTAAAAAAAAATTTCTATTATTGCAACTCATGATTTATGTATTTGAGATTATTGGAATTTTGTTTTCGATCAATGCTTAGGGAACTGTTTCCAACTACTGTGAATTAAAACTTTGTTATGGAATTAAAAAGATAGGTGATTTAAGTGAGTTGAAAACCATATAAATTTTAGTTTACAATCTTCTTTTTTCGGAAACAATGAATACCTTTCTAGGTTTTCTTGACACATGTCACTTGAATCTAGTTTACTTTGGTACTTTGATAAGTTTATTATGAGTATTCCACTTTCAATTCTATTTTGTCCTAGTATTCACAAAATAGCTTTAAATAGTTATTGAAAAACTATTAGTTTGAAGGATAATACACTAAAATAATAATATAATAAATAATATGCACACTTTTATCCGATATTAAAATATAATTATTTACCTTTTAACTTTGATAATTATTTGTATTTTAACTTTCATTATTTTTGTGTGAGATTTAACACCATACTTAATTTTTAATTCAAACTTGGGACTAATATGTAAGATTTTTGAAATTCAAACGGTAGTTAGGAATAAAGTAATAAATTTAATTTTAATAAACTCTTAAATAATTAAATTCTTACCATTTTAAATTTAACGAGTTTATAAATAATTTGGATTTTACAATTTTATATTACATATTAATAAATTTATAAATTAAAAAATATTATTTATTCAAATAAAATATATTGAATAATATAATTGATTTTGTAAATATAACTTTTTATAATATTATTTACTTATTATTACTTTTTTAAATTAATTTTATATTTAAATATGTATTGTTTTAAATTGTTAATATATAAAATACTTAATTATATATATAAATAATAATATATAACTATTATTTTTTTAAATTAAATTTTACTATTTTAAGTAAACTTTTAATTTTATGAGTTTACAACTTTTCAACGATTTTATGTAAACTCTCGATTTTCACAACCCAACGATTTTTTTTATGTAAACTCTCAATTTTGACTACTTTTAGGCCATGGGTACTAGTTGTGTTTTTGGATACACTGATTTATAAATGTGTGTGGGCCGGAAGGGAAGTTAGATGTGGATTAGGGTTTCTTAAATTGGCCCATTAATAATATCAAGTGCTCTATAAATAAGAATTTCTCATGCGAAAATATTAAACTCTAAGGTTCTCGCCGCCGTTGTTCCTTTCACATCCATTCATTCTTTATATTAATCCGTCGCCGTTTTTCCTTTCATATCGATTCATTATCTCTATCAATCCTCTGATTTGAAAGAAGAGCACAATAGTATTGATTGATTTTTTATTCGTTATCGATAGGAAAGTTATTCCATTCAAACGGTGGTGTTAGTGAGTATTGAATCCCAACCAAAAAAACATTTTCATTTGCTACATATTTCAATAGTTCACAAAGCTCTTTAATCGTCTTTTCTAATTTACTATTCTGAAAATTTTCTTAAATTAGTCTTTAGATCTAGAAATAAATGCCAAATTCTATTGCACATAGCAACCATAGTTGCAGATCAGCTTTAATGAGACGATGTTTTGGGAGAAATCCCAAATATAGGTTTTCTCCCTTACATGATTCAGGTCTTAAGTTTGATTCTCATTGAAGATATTATCTCTCCAACTGCATGCTCCGTTATGAGATTGTGGCCCATGTTCCGGATAAAGATGACAGCAGCTGCATAATCTCTTGGGCCACGACTCTGTGAAGAACAAAGACGTGAAAGAGAAGAAAAATGGTAAATTTACATTTGAATTTGTCTCACAAGTTTTTTATTTTTATTTATTTTGTTTTAATTCAATGATTCCTCCTTATCCCAAGCTTACCGAATGAAAAGAATGATTGTCCTATTCTTATTATTATTCATCTTCTAATTGCTGCGCAGACTTTACCCTCCTCTTCTCTCTCACTCATTATTGTACTAAGATGGAGAATAATGAGGTTGAGAGAGGGAGGTGAAGAAAGTAATATTCTTCTTCTTATTTTTCGTTATATTGTTCATGGGTTTTGTAAATCTAGTGATAATTTATCTTTTTGTGGGTTTGTTTTCAGTTAGGGAGATTCATCGAACGGGGAAGCAAGCTGGTGAAATTACTGGATCGGTTTCTGCAACCAATGTTTCTAATGATTCATTACGGTGGAGTTAGAATGAGGCCATGGGGGAAATTCTGCTGAAATCAGAGATCCTGTGAAGAAAAGTAGGGTTTGGCTAGGAACATCTGATTCAGCTGTGGATGCAGACTATACCGATAGATTACAATGATGTCTTATCGATGAAGAAATCTTATCTCAAAGTTGATCTTAGTTGTCTCGAAAAACTTGACCTCGAATTATAGTGAGTCAGGAAACATTTTAGGGTTTTTTTCTTTTGAGTTTATCTCATTTGATTAACTCATGACAATTCACATAATGTATTTATTGTAAGATATTATTGTGATGGCTCAAGTTTTAACGCCTTTGTATATGAATTAAAAGAAAATGTATATCCAAATAATAAAATTATGATTTTTATTAGGTCAAATTATTTTGACTAACGTTATTTTAATAATGTATTAGTAAAACTTTAATTAATAATGAAGCTAAGCCGTATAATTATTTTTGTACAGGTGCATCAAAAATATGCTAAGTTAGATTTAGTTTGAAACAGGCTAATTAGACGT
The DNA here is from genome assembly GCF_907164915.1 of Impatiens glandulifera. Lineage (NCBI taxonomy): Eukaryota > Viridiplantae > Streptophyta > Magnoliopsida > Ericales > Balsaminaceae > Impatiens > Impatiens glandulifera. Next base: position 205,676 of record NW_025919333.1, read on the forward strand.
GTTGATAGTTAGACGTGCAGTCTAACAGATACATAGTTAGGCGTGTAGTCTAACATATACGTAGTTAGGCGTGCGGTCTAACAGATACGTAGTTAGTCGTGCAGTCTAACAGATACATAATTAGTCGTGCAGTCCAACAGATACGTAGTTAGTCGTGCAGTCCAACAGATACGTAGTTAGTCGTGCAGTCCAACAGATACGTAGTTAGTCGTGCAGTCCAACAGATACGTAGTTAGGCGTGCAGTCCAACAGATACGTAGTTAGGCGTGCAGTCCAACAGATACGTAGTTAGGCGGGCAGTCCAACAGATACGTAGTTATGCGGGCAGTCCAACAGATACGTAGTTAGACAGGCAGTCCAACAGATACGTAGTTAGACGGGCAGTCCAACAGATACGTAGTTAGACGGGCAGTCCAACAGATACGTAGTTAGACGGGCAGTCCAACAGATGCGTAGTTAGACGGGCAGTCCAACAGATACGTAGTTAGACGGGCAGTCCAACAGATACGTAGTTAGACGGGCAGTCCAACAGATACGTAGTTAGACAGGAAGTCCAACAGATACGTATTTAGACGGACATTCCAACAGATACGTAGTTAGACGGACAGTCTAACAGATACGTAGTTAGACGGGCAGTCTAACAGATACGTAGTTAGACATGCAGTCTAACTCCTTAGACTTGGTGGTCTAATGGATCTCTCTATTAGACATAGATGTCTAACTTTCTTATACTTGACAGTCTAATGGAGTACGTCTAATGCCTCGTTTCAGCAGCTGCTTGAAGTTAGCATCTGTCTACCCATGATCAACTAGTTGTACGCTACTTCTCAACTCTCATCCGTGCAGTGCACTACGATAGTTATTTGTACCCAATGAATGAATTCCATGTACACGAATATTTCTCCACTACTTGTTCAATAAAGGACAGTTTCAGAAGAATATCCAGCGCACTACCAGTTCGTTACGGCCACGATCCATGTGCACAGAGACTGTTGTACTCTTGTACTATGGAGACTTTCCAATGGGAGCTTGCCAAATGTCCATCTAAAAGATTCGACCGTTGATAATTGTCTTTTATAAATAGATCCTCAAGGACAACGGTCGAAGTACCAGTTTTTATTAGTGAACAACAAGTTTTTACGAGTGTATTGATTTCATAAGCCTTACCTGCTATCAATCTCATACTCTTGCATTTTCTGATCTGTACATCTTCAAGTTCAAGAGAGAATCAAAATCTGTCTAGCTGAGTGAAATTCTTAATCATATTGTAAGTTGAACAGAGCCTGTTCTGTTCAACAGTTAGCTAGCCAGTAAACTGTATTTGATTCAAATAAGTATACTGAATCCTTCCGGTGGTTGGAAGAAGGAGTGACGTAGAAGAGTTTGCTCCGAACATTCATAAACAACTTGTAATGTCATTTTCATTATGTCTTTCATTCTCTCATTGGTTACTAGCTTCAAACCTGAGCAAATGTTTTCGCACTTGAATCGCTTCAAGAGTTTGTAAGGGTTTGTGAAGAATAGAAAGTGATATTAGTCCTGTTAGGATCGGGATCGTCCTTGGAGGACCGGGGTCCGGTTTTTAAGGGTGAACGCTTAATCACACAACACACACTAGCAATAGTCCAGTTAGAGACTAAAACCACTTCTTAACACTACACAAGATGTCACAAACCTCTTGAATTGGGTTCAAGTGCGGAAATAGTTTATTTCAGCTTGAAGCAACACACACAGTTCGGTTTGTAAGGTATTTAGAAGGAGATATCGGTTTAAGGAGAAAGCCAGATTGGTTTGGTAGGTTATTAATTATTTCGGTTCGGTTTAGATGTTTTGGTTATGTTTGAGTGAGTAAACCGGAATATGAAAGTAAGGAATACGAGACAGGATTTTATGGATGTTCGGAGTTTAATCTCATACGTCACCCCTTCTTCTCAAACAGTGAGAATGATATTCACTAAGGAATATTACAAAACCACAACACACAATCCAAACGAGTCTTATTTACTACTCGTCAGTTACACCACTCACAATGATGTAATACAACACTTTTACTCAATAGTAAAATACACAAACAATACACAAACACTTTCGGGAATTTCAATCACTATTCGAAGTCGTGCGTAAGATCTTTTGTTGTTGTTACTTCTCTCTTGTATGAGCTTTTCGTAATGATCTCACGCGTATGTTTCTTCAGCACTATGCGCTTCTATTTATAGAGAAAATATGACAACAGTAATAATTTTCTCTCTCATCTTGATTGGTCATTTGAAGCCACGCCGATCCGGTTCAGAGGTTGCGTGCACGCTTTGTCATTTCGGACACTTGGCAGTCATGCACTTACGCCGACTTGCATTTTTTACTCATGGCATGCATGCACCAGGTCAGCCTCCTGAATTAGAGGTTGCTTGTAGAGTTGATAACCAGTTTCATCATCGTTTCCGTTGTATGCTTCTGATCTGGATCTTATCTTCTTTTGCATTTTCGAGAAATCTTTATATCTTCATATCACGTCATTTTCTCAAATTCACCACTTTTCATATTTTTCCGTTGAACTTTTATGATCTTCAATGAGAGTGAGTCAACCGGATGAATCAACTTTTGCTAGCTGATCCGGTTGAGGAGTTCAGCCAGTTTCGTAAACTATGATCGGATCATTTAGTCATGTATTTCAGCCGATTATGATGCGGCTTGATCTGTAACTGCACAAGAAGATTGAGTTTGATTAAGTTCTTTGGCCGGTTAAAATTAATCTACTTAATTTTTTTAACAATTTCTCCTTTTTTGATTATTTAGAATAAATTTAGAATAAATATTCAAAACATGTAATGTATGGCCGGTTTAAAAATTAACTTCCTTAATTTTTCTAACAATTTCTCCCTTTTTGATTATTTAGAATAAATATTCAAAATTTGTAATGTATTGCCAGTTTAAAAATTAACTTTCTTAATTTTTCTAACAATTTCTCTATTTTTGATTATTTAGAACAAATATTCAAAACTTGTAATGTATGGACGGTTTAAAAAAAATGTTTTGAAAAATGTTTTTAGCAATTTCTCCCTTTTTGATACTTTTCAAAGAAAAGTGTCAAAATCTGCTGTTGAAATATGTATGATGAACCTAAGCTGGTTAAAAATAGTTGATTTTTCAAAAGCTAACTTCATAAATAAGATAAGCGGAAAGTAGGTGTAATAAGTTCATAAGTTTAAGACAGAAAATAAATAAATAAACTATGGATAGGATGGTCCTCCCTTTTCTTGCTCTTTGAGCTTTTTCTCCTGCTCGACTTGCCATTCCCTGGCTCTTTCATCCGCAGCCATGCACCATCCGGCTAAGAGACTTGTTCTTTCGGGAGTTAAGCGATTGAAGTGGAAGGATCCACTTGTTGGTCTGGGTGGTCGAGATGGTGGAACGACTGATGTTCCTTGGATTGTCGATAGAGCGGATGAAGACGGTGCAACTTTCTTCTTCCTTGGTCGTAGAGGATTGTCATCCTCTTCTTCTTCATCGACTATGGGTTGGTTTGGGTGATTATCTGGCTATGGACCTTGAAGTCCACTTTGTTCTACTCCTGTCAACCGATCGGCTATCTTCTTTCTTTTATCCTGTCGCCTTGTCACTATTCCTTCAGCCTGAACCGGTTTGGCTTGTTTCACATTTTCTGCCTCATCAAATTCCCGGGCTAATCTCAAGTCATTTTCTTCCTGTTCTTTTCTCAACCGTTCTTTTTTTTCCTCTTCGGCTTGTATCTGGTCTTGAGCATTAACCACATTTAATTTTGCCAGCTCCTCAATCTAAGCCGCCATGAGTTGCATCATTTCTAACAGCGGAGCGGTTGATGACTCAACTGTTTCTTTAACCGATTCAATCAACTCGGCTTTGAGGGTAGAGGTTCTTGCTTCCGTCACATTGTTCCATTCATTCATTGAAGTGGAAACAGCATTATCGATGATACCCTTGATGTTTTCAGATGTGTGCTCAATTTCCTGGCTTGGATGAGTGTGAAGTGACATTGTCTTTGTTGATTTCTTTTGCCCGGTTGAATCATTATCCCTAGAGGCAGAGTGAGAAAGGGACTTACTTGGAGGGATGGGACTGTCGGCTTTATCTTCATTTGGCTGCGGTTGAGGACTCTCTTTCCGGTTCCCTGCTGTTTTGGAGCATTCACCGATTTCAAAGATCGACTTACTTCGGTACCCTTCCGGATGTAAGAGACAGTCACTGCATACCGGTTCTAGTTCTTCCTTTCGCCGGTTGATGTTGAGGAGGGTATCGTTTCTCACATTGGTGAACCGTTCAATCATTATCTTTTCCATCTCATTTGGATCCCTTTGAACATTATTGAATGCTTCATCCAATGCTTTCAGTTTGTCCCGTTCTTCAACTAGAGACCCTCTTGCTAAAGCCATTGAGATAGTAGCGGTTTTCGCAAGACTGAAAGCTTCCTCCTCAATAGCCAACAGTTCCGACCAATACTTGTTTCCGGTAAGATTAGGAAGCATGTGTGAGAATTATGTTTGGCCTCTAACTCTGCCCCACAAGTTATAAGGACGCGTTATTCTTTCAGTCGCTTCATTCAGATGAGTTGACAATAGTTCAAACATGGCCTCTACTTCCTGTTCAGAAACTAGAGGAGCAGATTCCGGTATGATTTCGGTTTGTTCTGGTCCCTGAGTAGTAGGACCGGTTGACCCGTTTTAAGATTCGTTTCCTCCATGCACCGAGGATCATCTTTAGTCAATTCTTGATTTTCTTTATTACCGGGATTTGAGCCTTCCAGCATAATAGGTTGGTTGATTGGCCCTTCTTGAGCCGGTTTTGGGTTGGATCCGATTGGGACAGAGTCTCCCACAGCCGGACCGGATGGCTGTCTTTCTTCATTATCTCCCTTCGCACCGGAGGGACTTCAGTTTCAGTGATGGCCGTTTCTTCGACCGGATTGTCTTTGGTTTGATCAGTTGCATCAACCTGACCAGCTTCTTGAATAATACTTGTCACCTCGTCTTCATTAGCACGAGTGACATCCTGTACCACTTTCTCTATAATGTTCTGAACAGATTTAAGGTGGACGGAGTGAGTACTAACCTTATCGGACGGAGGAGGGGATGAGGTGATAGGAAACAGAACGTTAACCCTTATGGGAGTGGGTTGAAATAGAGGATCAAATGACTGAGGGGACCGCTCAGATGATGTTTTCTCAGAATTATTGGACTTGCTAGCCGCTTTCTTCTTAGCAGACTTTTTGGTTTTCTTCGCCACATACTTGATTTTTCCTGTATTCTCTTTCGCCGCTTCGACTACTTTAGCTTTTCCCTTACCTTTCAGTTCGGCTTCTTTAGGGTTTGCGCCTTCCGGTGCAGCCGGTTCGGCTTCTTTAGAACCTCTGGTCCTTGGAGCTCTTTCTTTTGCCGGTTTAATGATCCGGGTCTGTACACTCTCAGCATTCATGATTTTGGAGTTAGAGAGAGGTGTACCTTCACTTATTCGGATTTTCAGGTGCTGAAGAATTTTCCCGATCGGCATGGCATAGGCTTGAACCCGATCATTTGTTTTAGAAACCACTTCGCATAGTTGCTCGAATAAAACACAACCCCAGTCAATCTTGTCACCGCAGACTATGGCAATCATCATCTCCAGTTTCAGTCGGGTCATGTTATCAAAGTTTCCTCCTTTTCCTTGTAGGGATTTGGAGACGATATCAAGAAGCCACCGGAACTCTGGCTTCAGTGTCTTCTTCCGGCTAGTGTGATCCACCAGGTCACCCGCATCCTTTGAAAGTACTAGTCGGACCGCCGCGGAGTCGGCTTCTGATAAACCAGTTTGGAAGTCCCTTTCGACATTTGGTAAACCGAGGGCTTCAGCAAATAGCTCCTCGGTAATCTCAAAAGTAGTGCCGCTCACGGTGGCGGTGATGGTTCTCTTCGTCAGACTTGCCTGGTTGAGGAACTCCAGGACTTCATCCTGATGAAGAACAAATGGACCAGAGAGAAACGTTTCCAGCTCAGATTCTCTCAACGATCTAATCAAGGCCTTGTATTCACTGGTTCCATTTTCGTGTGCTATTAGACTTAACAAGGACAATTGTCATATATGCGGTGTCATCTAACTTTCCCGCTCAAATATTAAAACAGTCACTTTCAAATAACATGAAGACACGTGTTTTTCAAATTAGAAGAGAATGACTAATATACCCCTAAATTTAATGATGACTCTATGGGAAAAGACGTCTAACATTAATTAGTTGGTCCTACCTTTATGAATAGTGACGGTTAAGCCATGCGACTCTTCGAAGTCTACTTAAGGGAATATTGCATGCGATTGAAACGTTTACGCTCTCAAATCTCTAAAGAACCCCAGCTTTCTCCAAACTTCTCTCTTAAGAATTTTGTTCATCTTGAGTCTGCTCATCTTCTCTCAAATGGCCAACAAGAAGATTACCCTTGGTCACTGTACTTTACAGGTGGATTTCTCCTTGGTGTATGCTTTCGATCAACAGGAGGTGGTTGACATGTTAAAATCTTTGGAGTATTCCGGCCTCGTAAAGTATCTCGACGACCCTTTTATTTTTTTACGAGAAGGAAGTCCGGGAGTTCTTTAAATCGGCAACCATGGTTTGTGATTCTATTTCTGCAATAGTGAATGAAACAGTTATATCTTTTGATGAGGCATCTTATGCGGAGTTCTTTGAACTTCCATCGGAGGGCCACATGTTCAATCATCATCTTCCAGTGGAAACCATCACGAAATTGAAGATTACTTTTTCGGCCGACGGTTCGGAAATCAGGCTGAATGGGAGTAAGAAAGTTGTCAAACCTCATTTCATTCTCTTAAATGACATTGTTGTGAAGACCCTTCAAGGAAGAGTAGGGTCATTTCATCTCTATAGTCAGGATCGATTAGACTATATGACGGATATCTCTAAGGGCATTCAAGTCAACCGGGGAATGTGTTTATTGAAGAAAAACGTCTTCTGGCTCAGTCCTGTATCAATCAAACTCGGGATCTTGTTCAACCTGAAGAAGAGGATAATATAGATGAACTTATTCAAACGATGGTTTAGGAATCAAATGTGTTGGAATCCCCTATTCTTGAAACAGAGAAATCTCCAGTGAAAGAGGCTGAAGCTAATCAGCCTATTGAGGCACAATCTGAGAGGGAACCATCGAAAGAAGACGAATCCGATAAGAATCCTTCCACTGAGGGGGAACAAGACAACAATGATAATTCGTCACAAGGTCTAACGTTATCATAATGCTTCATTCCCGACTCAACATCTCCTCAATCCTCTCCTGAAATAATAACCGCGAATATCTTTGAAAAAGTTGTTGATCTACCTCTTCACTCCGAAGGACCTTCTGAACAGATTCTTAAGGTGTATGAAGATATTCTCAGAGATGAAGAAAAGTCTAAGGATGCTTCTGAGGCAGATGAACCAGAGCACTCTACGTAGGCTCATACTCATGTTAGTTCCATTCGAACGGCTCCAGCCAGCCCTCCAAAGATGTCGTCTGCTGAAGAAATCTCCCTTGAAGGTGCAAAGAACTTAAACTCTATGGCAAAGATGATAAAGTCTATTCACAAGAATATGCTGGACTTGCAGTCTAGAATGTCAACACTCGAGAAGGGTCACAGTTTAAACAAGAAATAATTCTCTTCTTTTATTGCAACTCAGAAAGAATTGGAGAAGACCATGAAGAGAAATACTTATGAGATCAACATCGTCAACAACACATATTCCAAATCCGAAAAGAAAATCTTCAAAAGATAGTCTGAAAGGTTTGAGTGTGAAAGGGAAATTAACATGGATCTTCATCAGGAAGTTATGGCTGGAATGAATCTTGTTCAAGGTCAAATGGTCGAGTTAACCAATCATATGAATAGAGACGACGCTGAACGTATAGAACAAGTTGATTCCTTTGCAAGATCAATTCAAGCCATGGAAAATGTTGAAGTTGTCGCTGATAAAGAGAAAAGCATTATTGCCCTTGATGTTGATAATGTTAAAATGGGGGAAGAAAGCTCAAGAGGAGGTGGCAGCAGTAGCTTAAGAGGACGTGCTTGGACAGGTACCAGATCAAAAAGAAAATCCGTTGATGAAGGAAGTTTCAGACCAACCAAAAGAGGTGGAGGTCGCGGTGGTGACCGAGGTGGTGGAAGTAGTGGAAGAGGTGGTCGTGCTCTCAGTGGTGGTCGTGCTCTCGTCCCTCAAACTCGCAACCCCCTGACTGGAGAAAGTTTGCTGATCCAAAGGTGAAAAGGGAAGGACAATAATCTCTTTTCTTTTAATTTTTTTTTGTTGGTTTCTAAACTTAGTTTTTGGAACTTACACTTAAAGTTTGTGAACAAATGTCATTCTTATTTTAATTTGATGAGTGGTTATCTTATCTTATTAATTGTACAAAGTTTTAACATCATCAAAAGGGGGAAATTGTTGGGTCAAATTATTTTGACTAACGTTATTTTAATGATGTATTAGTAAAACATTAATTAATAATGAAGCTAAGCCATCTAATTGTTTTATGCAGGTGCATCAAAAATATGCTAAGTTAGACTTAGTTTAAAACAGGCTAATTAGACTTGTTGCTAGTTAGACGTGTAGTCTAACAGATACGTAGTTAGACGTGCAATCTAATAGATACGTAGTTAGACTTGTAGTCTAACATATACGTAGTTAGACGTGCAATCTAACAGATACGTAGTTAGACGTGTAGTCTTACAAATACGTAGTTAGATGTGCAGTCTAATAGATACGTTGTTAGACATGCAGTCTAACAGATACGTAGTTAGACGGGCAGTCTAACAGATACGTAGTTAGACGTGCAGTCTAACAGATACGTAGTTAGACGTGCAGTCTAACAGAAACGTAGTTAGATGGGCAGTCTAATAGATACGTAGTTAGACGGGCAGTCTAACATATACGTACTTAGATGGGCAGTCTAACAGATATGTAGTTAGACGTTCAGTCTAACAGATACGTAGTTAGATGTGCAATCTAACAGGTACGTAGTTAGATGGGCAGTCTAACAGATATGTAGTTAGATAGGCAGTCTAACAGATATGTAGTTAGACGGGCAGTCTAACAGATACGTAGTTAGACGGGCTGTATAACAGATACGTAATTAGACGTGTAGTCTAACAGATACGTAGTTAGACGTGCAGTCTAACAGATACATAGTTAGACGTGCAGTCTAACAGATACGTAGTTAGACGTGCAGTCTAACAGATACGTAGTTAGAGGGGCAGTCTAACAGATACGTAGTTAGACGGGTAGTCTAACAGATACGTAGTTAGACGGGCAGTCTAACAGATACGTAGTTAGACGTACAGTTTAACTCCATTAGACTTGATGGTTTAATGGATCTTGTTATTAGACGTAGGCATCTATCTTCCTTAGACTTGGCAGTCTAATGGAGCACATCTAATGCCTCACTTCAGCAGCTGTTTGAAGTTAGCATCCGTCTACCCGCGATCAACTAGTTATACGCTACTCCTGCTCTTCTCTTTCGTACATTCCAGTACGACAGCTATCTGTACCCAATGAATGAATGTCACGTACGCGAATATTCTTCTAGTACTTGTTTAGTAAAGGACAGTTTCAGAAGAATATTCGGTGCACTACCAATTCTGTACGGCCACGATACTTGTGCACAGAGCCTGTTGTACTCTTATACTATGGAGGCTTTCCAATGGGCGCTTGCCAAATGTCCATCTAGAAGATTCGATCGTTGATGATTGTCTTCTATATATAGATCCTCAAGGACAACGGTCGAAGTACCAGTTTTTATCAATGAATAACAAGTTTTTACGAGTGTACTGATTTCATAAGCCCTACCTTCTATTAATCTCATACTTTTGCATTTTCTGATATGTACATCTTCAAGTTCAAAAGAGAATCAAAATATGTCTAGCTGAGTGAAATTCTTAATCATATTGTAAGTTTAACAGAGACTGTTCTGTTAAATAGTTAGCTAGCCAGTAAAATCAATTTGATTCAAAGAAGTATAGTGAATCCTTCATGTGGTTGGAAGAAGGGGTAACGTATGAGAGTTTGCTCTGAACATCCATAAACAACTTTCTGTGTCATTTTCATTCTATCTTTCCTTCTCTCATTGATTATTAGGAAACGTTTCCGCACCTGAATCGCTTCAAGAATTTGCAAAGGTTTGTGAAGAATAGAAAGTGATATTAATCCTTAATAGGATTTCTATCAAACCGTTATCCAGAAATTGTAATCAATAGTTAGACCCCGTCTCTATTGATTATACCGATCCTATCAGTTTTGTTATTAATCTCTATGTTCTTTCTATATTTTAAAGAGTAAACAACTACATTTACATGAAAATATGAATAGCTAATAATAATAATATTTTTCTCTCTTTTATTTGTTATATGTTGATAACTAGTACTACTCTATTTACTTAGACAATTTTATAACTTTCTTTAAGCTGTGTATCAACCAACTTTTTTTATATTTAATATAAAAAAATCACACAATTTAATAATAAAAATACAAAAATCAAGATAAGAACTTGATTGAACACTCATTTTACAATAAACTATTATTTAGTGGAGAGTAACCGTGGTTAGCGCTTCACTAATGATAGTAAAATGCTTTAGAAAAAATTTAAAAAGAAATTTAGAAACACTTTTCTACTCATAAAATTATTTCACAATCATTTTTTTAGTTAGTATTGAAGTTGTTGCATGACACAACTGATTTGACTTTTTTAATTGATTACAAATTAACAACTAATCTTCATTTATCGCCTACCTACCTAAATCACCTAACACAAACACTTTAGCTAAGAATGAAAAAATTAAACTATCAAAATTAATAGTCATATGTGACTTCCTCTAAACTAGCCATACACTAAATTTCATTATTTATTGTTGTCTAGTTAGTTAAGATTTTTGGCTCTCACCTAATAGACCCGGGTTCGATTCCCGACAAATGGAGAAGATACGGTAGTAGAGGAATGTTTTATTTATAGGATAGGAACTACAATAATTTATTCAAGAAAAGAAAAACACATAAATATTATGTAATATTGTAATCTTCAAATCAAATGATTCAAACTTGATTTTATTTAGCTCAAATAATATGTTATAGACTTGTGTGTCTCAGAAAGAGAAAAACAATAGTACCATTCTGATTTTGAAATCCAACCTCTCGATCTAGAGGAAAACAATAGTAGTATTATGATCATCATGGAATGATTTTTTAAAGTTTTTCGAGAGCGTAGCCCCGCAAGGCTCTTAATGTGGATTAATTTTGGAACATTAAGATAGACTAACTTATTACTCATCTTATTTTTTGCAAATGACACACTTTGTCTTGTGGAGCCCACTTCCGATAACCTCTATCTTCTTAGGAAGATCCTCATCATCTATGAGGCGTGTTTGGGTTTCAAAATTAATAGACACAAGTCAAAACTTTTTTTTATTGGTGACATCTCAAACACACATACATTGGCTGTCATTTTTGGATTCAAACACGATCATCTTCTTCTAAGTACTTGAGTATTCCTCTTAGAGTCAATACCATATGTAAAAAAATCTATAACCTCATCGTTGAGAAAATAGAGGCTAGATTGGCTCTTTGGAAAAACAAACTTCTCTCTAAGGGCGGTAAACTTGTTCTTGTGAAGAACATTCTTACCATAATTTTCACTTTCATTATGTCCCTCTTCCCTATCCTAGTCTTTATGATAAATAAAATTGACTTGCTCTAGGATATTACTAACTCTAGAAGAGTCAGTCATCTAGTTAGATAGAAATTACAAAACGTTTTATCTAGTTATGATAAAGAAATTTTATTTATATAACGACACGTGGCATCATAGGGAAATGGTTTACTCCTTTTTGAAATTATATGAGATCTCTAATAAAAATAAAATATAAAGTGACTGACCACTATAGATTTACTTTTTGCCTCACTGAATGGAGAATCATATTGCATCGTTGCCTTTCATTCGCTGAAGAAAACAGAATGACAAACTTAGTGGACATCATTATGAAAATTACAATTCAATCGGAGTTTGACGATAGTTTCGTTTTGATTGGCTTCTCAAATTTTAAGGCTAGTGTCATCTACCATGCGACTATCCAAGAGGTGTTAACTAAGTTCCTTTGGAAGGAAGTGTGGAAAGCAAAATCCCTTCTAAGATTTCTGTTGAAAAATAGGATATGAATCTGACACTAATTGAGATAAAGTAGAGATGAATATAAACCAAGAAAATACGTATATAACACAAGATTTATGTAGAAACTAAAGACAAGAAAACCACGGGCAAGGAATGAAAAATTTACTATGGTTAAAATAGAATATTACAACTTAGAGAGAGAGAAAGAAGAATAATGGAAATATATAATTGGGCCTAATGGGCCCAACATCAAATAGTTAAGATTTTATTTTATTTTATATTATATTATTATATCGCAAACCTATTTCCAGGCCCCGATCTCATCTGGGTCACCATAATCTAACAATCTCCACCTTGACATGAATCTAGTATGTCAAAAGAAAAATTAATCTTCAAAATATAGACAATAACTATAGCAGTCTTCACCTCTTCCAAAAGCCTTCTGGGCTTCAACAACCAAGACCAACTAAGTTTTAGTAATGCTCAAACTTAGCAATGAGGAGCGCCTTCGTCATCATATCTGTAGGATTATCAATTGTATTAAATTTACTCACATCAATATCACCACGAGCAATAACATCACGTTTATAAAATGATATTGTACATCAATTTGATTAGTTCTTTCATGAAACATCTGATCTTTCATCAGAAAAATAGCACTTTGACAGTTACAAAAGACTATCGTCAACTATAAATCCTTCTTGAGTTCCCCGAAAAGTAATCTCAGACAAATAACTTTTTTACAAGCTTCTGTAATGGTCATGTATTCTTCCTCAATAGTAGACAATGCGACTGCACTCTATGGAGTAATTTTCTAACTAATCGCAAAACTGCCAATACAAAAAACAAAACATGTAAGTGATCTTCTTTTGTCAAGATTGCCAGCATAATTAGAGTCGACATAGCCGATAACTCTATCTTTAGTCCCACCAAACTGTAGATGAACATCCGCTGAACCATTCAAATAACCTAAGATCTACCAAACTATTCTCCAATACTCTTTATCATAATTTATCAGGTATCTGCTAGTGGTAACTGCATTTACTGAATAAGTCATACCTAACTGAGTATAAACCATTACATACATAAGTGAACAAATTGTAATGAAATATGGATCTCTTAACAAATACTTGATATCCACATCAGACTGAGGTGACATAGTTGAAGAGAGTTTAAAGTGAGTTGTTAATGAAGAACTCACAAGACTATCATTATTCATATTAAACCGACGAAGGAATTTGAAGTAGACACAACTATCGAAATCACTTCTCTTGAAGTCATGAGTGGTCATAAAAAAGTCAAAACTTTTATGCCACTACTTTGGCGATTGCTTTAAACCATAAGGGAATTTATTCAAATAACAAATACAGTCATCTTCTCTTAAGACTCTAAATCATTTAAGTTGATTCATATAGATGTCTTCATATAAAACTCCATGTAGATACATGGTCTTCACATCTAGCTGCTCAAGATTCAAAATATGCATCGCCACAAAACAAAGTAATACTCGAATCAAAATATGTTCACAACCAGAAAAAACACGTTAGTAAAATAAATTTCTGGAATTTGACTATAACATTCCTTATTGAGTGTTCGAGGAGGTTTAATTTTAGATATGGGCTTATCTGCATCAATATGATATTATGGTGTAAGCGGTGAAGTATCTAATAACTCTAGTGAAGTTGACTATGGTTTTGAAGGTTCAAATTAGATCTTCTCTCAAACTCTACTTGCTTGCTAAATTATTGCTAAATGTTATCTCGAAAAGGGTTATATTTTTGCTCAATCTGATCACAAGAAGTTATAAGAGGTGTAGCATGTAACATATGTGTCTCATCAAAAACAACATTTTGACTAATTATAAACTTTCTAGTTTCAGAACACCATAACTTATACCCCTTTACACCAGATTCATCAACATGAGCATATGCCGAATAACCAAAATTCTCAACTTAGAATAACTAGAAGGAATACCATACCATACTTTTTGCGGAGTCTATTTATTAATTACAGTTGACGGAGAACGGTTGACGAGGAATCATGTTAAAGTTACAGCTTCAGCCCAAAAAGACTTTGATAAATCAACATTAAGGAGCATATAACGCACATTCTCCATCAAAGTTCTATTCATTCTCTCTGTCACACCATTGTGTTGTAGATTCTTAGGCACTGTGTGTTTCTTAACGACTTCTTCAGTTCTTCATAAAGACTTAAATTCTTTAGAATAGAATTCCAAACCATTATCAGTACGCAAACATTATATTGGTTTCTCTGTCTATTTCTCAATTGTAGTCTTCCAACTCTTAAACTCAGAAAACACGTCACTCTTTTTCTTCAAGAAGAAAGCCTAAACTTTTCTATAGAAATCGTCGATAATCGTTAGCATATAATAAGCACCTCCCATAGAAGGCATCTTAGACGGTCCCCAAAAATTAGAGTGGATATAATACAATGTTCCTTTAGTGTTGTGGATTAGTTTAGACAACCTAACTGATTTCTAATTGTCGATGATATAATGCTCACAAAACTTCAATTTACTAATACTCTGTCCATAAAGAAGTCCTCGTTTTTTCAACTCAGTCATGTCTTTCTCACTTATATGACCAAGTCGCATATGCCACAATTTTGTGACATCATCATCAAATAACGAGGAGGTAGAGACAACAACATCGCCTACAATTGTGGAGTTTTTAAGAACTATAGCCTATCAAGTTTTCTTTTAACTTTCATTATGATAAGAACACATATACTAACCTTCATAACTCCACCTTCAACAGTGTGCTTGAAACCTTTTGAATCGAGGGTACTAAGAGAAGTAAGATTTCTCTTCAAATCAAGAACATGTCTTACATCATAAAGTGTTCGAACAGCTCCATCAAACATCTTGATTTTTATTTTTCATATACCCACAACCTTACATGATGAATTGTCTCCCATTAATACAACACCTTTGGAAACTGCATCATTTATTGAAAACTAGTCCCAAGTGGGACACATATGATACATACAGCCAGAATCGAGTATCCAATCATCTTGTGACCTTGCATTGCAAACAGAAGCCATAGGAGTTCACTGTCTTTGTCGTCAACAATATTGGTTTCGCCACAATTTTTTGTCAGCTTTTCAGTGAGAATATCATTCTCTTTCTAAACTTTATTTTATATCTTCCAACACTTATTTTTTATGTGGCCTCTTTTCTTGTAGTAATTACAAGTCTTCCAAGGTTTTCTTAAATTTTATCTATTTGTTTGATAACATTTTGAACCATTTTCTTGGGTTCACTCTTGAGCAATAAAGGTCTCTGCCGGACCATCGGACTAATGAACAAGATGTTTCATTTCTCCTTAGAGAATAATGCGTTATAAACATCATTAGTCGTGATAGTATCAGGACTAAATAACATAGTATTATGAGACTTGATATATGATGGGGGCTATGAACACAACAAAATTAAAACTTGATCTTCATCGTTATACTTGACTTCCAAAGCCTTCAGATCAGTAACAGTTTCTTCAAATGTTAATAAATGCTCTTGTAGAGCCGTACCTTCAGACATATAGTGAAAATATAAATTCTTCTTCAGATGCAACTTACTAATGAGACTTTCGTCAAACATAGTTTTTCTAGTTTCAACCATAACCTAGCAACACTGGTTTCTTTTAGATCATCTTGTAGAATATTTTTGATAGATGTAGATGTATGTGAGACATAGTCTTATGATCCTTCCTCTTTTCCCTTCTATTGTCCACGAACTAGGCATCTTATCAAACCCTAATAGAGTTTTTTCCAAATCCATATGAGTGAGAAAACCTCGCATCGTTATCTTCCATAAAGAAAATATGGTGTTGTGATCCTATTTTCCGCACTCCATGCACACATTCTCTCAAAGCATTGGCCGTTGTCTACTCTTATGCTCATGTCACACGCACACGACTCCTCCTAGGCATTTCACTCGTTCATGGAAATCCGTGATCATGCCACGATAGTTTGGCTAACACATTGTGCATATATCGCACGCACACGACCCTTCTTTGGTACCCTTCTCTCGGTCCTGACAATCTACAATCATTCCACGATAGAAGGTTGGTTCATTTAGCACTTCGCATCTCTAGTTCCTATGTCGCACGCCCGCAACTCTTTTCTAGGCACCTCTTGGTCCTGGAAATCCGCAATCATACCAAGATTGAGGCAAGATAGTTAAGGTTATAACATACAAATCCCACTAAAGGAACACAACGTCCTCGTTGGGGCCTACACCAATCCCACCTCGCACAAGTATTTGAAAAACACTCCAGCAATCATCCTAGACGGACCCACCTTCAGCATCGCCATCAAGACCGTATACTTGGTTGATCTATCCACTTCTAGGATAGAGATCTTCTCGTTCGCATTTGGGAATCCGAGAAAGAAGTCCCCTGAGAGTCCTGACCATACTCTCTGAGGAATCCTCAACAGTTGCAGTCGATGTACCTTCTTCATCTCGGTCTTGTTCAGATTACACACTAGACAATTGATCATCTGTTTCGCACGAAACTGATTAGAGAAATCATTCCTAGTAACCTTTTGTACTCCTTTCGAAAGTTGGATTCCTTAAGCGTCGGGACAATAACATAGTCCGTCGCTTAGCCCTCATTGGACTTCATCTCCAACAAATTCGACGCATCTGTCTCTTCCTCACCCTTACGGATTTCAACTATCTGTATGGCCGCGAGACATTGCGAATTTCCTCCTCTTGGAGAATCATAAGTTCCTTCTATGAAGGAGGGAGAGTTCGACTCTCCAATTAGAAGACCTCCTAAATAAGGAATCACCGCCACTTTCGCCTTGACTAGAGAAATTCCTAGGATGACTTCATAATCATATAGGGAGGCAGCCATCAACTCAATTTTCCCCTACCAACTTCCTACATGGAGGTCATCAATTGCCATGCCTTTGTTTAGTGTGGCTCCAGAATTCACGGTGTGGCTTCGGAATTCACGGGAATTCATGGTTCCTTGAAGGCAATAACCAATCCCCTGAAGGCTCCCATGATGTCTCCCCCGACTCCTTGAAGACCCCCTCGGGTTGTAAGGCCGCCTAACTGTGAAATCAGCTCCTAAATGTTTTGGTGATTTTTCTTGGCGGCATGGTACATGTTAACAAAGATAGTACGAACATATTTATTAGTATTGAATATGTATGAGGTGAAGTTTAAGGTAAAACACTAATCTAATCTTAACTATATATTTGTAAACGTGATTTTTTTTTCAGAATCTTCCAACCGGGCTGTGATGCCATATCAGGGGCATAGAATATTTGTTTTTCTTGACTCGTCAAAATATATGGTTTTTGGCTTTGGGTTTTAAAAATTCGTTGACATTTATAATATCGAAGCCATATTTATCCACTTTCACTCTTCGTTCCTAGGAATGTGCATCAAACCACTTACACTTGAAGAGGACCACCCGTTTGTGAGAAAAATATTGTACTAGGATTATGTCCGTTAAAACTCTGTAGTATGACAGAATATCCGATCCATTGTTTCCTACAACAACAACAACTTTATTGTTTTGAGTGGTCAGACCTTCGTCGTATTTTTTGTACATAATTTGTATTCAATTATTTTATACCAAACAAAACTACATGAACATAGTTGGACCTAAGCCTAAGATCTTAAGGTCTCTTGATATATTGATATCGTCTATTAATTAGGCGACCTATATTTATACATTTCAAAAAAGTATTCGTAAATTGTAGAATCAAGTTAAAGTTATCAGAAATGCATGATTCTGGTATCTACTCACTCTATGTTTAAAATAGCTAGTATACGTTGGGGGAATTTCTCTACGGGACTCAATGTTATTACAATCCTGAACATACTCATTGCACATTTGTTCAATATGAAATTATAAAATCATATCTTTAACGGTAATAATTCATACTAACATAGCAATACAAAATCATACATGTAAAATGGTCTAATTCAGGGCATTTTTTCAAGTTGAATGAATGAGCCATATCTCGATCGCAATAATCCAAGTTGTATATTGTTCCATTGGATAGTTTTTCCAATGATGAAAATACTGAGAGGACTGGGATTGAACTTTGTGTGCATTGAGGAGCTTCCTCCAAGTACGTGGCACATAGACCAATACTTTCATTCACAAGATAGCTCTCGCTTATTGAGCTTTCCGAGTGATTTTTATGCCACAAATATATCTTTTCATTGTACCCATATATTGTTCTATTGAATACATCCATCGAAACTGGCCAGAACCCCTAAGTATAGCCTCAAATGACAAGTGTATCAAGAGATGCGTCATAATGTCGAACAACGATGGTGGGAAAATCATTTTCAATTTGCAAGTGTTGTTACAATATCCAAGTACAATTATTCTAGGTTCGATGCACTCAACACTTTGAAACAATTGTACATTGAAAGAACCGGGACAAATTTATTATAGAATCATACACAACATCTGGAAGAAATCCACGGGTTGCTAAAAGAATAAGGTATTATAATACAATATGACAATCATGACTCTTCAATACCATAATCTTTTTCTCTTCCAAATTTACACAACCTCTAATGTTTGAGAAAAAGCCATCTGGAAACTTAAGATCCTTCAAGAATTTATAAAGACGTTTATTCTTAGAGGACAAAGTGAAAGGCACTTCTGGATAATGAACTACTCGTCCGAAATTTACAGGATGTAACTAGTGTTTTATGTTCAAGAGTTGTAAATCTTTTCGGACTTTAGGACCATCCTTAGTCTTATCTTTCACATTCATCATTGTTTCCAACACGCTATCACAAATATTTTTCTCAATATGCATCACATTCAAATTATGTCTTAATAATAGTGATCTCTAATAATGAAAATAGAAGAAAATGCAAAGTTTGTTCCAATTGTCTCCCCGTGTTTCATGGTATATATTGGTTTTCTTCCTCTGATCCGTAGTTAAAACTATGCCTTCTAAGTTTCGTGCTTACTCGTAAATTTCTTGCCCCGTTAACATTTTCGAGGGCTCATTATAATATGTTTGAACATCAAATGACTCTTTATCCCCTCATGTATTGGTGGTTTGGTGGAAGGAAGCATTTATAACCCATGTAACATTATTTATGCCCATTCCTCAATCGAAGAGATATAGTATCATGGTTACAACAAGGACAATCGAGTTTCCCTTTTGTACTTCACCCGGACAAGTTCGTGTACGCTGGGAAGTCATTAATAGTACATAATAATGTTACTCGCATGTCAAAGGATTGGGAGGTGTGTGCATTAAATGTTCTCACACCACAATTTCACAGTTCAGACAACTCTTCGATTAATGACTAGAGAAATATGTCAATTGCATCTCCTGGACTCTTTGGGCCTAGATTTAACATAAATATAATGAAATTTATAGAATCAATGCAAAGAGTAGGTGATACGTTATAAGGAATTAGAATGACCAGTCAAATACTGTATGACTTTTTCCCATTTGTAAAGGATTGAAACCCATTGCTTGATAAACCAAGTCTCATGATACTGGGGTCCGATGTAAAGTCCTTATATCTCTCATCAAACGTTTTCTAGGTGTATGGATCAGTCGGATGTCTAAACATATCACCTTTAACTCTTACTTCCTTGTGTCATCTCATCATTTGAGTGGTCTTAGAGCACATGTATAACCTCTATAGTCTTAATATTAGAGAAAAATATCTTAACAACTTAATGTGTATAAATTTTCTATTTTGTTTCTTCAGAACTGCCCCAATTGTTAGGTCGACTTTACATCTAGAAAGGCCACAAACTATACAAGACTCGATTTTTTTCGTTATTCAAAAATAGCGTACAATTGCTCTTACATGCATTTATCTTCTCATACTTAAGCCCGATATCTATAATGAACTTATTATATTCGTAGTATGAGTTTGGAAATTGAGCATTCATCGATAATATATCCTCTTTAAGTGGACACAAAAACATATCAAACGAAGCGTTTATCCATTAAATAACATTCTTTATGTGAAGGAGTTTCAATAGTGCTGATGATTTTGTTATTCGTGCACCTTCATATAAAGGTCGTTTAGAATCATCAAGCAATTTATAAAATCTCTATGCATCCTCGACTGATTCATAGTTTCTCGGGCCATCATTAATGTTGGAGAGCATATTGTGTATAAAATCTTGCATATACTATTCTTCATTAACCGATTATTATAGTTCGGTGAAGTACTTGTGACTTCCGGTACCACATCATCCGAGTCATCGTCATGATCATCATGATCATCATCATCCGTCATCATCATGATCATAAACCATATTATTAGTACTCTTTTCTCCATGACAATACCAAAATTCATAATTCATATTTTTTTCATTTACGATGAGGTGGTCTTCACATCAATTATATCCTTAAAAGTTGTGTTCAAGCATTTCACGCAAACATTTCACTTTCTGTAGTCATTTACTACTCATTAAAAAATCTTGGAAGTGGTCAACTCCTTTCTCATATTTTGGATAATCTTGATGTAATCCAAGTTTTATTGGGTTCTTCCATCATTCTAATAAGATGAAAAAAATATAGCATTAAGAATTCATTTATTCTTCCTAATTTATTATTATAGATCATTAATAGTTAAATATCAAAAATTGATATATAACTCTAATGGAATAGATAGATAGTCCTAATAGAATAGATAGATATAAAAAACGGATATATACCTCTAAAATGAGATTTATAAGCTGGAAATTAATAAGAATGACAAAGATTTCTCACAAGGAAAAGGTTAAAGCTATAAAATATCATCTCAAAGTCCTTTCGAAAACAAGAGAAATAATTTAGGACTGGTGTCTCAAAACTCTTCACAAAAGACCATCCAAACTAAAAGAAGAACATCCACTTTACGGGCTTAAGTTGAAATGGATTTTATCCTTACTTCCTCAAAAATATATTTTCAATCCTATGTCCATGAATTTCATCAATGGCAAATACTCATCCAAAAAATCCTATGTCCTATGTCCATGAATTTCATCAATGTCCATGAATATTTTTTCAGCCAATATTTCCTCACAACATAAGAATATTTAGAAAACATTCCAAGTGTTTAATTGATCAAAAGTCTTAACAATCACCTAACATTTTCTCACAAAATAACAGCAATAACATTAGAAGCAAGTACAACAACTAAGGGCATGCTTGGTACGTGGTTTTTATACTCGGGTATCGGTAGGCTGAACAGGGTTGTCAAACCGACCGATTTCCTCGGTTTGAACCGAAGAGTCAGCTTCCTGTTGTGGAACAGCTTGATCCGGCTGGGTTTCAATATTACCCATCTGATCATGGACAAACCGCCTGAAAACTGGAATTTCATCTTCACTATCAGAATGAATATTGTTGTTTTCCAATCTGTTGTGTAGATCAAAGCATGATGTAGTATTACTTTCAACCGATTCATCGAAAACCACGTGAAGTGATTCCTCCATAGTTAAAGTTCTATTGTTATACACTCTATATGCCTTACTCACTACTGAGTAACCTAGCATGATCCTAGTATCGGTTTTTGCATCAAAAGCAGAAAGATAGGTTTTACCATTTATGTGAATGTAGAATTTACACCCGAAAATCTTGAAGTATTTAAGATTAGGAACCCTGTTAAAATAAACCTCATACGGTGTTTTGTTGTGAAATTTGTTAATCAGAGACCGGTTCTGTGTATAACATGCAGTGTTGATAGCCTCAGCCCAGAATTTCTGAGCAATACCCGAATCGGCTATCATGGACCGTGCGGCTTCCTTGAGAGTCCGGTGTCTTCTCTCGGCCAGGCCATTTTGTTGAGGAGTCCTAGCACTAGACAACTCGTGTCTAATACCGGATTCATCAAGAAATGCGGTTAAAATACTGTTGATAAATTCGGTACCTCTATCACTTCTAATGCTATTAATGCGAGTTGATTTTTCATTTTACAAACGTTTAAGTAGTGTGATCAAGTTGGCTGCGGTTTCACGTTTGGATGGTAGAAATATTACCCATGTAAACCTAGAGTAGTCATCAATAACTACCATGGTGTACAACATACCTCCTAGGCTAATGACCTGAATTGGTCCAAATAAATCCATGTGTAAGAGATCTAAGCATCGGTTAGATTGAATGTTTCCTTTACTCTTAAAGGTTGACATAGTCTGTTTACCCATTTGACATGCTGAGCAAACTTTATCCTTGTTAAATACTATGTCAGGAATACCTTCAACTAGCTTTTTACCGCGAATGTAGTTTAAGGTTTTCATGTTCAGATGGTTTAATCTCTTATGCCACAACCAGGTTTGATCGGTCTTAGCTATCATGCATACAGGATATTCTACCTTAGTTTTCCAATCTACCTTGTAGATATTTCCTAGCCTATTTCCGATGAGTAGTATGGTACCTTGGGAGTTCTTGACTAAGCATGCATGTTTAAGAAATTCTACCGTGTATCCAGCATCACACATTTGACTAATACTTAGCAAGTTAAAACGTAGGTTTTCTACTAAGAGCACATTATCAATTGTTAGATTACCATGGACAATATTACCCTTGCCCACAGTTCTACCTTTTGAGTTGTCACCGAAAGTGATTAGTGCAGCGGTTTCTATTTTGATGTCGGTTAGCAGGTTGTTGTTTCCGGTCATATGCCTGGAGCAACCACTATCCAAGTACCATTTAGAGTTTCCTAGCCGTTTCTTTATGTCCTGCAAAATGTACATATTTACAACTGTTTAGTACCCACATTCACTTGGGTCCACATGCGGTTAGTCCTTTGGGCATCCAAACTTTGACAAACCGGACGGCTTTCTTTGCTAAGGTCTTAACCGTCCTTTTGGCACTCGGATTTGGATACTTTAGTTCTCCTGTGAAGGCCTTAAATGGGGGTGATTTGTAATTTGTCCTACGCGGTCGATGATTGGCTCTCCTATTCTTGAGCAGGTCGGCTTTTCTTTTCTCGGGGTCAAGCCATTTCTCAGAGGTAGTTGGACCTACATAGGTTAGTTTTTCTTCCGTTTAGTATGCGGTCAATTCCTCTTCAGCGGTTAAGGAACTTCTAACAAAACTTATGAGGGGGAGGTCGTTCTTTAAGAACCTTATTCTGTCTACGAGTTTATGGTCTTTGGATCTATCGTCTATGTATCCTAAACCGAACATGCAAGTGGGGTGTCTTTTGTAACTACACATCTTATTCACTATGTCACTAGATCTCTTATATGCGGCCATCTTATACTGGAGTCGGGCATTTTCTTCCTCGGTCAATTCTTGAACTGGTTCACTAGACTGTTCGGTCTTGAGTAAAGGTTCAGTTGCTAACTTGGTTTCTGAGGTAGGGATTTTATCAGGTTCTATGACCTTTGGTTCGGTTAGAACAGGTTTTTCCGGTTTTATCAGAATGGGTACTATAGGGTCGGTTCTAAAGTTGAGTTGCTTAGGTAACATTGCTAGTAGGTTCTTATACTCTTCTACCATATCATTCAATGCATTATATAACTCATCTTTAGTAAATTCTTCACAGGGAGAGTCAAATACCTGTTCCTCATTTGCCATGAGGCATGTGAGTTCATCATCACTGTCACTGTGAGCCCATAGACTTCCTCCATTATCGACTATCAGTGCTTTCTGAACCTCACTTCCTTCACCGGTTTGTTGATAGTTATTTCAGTTATTTTGGTAATCCGGTTTCCGGTCATCCCTCCTTGGTTTTCTGCATTCCCACTTGAAATGTCCCAAACTGTTGCAGTTATAACACCTTATATTGGATTTATCACCATAGTTATAGTTTGTTGGTTGGCTGTTTTCATGAACCTCCCAACCTTCTGTGCAAGCATTGCCATGGCATCCTCGGTGAACTGTTCGGCGGTTCTGATAGGTGCAGGTGCAGGTGCATGTGCAGCCGGTTTTGTGGATGTGATCAATGCTCTGGTTGAGGTTGAAGCCGAAACTTCTTCTTCAATCCTAGATCTCATTTCAAACTCATATGCCTTAAGATCTTCGAATACATCATGTAGCTTCATCTTACTTAGGCAGTTTGATTCTCTCATCACCATTGTCTTTATGTCCCATGCACTTTGAAGAGATCTCAAAGCTTTCATGATGACCTCCTTGTTGTCATATCTCTTGCCAAGAGTTGCTAGCTCATCTAACACACCAGTGAACCGGTCACTGTATTCCCTCATTGTTTCTCCCGGTTTCATCTTGATGCTTTAAAACTTCTGAGTAGCTACCATTACCTTGTTTTCCTTGGTTCTTTCATTTCCCTCATAAATCTGAATAACCGTGTCCCATGTTTCCTTTGCGGTTTTGCAGTCTCTGATCTTGCAGTATGTGTTTCTGTCCACACTGTTGGAGATCCGGTTTCTAGCATGGTTGTCCAGGTTATTTCTTCTCCTATCTTCAGCTGTCCATTCCTTTCTGTCCTAATCAATGATTATCGGTCCTTCGGCCAGAATGGACTCCATCTCATCATCCAAGGTGATTAACTGTAGGTGCATGTGTGCCTTCCAGTTTGCAAAGTCATCACCTTCTAGCATTGGGGGCCTATCAAAGGACATGCTTGCTTGAGTATTGAAACTAACTGCTCTGATACCAATTATTAGGATCTAGGTCGCGGCTGGAGGACCGGGGTTGGGCCGGTTAGCGCGTCTCACTCAAAAGGTGGTGATTAATCCTGTTAGAGATTAACACCGGGGTTTCAATACTACGCAAACTGTCACAAACCCTTGAACTAGGTTCAAGCGCGGAAGAGGTTTGTTTCAGGTTGAAGTAGCACACTTACAAGATAGGCAGAACCGGTTCTGGATGATATAGGTTTGAAAATTGATGGGTCGGTTTTTGTAACCTGGTGATTCGGTTTGGATAGTGTAGAGTCGGTTAGGACGATGTAGATAGGTTAGTATAGGTCGGTTATAGGATAAGGCTGGCAGAAAGTAAATAACAAGATAGGTTTTTATGGATGTTCGGAGATAAAACTCCTACGTCACCCCTTCCTCTCGAAACCGCGAGAAGGATATTCACTAAGGAATACAAATACAATCCGATCGAGACTTATTTCCTGCTCGATAACACCCTTACAATTTACACCGAAATTGTAAAATACACACTTCAACTTTAGCACTTATGCTTTCTAGAGAGAGAACACACTCTTATTAATTGCTCACTGTGTCTTCCTTGAAATCTCTTGTGTCCCTTATCTCACAGGTCCCACATTTACTCTTCTTCAGCTGCTCCTTTTATAGGTGAAATATGCCAACGATCATATTTCGCTTTCTTGAATCTTATTGGCTGAGCAGAGGTTCAGTGATTCAGGCCCTACGGTCATCTTTTCAGACCTGGCGGTTAACTTCACAAACTTTGCAGTCTGTTCTTCCGGTGTGTAAGACAAACCTGCTAGGTTTGTCTTTTACTCAATGTGGTAACTGTTGGTTAGACAGTTGTCTGTACTTGGAAGATTGCCTCTGATTTATCCTGAAAGTAGAAAGATCATGTAGGACTGTCTTCTGCAGCCTGCAGACTTTCCTCAGACTTGTATGGATATGGAAATGTTCAGTCTGTTCCTTTGGTATCATTTTCAACAGATACCCAAAGTAACTTCTTGTGCTGGTCGGTCATTTGGTTTTTCACCGGATGGCTTCCGGTGTAATTGGTTTAACCGGACAGCTTCCAGTTATTCCTTTGCCTTGTAGCTGATCGGCTGTCTGGTGTTTTCGGTTCTTAGCTCTGGCCGATCCTTTCTTTGTGCGGTCATGTTTCAAATGTTCCTGGTCGGTTTAATAGCTTGACCGGTTAATCTTCTTAGCCGGTTCATTTGTTTGACTGGTCCGGTTCTTTGTTCCTGCATGGAAGGTTGATTTATGTTAAGTTCTGTGAACCGGTCTAATTTTATCTAACAGTTTTTAATAAATCTGAGTCTATACAAATTTTTTGAATTTATCCACGGGATCATTGCACGTTTTATTTTAAAGAAAATTATTTTTTAGAATAATTGAATTTTTGGAAATAATTAATTTTGGATTTTTAATAAGTTAAAGAAAAAATTTGTCTAAGTTACAACACTTGGGAAAATTATTATACTTTGAATATTCAATGTTACATTTAAATTAGTACCTTGGATATTTATAAATAAATAATCATACAAAATATATGTATTAATGTTTTTTTTATTTGAAAGTAAAAATTTGTTATATATGATTTTGTTATTTTTATTAGATTAGTTGTTTTAAATTGTTATATTAGTTGTCCACTAGATTAGTTGTTAGATTAGGTTTTGAGAGTTTATTTTTTATTAGTTAATTATCAATTTTTATTAATTAGAATTGTTCCTTAAAAATAGGAATAATTAAAAATAAAATTGTTTATTTTTAAAAAAAAATTGTAGGAGAAAGGGTGTGTTAAGGGGAAAACAGCAAACAAAAAAATTAACGGTTGAAGAACTTGAAATCTGTCCACAACCGTGAGTTAACAAAAAGTAAAGGATCAAGTGCAGTCAAAGAAAATAAAAGAGGTTGCTAAAATAAAGGAAGAAGTGGCAAATAAAGGAAGAAGTGGCAAGATAGAAGAATTCAGCATGACGGAGAGGAGCATAGAGACTGGTCATTTTTTTTATTAAAAATTAAAATAACCAAGTATTGCATCATACATCAAAAAAGGCTTAAATCCCATTGGACAATTTAGTTACATGTAAAGTGGAGATTGCCACAATTTTTTTTAAACATTTATACATGTAAAATGGTTTTCTCTTTGTATGTCAATTGTGTTAAATGGGCCTTTGGCCTAGGGTTTTATAGCTTTGCCTATAAATACCTCTCTTAACACCCTAGTAAAAGATCCTTTTTTCATATAGACGTGCCCTTAGGCTGCCATATTAAAAACTTCACTTTTTTAATCTCACGTGTCCCTAGGCTGCCAAACTTTCTCCACAACCGAAACCCTAAGAAAACATCAACCATTCTTGGGTTGTGTCACAAGTTTTGATTAGGAGATTTCTGCTTTAATTTCAAAGACAAAGGAACAGCCTCATTGTAATCCCCTTTACACACACCTTATAATAGAATCTTAGAATCTGAGTTTGAATTTTATTTTTATTTTATTTTTTATCTTTACATACAAATTTCATGCATGATTTCTTTATAAGTTTATTGTTTTGATAGGCGTGTAGGACTTTATCTTTTGTATGTAAATATGTAATATATTTAAACAAAAAAAACAATGAAACAAAAAAAAATATAAACTTTCTTACCTTTTACAAAAACAAAGTTGATGATTTGCATAACTTTATAATTATATTTAGATTGTTTTGATGCTTGTACATATGATTCAAAATATATTTTTAAACTAAAAATTTAACATAAAAAAAGGGAAAAATAATAGGCTTTTGTTTGATCCATCTTTTTTTATTTTATGAATGTTAGAATTAGGATATATATATGTATATAAGTGTTTATTTAAATGTTTTAAACCTTTCAGGATTTTTTTTTACAATTTGGGATCCATTTGGATCACCAAGTATTAGTCATCTTAGGATTAGGTCAGAAAAATTGGCAAAATAATGGGTCTGTTGCTTTAGGACCGGAAGAGCTAGCACTAGAAGAGCATCTGACTGGTAAAATTGCACCCTAAAGCGTACTCGGGTGTCATCCGACCAAGGAGTCTCTCTATATACAAAAACCCGATGCTTTCCTGACACTTCTAGCACTTTTAGATGCTTCTATGCACATAAAGACCAAAAAAACTAGCATAACTCCGCGCCTATGCTAGCTTTCTTTCGCTCAGGACCCTAAAACTAGATCCAACCCTTTTTCTAACTGAGAAAACCCAACTTTTAGTTAAAAATTTTTCTTATACTCGATCCCTTTAGACCTCCTTAGGATTTTTGTTTTTTATATATGTTATTTCTTTTATTAGCCTCTTTGAGTTATAATTTGCACCCAAAGAATACCTACTGTTCATTTAGGATCGGAAGGGAGAGCTGTTGTAGACCTAGGACCGAGGATTGTTGCATCCAGAGACTGAGGACCGACGTGTTTCTACACCTGGTGACCGATGACCGCTATTATTTGTTGTTGGAGACCGAAAATCGACCGCACTTGAAGAATGAAGACTGATGTTTGTTGCGCTTGGAGACCGAAGGCCGACATTCTCTACACTTGGTGAGGACCGCTACTGCTGATCACAGGACCGACGATGGTCGCACCAAAGGACCGATGACCGACAGATAGTGTAATTTTCGACCGAGTTGGATTTGTACCTCAGCTAAAAATCAGGTATAGGACCGTGGAGGCTAACCACGGTCCTTTTTCTTTATTTTTCATATTTTTTTGGTCTTATTTGGTTTGTTTTTGTTGGTTTTATTATTTTTTTAAGTTTGTGATTTATGTGATCCTATGTTAGCATAAAATTAATTTTTCTAAAATGTAAAGTCTAAGTATTTTTAAAAGAAATGCCAAAATTAACTAGTAGAGACCTTAGGGCGTTGTGGGACATAACGTCTAAAAAACTATTTCCCACACGTAACCAAACGCGGAACTCACATCTCTTAATTTCCTAATTTTTGAAATTAGGTGGCGATTCTCTAGTCGTGAGGATTAATTAATATTGAAAAAAAGTTAAAGTAGGCCTATGACATACTTCCCATTAAAAAACTCACAATCTCTCTCATATTCGATAAGAAAGTAAGATATGGAGTTGTAAAGTCTCGTTTTTTTAAACATAAAATTTTCAAACATTAAAATTAATTCCCTTCACATTTTCAGAATAAATTTTTTTATAAAGAGCGTCCTTGAACTTTCAAACGAGTCGATCAAAAAAATATTTTTAAAAAAATCGATCACAAGTTTAACCTTAGATTTTGACAAGCCTGATTATATTTTATCCTTCAGAAATTAAATGCAATCATATACATAAAAATTAATCAAAACCCTAACACATATAAACACAGTCCATACACACATTCTAATTATAATCAAACACAAACATGTATACATCATATTATAATCAAACACAAACCTATACTTGTAAAGTCAATCACAATCTCTATACTTAGAAATTGACACACAATTCATATTCTTAAATAATTAAACAATGTACATATATTTATAAACTAAAACACCACTTAAAAAAGGGAAAAGAAATTTGTAAACAAGGCCTTTACCGAGAGAAATGGAGAAAATCTTTTGGTATTTGGTGGAAAAACCCGACAAATTTACCCATTTCTTTCGGCTTTGGTCTTAATTACCTAGAAATTCTCAAAGTGTTGGGAAGGACCAATACCGAAAGAATTGGGTAATTCTTTCGGTATTACCTTTAAATACCAAAATTTGAAATAAATCTTTCACTATTTGACCCCTTCAAATTTAATTATTAATTAAATGTAAACATGATTATATTTTATCCTTAAAAAACTAAACACAATCCTGTACATAGAAATTAAACAAAACCCCTACACATCAAACACAATCCATAAACACACATTCTAAGTATACTTGAACACAAACCTTTATACATCCTTTAATAATCAAACACAAACTTATACTTATAAATTCAATCACAATCCATACACTTAGAAATTGACACACAATTCATATGCTTAAAAAATGAATCAAGATCCACATACTTAGAAACTAAAGCACCACTTAGTAAAGGGAAAAGAAATTAGTGAAGAATGTCATTATCGAGAGAAATGGAGAAAATCTTTTGGTATTTGGTGCCAAAATCGACAAATTTACCCATCTCTTTTCGTTTTTGGCCTTAATTACCCAGAAATTCTTAATGTGCTAGGAAAGGCCAATGCCGAAAGATTTAGTTTAAATCTTTCGTTATATCCCTTTCAGAAAAACCCAACACTTAGAAATTTTCCATTATTTTTAGAAAGGGAAAAAACCATTAAATTTATTATAAATCTTTCGGCATTTCCCCTCTGGAAAAAACCCAACACTTGGAATTTTTTCTTTTTTTTGGAAGGGGCCAAAATGACAGATTTAATATAAATTTATCTGCATTTCCCCTCCAGAAAAAGACAACACTTAGAAATTGTTTTCTATATTTTGGAATGGTTCAAAACCGAAAGATTTAGTGTAAATCTTTCGGTATTACCCCTCAGAAAAAACTCAATTTTTGGAAGGATCTAGAGTCTACAAATATAGAGTATATCTATCGGTATTCTCATAAAATACCAACAGATATTGTGCACATGTCGGTATATGTTCTCATTGAGGACGATTTTCTTTCTTTCGGTATATATACCGACAAATTTATATACCTATCGAAAAAAATCTTTCGGTAAAACAACAATTTTACTAGTGTTTTCTTCACTTTTTGGTCGATTTATTCTTACTTTTATCTAAAGTTTTTTTTTTATATATGATTATTATTGCTTTATAGATATGTTTTTAAAGAATCTTATTTATATACAAATTTCATGTTGATTTATAGAGAAAATTATAAGTATAGTGATGAAAATGAAACTTTCAGGTTTCGAGTTCATAGTCTACTGGAATTCACTTAAAATTGAGAGTTTATATAAAATCTTTTGCTAGTTATAACTCGTAAAATCTAGAGTTTATTCGAAATTGTAAGAGTTTAATTTCAAAAATATTAGTTATTTATCATTATTTATATATATAAAATTAATTATTTTATACCTAGCCAATTTTAAAATTTTATATATTTAAATATAAAATTAATTAAATAATAATAATAATAATTAAATAACACAATAAAAAATTATATTTTTAAAATATATTATATTAATTTAATTGAATAAATAATAAGTTTTTTTTAATTTATAAATATAAATATATTTTTTTAATGTAAAATAGTATAAAATTGTAAAATCGAAATTATTTATAAACTCGTAAAATTTTATTATATTAAATTTAAAATCGTAAAGGATTATCTATTTAAAATTTACTAAAAATCAAACTCGTTAACATTTTTTAAAATTGTAAAATTTTAAAAGTCAATTCGAGATTTTAATTGTATTGTTCAAGTGAACTAATTGTATGTACTCATATTCAAAGAACATTTTAGTTTTGATTATAATTTTTTTAAGCTATGTATATACCTAGCTTTTAATAATAGTTGATAAGTCAATAATATTTTGGGTTGATTTAGATTTCGATTTTTCTTCATTTACATTAGTGAACAATTGCAATTGAAATACTATAATAAACTTGTTAAGATTCAACTAGGTAAGTATATAAATTCATATCAAATTCAATTATGATTTTTTGGTGAAATTTAATGACAATGGATAAGATAGAATGTCAATGGATAAGATTGAATGCCAAGAGTCTTGAAATGTCCAGAGTCTATGAATCCTAGTCGTTGGATGAATTATTAGTCGTTGGATTGATAAATGAATTTATTGTGATGGTTTATTTTCTAGCTATAAATCATGTTGAAACTCTTCATATATATCTTTTTCACTCATTACATAATCTCTCTAGAATGTGGAAAGTTGTTTCTTTATTTTCTTGAGTGTTCTTCGAGTTGTTCACTCATTTGAGTGTTCTTTGAGTTTTTCACTCAATCGAGTGTTCTTTGAGATCTTGACTCATGGTATTTCTGTTTAAACTCAGTGATTGATTCAGGTACTTTGTGTTCTCTACGTAGTGGTTTGGTGCTGAATCACTACTAAATTCGTTGTACCCTAGGAGTAAGGACGGACTCAGAAATTAGATTTGGGGTGGGGTTAAAATGATATATATAAAGTTTAAATAATTTAAATTTTTAATTAAATCCAATTCAATACAAATGTCAAACAATTAACAAAAGAGGTATCTTCCATTTTATTTTTATTGCAAACTTTCAATTGCTTTATTGCTACAAAAAAACAAATATTACATTTAGTTAAAGAAATTTTTATGAATTTAAGAAAACAATTCTCATCTATAGCATATATATTAATATAATGTGATAGAATAATTCTTAAAAGGTAAATCGTAAAAAAAAAAAAACTCGTTTAAACAACATTTCAATTAAATTAAAAATTTAAAATAAATTCTTAAACTATATATATTTTCTAAAGTTTATTTCTATATCCACCTAATGATGACGTCCAAATTAATATTTTTTTAATAATAAAGACTAAATAAATCAAAATCGTTAAACATATCGTGATAGGTAATGTGAATCGATGGAACGACGACAACTATGATATGCTTCGATCAAGATATTGTTATGTTCGGGAAATTTGAAATTCAATAATCATCATTTCTTAATCAAATTATAATTTGATACACAAACAAAAGTTTTAAGAGTACTTAAAAGTACCACCTAGTCACATAAACAAAGTTGGCATAGAACAAACTCATAAATTATAGCAAAAATATAGATGATAATAATAAAATAAAATAAACTTTAACACTTTTAAATTTATAAATAAGTAGACTAAATATTTTATAACGGTAATAAACAATTATTATTTTTGTCTCTAAACATATTAAGTTTTTAAAAAAATATAAAATTGTTTACCTCTTTATTTATCACCTAAAACATTATTTGTATGAAAATAAAAATTATTCACACTATTTATCTATAAGTATCATGTTAACCAATTAAAAAAAAATCAATTACTTTATATATATTTTATCTGAATAAACTATCCACTTTCCACTTTATATATATGTTAACGATATTTAAATTTAATATATATTAAGAGAAAATAAGTAAAAAAAATAGAATAAAAGTAAAGTAGAAAATAATAAATTATATTTTGACAGGATAGAGAGAGAGGTACATGAGAACTAATTAAGGTCATGTTCTTCTATTTCTTCTCATTATCACCGCCTGTAATTGACATCATGGCCATCACCCAGCTTTTTAACTAACAAAAATATAGATATATATATATATATATGTATATATAGTTTTTTTTCAGGGGTGGACTTAAGCCCACCTTAGCTCACACTTCAATTTGTAATAAGCTTCAGCACAAGGGAAACGAAACGATAGAACTGTTTTAAGAGAAATGTGCAAAACACATGTCTCGAATCAACCATTTATTTGGTGATATTTTTCTTCATATATTTTATTTATTTCATTTATTTGTAACATCATTTTATATATATTTTCTGCAATTTATTTCAAGACAAGATTTCTAACCAGCACTTCATTAAAAATATGTACCATTCTTCATGTTTTTTTTATAGATAACGAATAAGAAGTTCTATATATTTGATTTCATCAATTTTTGGTGTATCTATTAGATATATATGTTTCCTAACTCAATAAAATATATAATTCTATTTGACTATGTACTAAAAATGTTCATTCTTATTAATTTATAACATACTAAAACTAGGTATATAATTTCCAAATTAAAATGGAATGACATTACGTTTTAGTACAGGAATCTTTTAAAACGTTATCTTGTGAGCTTTCCACTAAGAATAATATTAAGGTTCTAAAATTTTGTATCTTTTTATTCAATAATAACTTGCAAAATGATATATTGAGAAGAAATTAAACAAGAAAAGAGGTTGAGGAGGAGACCCATTTGAAAAGGTAAAAATAAAGAAATATTTGAGATCAAGATTTTGGTCAATAGACCATTTGAAAACACAAACAAAAACATTAATGTGTTTGAATAAATTTAGTTCCCAAATATTTATGACAAATATATGTTTCTAAATAAGGTTAAAAGACCATTGTGAATTATGTTTCTAAATAAGGTTAAAAGACCATTGTGAATTTATTCTTCGACATTTAATTGTAAACCCTAATTTTGTTTATGTAAGTTAGTTACATTGCATAGAGGAATCTTTTTTTATTCATTTTTTAGTTGTTTGTAGTGTATACATAATTTATCAACAGTCGTCATATACTTTGAACAATTTTTTTTCATTTATATCAGCTAGAAGACAAAGGAATAACCGAAAGATGTCCGGTTAAACCAATTACACCGGAAGCCATCCGGTGAAAAGCCAAATGACCGACCAGCACAAGAAGTTACTTTGGGTATCTGTTGAGAATGATACCAAAGGAATAGACTGAACATTTCCATATCTATACAAGTCTGAGGAAAGTCTGCAGGCTGCAGAAGACAGTCCTACATGATCTTTCCACTTTCAGGATAAATCAGAGGCAATCTTCCAAGTACAGACAACTGTCTAACCAACAGTTACCACATTGAGTAAAAGACAAACCTAGAAGGTTTGTCTTACACACCGGAAGAACAGACTGTAAAGTTTGTAGAGTTGACCGCCAGGTCTGAAAAGATGACCGCAGGGTCTGAATCACTGAATCTCTACTCAGCCAATCAAATTCAAGGAAGTAAAATATGACCGTTGACATATTTCACCTATAAAAAAAGCAGCTGAAGAAGAGTAAAAGTGAGACACAAGAGAGATTCTAGAAGACACAATATGCGATAAAGGACATAGTGAACAATTAACTTACAAGTGATAAGATTGTGTTCTCTCTAGAAAGCATAAGTGCTAAAGTTGAAGTGTGTATTTTACAATTTCGGTGTAAATTGTAAGGGTGTTATCGAGCAGGAAATAAGTCTCGATCGGATTGTAGTTGTATTCCTTAGTGAATATCCTTCTCGCGGTTTCGAGAGGAAGGGGTGATGTAGGAGTTTTATCTCCGAACATCCATAAAAACCTGTCTTGTCATTTACTTTCTGCCAGTTTTATCTTATAACCGACCTATACTAACCTATCTACACCATCCTAACCGACTCTACACTATCCAAACCGAATCACTAGGTTACAAAAACCGACCCATCAATTTTCAAACCTATATCATCCGGAACCGGTTCTGCCTATCTCGTGAGTGTGCCGCTTCAAACTGAAACAAACCTCTTCCGCGCTTGAACCTAGTTCCAGGGTTTGTGACAGTTTGTGTAGTATTGAAACCCCGGTGTTAATCCTTAACCGGATTAATCACCACCCTTTGAGTGAGACGCGCTAACCGGCCCAACCCCGGTCCTCCAGCGGCGACCTAGATTCTAACAGAGATAAACACTTTTTATCACTTAGACAATCTCAATTGTTTTTCACTTCTAACTTGGTTGTATTTTCAGCTTCTTCGGCTTCTCCTTTTATAGATGAAATGTACAACAGTCACATTTCTTCAACGGATACCTTCAGAGATTCAACATAGCATTAAAAGCAGTTTAAGCTTCCAAGGCATGGAGTAGACCGGCTGAATTAGTCTTTTCTTGATTATGGCAACTGTCGGTTGGACAGTTCCTGCACCTGGGAGATTGCTCCTTTGACTTGTACCAAAATGGTAATTGTTTCTTCAGACAATCTTCTGCAGCCTGCAGCATATCATCAGAATTGTACCAAAGTAGTAATGTCACAGTTTGATCCTTTGATGTCATCTTCTGTATATACATAAAGTGTCTGTTTGCACCAATTTGTAAACTGCTCTTTATTTGATATCTTTGACTTCTTTCTTTAAGTAGTCTTCTCGTTGGATTTGTTCTTTGGATTTGGATTGAGTACTTCATTCCAAGTTATCAGGTTAGCCGGTTGTGTAGTTCAACCGGACAGCTTCCGGTTCTGGATTTGTCTCTTCTGGACGGTTTGAGATTTTTGCCGTTTTGGTTGTTCTGTTCAACCGGATGGCTTTAGTTTGTTCATCTGCTTCTTCTAGCCGGTTTGATTATTTGACCGGTTGAGATTCATGACCGTTCCTGCACAATAATTTTATTAAGTTAAGCTTTTTATTTAATCGGTCAATTTTATCTAACAATTTCTCCCTTTTTGATTATTTTATTAAAATATTCAAAACCATGCGTCTGGTGATTATTTAAAGAGTTTGTTGTTTTGAAAAATGTTTTTAGAAAAGACTTTGAAAAATTTTTGAAGATAGATTTTGTGAAAGTGATTTTCGGAAAAATTTTCGATTTTATCTTGCGCGAAAATTTTTATCTACCAATTTCTCCCTTTTTGATTATTTTACTTAAAATATTCAAAACCATGCGTGATGTAAGAAATAGGCCGGTTAAAAATGCGTTAAGTAGAATCACCGGTTTTGCAAAAGTACTTATATATATAAAATATCATAAGTTAAAAAACATAAGATAAACCGAAGAAGACATAAGGCCGATAAGTAGAGTTCTAATCCCTATTTTGGTTGTCACGGTTTACGATGTCCCAGATATAGTCCATCATTATCCCTTTTCCTGAAGTGCACGGATCGTAGCCTAGTCTGGAGGATGAAGCTCGAGTGCATGACCGACCGGTTGCCGGTGCACGCCGTGTTGAGGGAGGTGCTCGATGAGTCGGATTTTATTGAGGAAAGGAGCTTGGAGGAACTTAACGAATAGGCATCGCAACAATCGGAACAACCCGCGTCCATTTTTGCTGCGGAGGAACATGTTCCTCATCTTCATTTGAATCTGAATTCTCCAAGTTGACCGTTGATTCACCAATTGGATCCGCACAATCATCCAACAGTTGTTGAGCCGCCCTCTTCGCATCTGCCTTTCTCTTTCTTGTTTCACCGCGTGTTGTATGGATGGCCGGGTTTGGAGTCTGTTCCGTTACGTTCGGATTGGAATGTTCTTCTTCATTGACCTGTCGGGCCATTGCCGCATCCGATTGTTCCCTTTCCTTCAAAACGCTTAGCCTTTCATTCTCTTCTTCCTGAATCTTCCAGGCTGCAATTTCATTTTCCTTGATTCTTTCTTCGTCGGCTGCCAACTTAGCCGTGATGAGTTCTTCAAGTTGTGTCGAAACCACTTTTAAAGAGGAGTCGGTTACAGCATTTCCTTCTTCAATAGCTTCAATCCGTTGAATCGCAAGTTCAATCATCCAGTGCGATGATTCTGTCTGTTCTTTCATCATAGCCTGCCACTATATAATGGTTTCTTGGAAGAATTTGTCGAAGAATTCCCTGATCATTTTAGTTACGACAGACTCTGCCGGAGGATTGTTGTGCGGAGGATCAATCTGACCGGACACCAGATTGTCCTTTTCAATGTTAGTGTGTTGGTGTTCGGGGGACTTACTTGAAGAGGTCCTGACCGGGGATGTTGGTGGAGGAGAGTTATTAGCTTCCTTTCTTGAAGATTGACCGGCGTCAGGCTCTGACCTTTGCGTGCCATCCTCATTATTAAGATCTGACCGAGAGGGGTGAGGACCTTCATCTTCCTGACCGGTTTCTAATTCCAGCCGAATCATTGTTTCCTCCATTTCCTGCGCCGATTGTTGTAGTGCCTCTAGCACCATCTGATCAATAAGGGACCTTTCTTGCAGTTATTGTTGTATACCGAGAATGAATTTGTTGAACTCCATCAATCGGGCGTGAGCTTCTACGAGCGATCCTCTCTTAAGGGCAACCGCAACATTCCATGTCTTTGCCAGCTCAAAAACCGAGTTGTCAAGTTCCTCCAGCATTTCCCACTTCTGATGTACGGGATAATTTGGAAACATATCGGCGAATCCAGTTTCCGCTCTCATAGATGCCCATTTATAAAAGATGTCGCTTCTTTTATATGCCTCCGTTGTGAGGTTTTTGAGGACTTTGGGAAATAAAGCATCTCCCATCTCCTGTAGTGCGTCTTCTGCTGTTTCCGGTTGACCGACTGGGCCGGTTTCGGCCTCAGCATTTACTTTTGGAATTTCCTCCTCCTCGTCATCCTCATACTCAACTAGTTTCTCCTTCCCTTTGTTGCTTGCCATGTCAGCATTGTTTGACCGTTCTTTTTCGGTTTTATGAACAGGTGATGTAGAGGTGTTGACCGGATGACCGGAGTTGTCCTTGGAGCGGCTAGAGATGCTAGCCGTTGAAATAGTCGGGTTTAGAACATCGGCCTGAATGTTTAGAGAGTCGGATGCCCGAGGAGCCGATATTGTTCTTTCACTTCCGGTTTCTTCTACCACCGGAGCTTTCTTCTTCTTTGGTTGAGTTTTCTTTGTTTGAGTCTTCGTCCGCTTAACTGCAGAGACTTTCATTGCCTTACTGGTAAAGTGAACGGATTTCATTATCCTGCTGCTTGGGAGAATGACTCCTGGGCCGGTTTGAATGTTGAGATGAAGTAGGAGTTTACCTAGGGGAATGGCATATCCCCGAGACCGGGTAGAGTTGGGATCCACCATCTCGCATAGGTTGGAAAAGATCACCTCCGCCCAGTTGATATTTTCTCCTTTGATGATCGCGACCAATGTGTCAATCTTGAGACTGGTAAGGCTATCAAAGTTACCACCCCTTGCCTGAATTGACTTGGAGATGATGTCGCACAGCGGTCGATACTCTGGTTTTAGGTCTCATTTCTTGCCGGAAACCACTATCGGTTCAATGGTGCAAGAAATATCAAGGCAAATCGTTAGGCGTTCATCTTCATCTCCACCCCTCGGTAACATCAATACCGTCCGTCTGTAAATGAAAAACTTCAGCAAGTAGATCCTTTGTAACTTCAAAGGTTTGTCCCCTCACCGTCGTAAAGATAGTTTCTTCATTCAAAGTTGCGTTTGCAAAGAACTCTGTAACCGCATTTTGGTAGTTAACGAACGGTCCGTTCAACAATTGTTCCAGGCCCGAAGCGATGATTAGTCCTAAGACGTATCGGGCTTCCTCCGATCCGTTGTTTCGAATTTCTTCGAAATCAACTTGGATAATGTGGTCGAAGAGAGCGAAGTCACGACCCATTTTTAAGTTTGTGAGTTTGATCGAAAACCTGAATATTTGTTAGAGTGATTACAAGAGAGAGAAAGCAGATCGTGTGAAGTGAAAATTTATGTGTGAAGTTGTATTTATAGGCCGCATAGGGGCGCGTCTTAGAATGCGAACCGACGCATTGAAAGGATGTGAGATGTCACATCGACGAAAGGGCGCCAAAGTTTCCCTCCAAAATTATTGGCGACAACTTTGATCGGTAAGTTTTTGATGATAGGTTTAAAATTTGACCGGTCAACGATTTATAAAAAGAAAGTACATATTAATTTTAAAACCGATTGATAAGATGAAGACTGATGACAGATCGGTTGAAACAACATAAGCGGTTTTATAAATAAACCGTTTAGGAAAAAGACTAATGAAAGAACCTAAAAACCATCCTAACAATTTTATCTTCCACTGATTCCTGGGTGAGAACATTCATTGGGTTCACCGGTGATCCCGGTCCGAGTTCAGGGGCGGTTGAACGAATGATCCGGCTCAACTGAGGAGCGTAGCCGAGCTTCTTTTTGGTTTCAACCATTGTTTTAAGGTTTTTCAAAAATGACCGACGCCCAGTTAATAGGAGTGTTACTGACTATGTAGGTCATCATATCAAACGTCTTTTTGGAGTAGTTTTGATTCGGAACCTGACACAGAATGGACCGGGTGACAATGTCGTGGAGTATTTGGATGTGGGGGCAAGATACGCTTTGAGGCTGTTGTTCTGAACCGGGTTACGATCCATGGAAAACAGTTCAGCATAATCATCAAAAGTTTCGTCCATCCGAGGAGGGAAGTCCGAAAACCCTTCAATCGGCAGGTTGAACATCTCATTGATTGTTTCTTTTGAGATCTGAATAATAATATTATCGTTTATGATGGAAATAATAAGATCATTTAGCATGGAAGCATTGGGAAAAAATTCCAACACTTCAGGAAGTAGAATGGGTTCGGATTCTTCCAGGAATCCACGGAGACCGGTGTCGACTAGTGAGTCGAAGAGAATTTCCTTTGTTTCAATGTCATCAGATGAGAGCACTGAATCAAAATTAACACATAGGTAGTTTCGAAGGGTAGGATGAGACATCTTTCGGAAGAGTTTTTTAGAGAGATGGAAGATAGTTTTTACAAGATGGCAAGATTTGTTGTGATGTTTGAAGAGAAATGATAGGCTTCTTAAATAGGATGTAAAAAGAAAATAACGCAAAGGCATTTAATGTAGGATATTGTCATTTATGATATGTCGTGTTAATGCTTTTAAGGATATGAGGAATCTTTGTATTTTCAAGACAATTTTTTTGGAAAATGGTGATTTTGTTTTGTCCGAGGTAAAGAATCTGGTTGGGAACTAACTGGATTTAATATTTTGTGGTTTCCATAAGACCAGCATTTAATATGCCAAAAATGGATAGAATAAATGTAGGAAATATATTAATCCGATGTGCAGTCCCACAAGGGGGCAAAAGAGACATACAAAAAATAAGCATAATTAAAGATATACAATTGGTGCATGCAACAAAACGATCGGTTGTCCGAAAAGATGGTTCCTTAGCGGCTGGAGGAAGAACCACCCCTCTGTTTCTTCTTCCAAGCTTTCTCAAAGCGGTCGAAGAATGAGTCGGTCGAGTCTCCAGTCATGATTTGAAGTGGGCTAAATCGTACGCCCGGACAGAGAGGAACACCGAGATTGAAAAGAAGAGTGCTAATTTGGGGAATGAAACCGGTGTGACGAGTGGAAATCATTCATATTAGGTTGTCAAAAAGCAACATTGACCAGTTGACCGGAACTTTGTTGGTGATGGCGGTCATGATGTCGAAAGACTTGGTACAAAAAGTGTTGGTAACATCCTTTCCAAAGATTGATTTACCGACGATATCGTTGAGCAGCTGATATTCAGCCCTCAATGAGGATCTTGCACCGCGATCGTCGACAAGAAGAGGAAATCGAGAAAAGTGCTGGAACATTTCAGTCTTTTGTTCAACCGATGGAGTTAGATCGGTGAAACCTTCTTTTGGAGCAAAATCTTTTTCGGTGAACTCGTAAACAGTGTCTCTTACCTTGGACTGAATAAGAGTGTCGAAGAAGGGAGTACCACGAAAAACTCTTGCGTTACGAAAGAATTCCATAACGGTATCAGGAAATATGATATGTCGGTCATCCAAAAAATTTCTTAGACCGGAGTTCTCAATTGATTTTATCATTTT
This sequence comes from Impatiens glandulifera, assembly GCF_907164915.1. Lineage (NCBI taxonomy): Eukaryota > Viridiplantae > Streptophyta > Magnoliopsida > Ericales > Balsaminaceae > Impatiens > Impatiens glandulifera. The sequence continues at coordinate 246,625 of NW_025919333.1, forward strand.
GTAGATCTCAAAATGGTTTGTTCATAGGACGGAATCAAACTCAATTTGAAGGACGTTTTGGAAGGGAATATGGGACATGTTGCTTGAGTAGTATAAGGCTTCGGAGAGGTATAGGATATGTTATATGTGTGATTATTTGTTGATGTGCATCTAACTTATATATTAGGCAGTTGATGGTGTTAACTAGTGGATAAATCACGTTGTAACCTTTTAACCGTTGGATAAAATATCTTTCCAAAATATGGGGAGGTTGTTACTCTATGAATGTTAGTCATAGGCCTTAGACGGTGAGAGATATCATATCTTCACGTCTTTTGAGGCATGACTACTTTGTTTTAAAAATGAATATATTCAGAACAGATACATCCAAACAGTCAGTTATTCAAAGCTTTGTTGGAAATCCAAATATTCCAAAGTAGATTATATCCAAACCGGTTGGTTTTCAGTTATTAGTTCTAATGCATTTATTTGGTAAAGTACTAAATAACTGGTCGGTTTACCACAACTGATAAGCAATGCGGTTTTTCAATATGTACAATGGTAATTTCAATTTACTACATTCTGAGAAGAACTGATGGTTTAGTCTGTCCGAGCCGATATTTCCTTTTAAAGAATTAAGATTTCGGTTTTAAGAAGTAAGATGATTTATATCGGTAAGAACAAGAATGTTTCTGAAGAAGGAGAACTTAGCTTCTTGCAGAGGCTTTGTGAATATGTCGGCTACTTGTTGATCGGTTAATACGTATTCCAACCGGATGTGCTTTTGCTGAACATGTTCCCGGATGAAGTGGTGCATTATATCAATATGCTTGGTTCTTGAATGTAGGACCGAATTGTATGTAATTGCTATGGCACTTGTATTGTCGCAGAATATTGGAGATTCTTCAGCGGTGATACCGAAATATCTCAGTTGCTATTGAATCCATAGAAGTTGAGCACAACAACTTCCGGCTGCCAGGTATTTAACTTCTGCGGTTGATGTAGCAACCGATGTTTGCTTCTTGCTATACCATGAAACGAGCCGATCTCTTAAGAATTGGCATGTTCCACTGGTACTTTTTCTATCAACTTTACATCCTGCATAGTCTGCGTCAGAGTAGCTTGTGAGATTAAAACTTGAGTCCTTTGAATACCACAGACCGACTTTCAGAGTTCCTTTTAGATATTTCAAAATTCGTTTAGCGGCTGTGTAGTGGGATTGTTTCGGATTAGCTTGGAATCTTCCACACACTCCGACTGCAAATAATATATTCGGTCGACTTGTAGTTAGGTAGAGAAGTGAGTCGATGATTCCTCGATAGACTATCAGGTCTACTCCTTGACCGTCATCATCTTTATCCAGTTTAATTGATGAACTCATTGGAGTGGAGGCTGAGGAACATGTTTCCATCCCAAATTTCTTAAGTAGCTCCTTTGTGTATTTAGACTGGTTAATGAATGTTCCTCCTTCGAGTTCTCAAACCTGAAGACCTAGGAAGAAGCTCAATTCTCCCATCATACTCATTTCAAACTTGTTAGTCATTAGTGATGAAAATTTATCACACAGCTTAGAATCAGTAGAACCGAAAATTATGTCATCCACATATATTTAAACAGGTAGGATATGTTCCTTCTTCTCGAATTTGAATAGGGTTTTATCTACTGAACCTATAGTGAAGTCATGCCCAATCAGGAAAGTTGTTAATGTGTCATACCAGGCTTTAAGAGCTTGTTTCAAACCGTAAAGAGCTTTGTTTAGACGATACACATGAACGGTCAGGTCAGCATTTTTAAAACTGGGTGGTTGCTCAACGTATACTTTTTCTCGTAATTTACCATTTAGAAAAGCACTTTTAACATCCATTTGAAATACCTTAAATTTTTTGAAAGCAGCAAATGCTAGGAAAATTCTAATGACTTTAATTCTAGCTACAGGAGCAAATGATTCTTCAAAATCAATGCCTTCTTCCTGTTTGTATCCTTGTGCTACTAATATAGCTTTGTTCCTCGTAAACAAATTGTCTTCATTGAGTTTATTTCTGAATACCCATCTTGTTCCGATAACCGGTTGATCTTTCGGTCTAGGAACTATGTACCAGACTTTATTACTCTCAAACCGGTTTAATTCTTCTTGCATTGCTAAGATCCAATCCGGATCCGACAATACTTCATCCACCTTTTTCGGCTCAATCTGGGATATGAAAGCGGAGTTTTCATATTGTTCCAGTATTTGTTGCCTAGTTCAGATGGGTTGTGAAGGGCTACCTATAACAAGCTCGAGAGGATGATTTTTGTTCATTTTGAAATTCCGTCGTTTAGGGATGTCTACCAAATGACCAGTTACTTGATCAAGGCTAGACGTATCAGTAGGCTGAGCAATGATGTCAGACTGACCGATGTCCTCAATTGACACTGAGGTGTCAGCTTCCTACTGTTTGGCAACTTGATCTGCTTGATCCGGCTGGGTTTCAACAATACCCGTTTGGTACTGAACAAACCGTCTAAAGACCAGAATTTCATCTTCACTATCAGAATGAATATTATGATTTTCCAATCTGTTGTGTAGATCAAAGGATGATGCGGTGTTACTTTCAACTGATTCATCAAATACAACATGAAGAGATTCTTCCACGGTTAATGTTCTAGTATTGTATACTCTATATGCCTTACTTACCGCTGAATATCCTAGCATTATCCCAACATCAGATTTTACATCAAAATCATTTAAATAGGTTTTAACAATTCATGTGAATGTAGCATTTACAAACGAAAATTCGAAAATACCGAATGTTTGGAATTCTATCAAAATATACTTCGTATGGTGTTTTATTGCGATGCTTGTTAATCATAGATCGGTTTTGTGTATAACATGCAGTACTGATAGCTTCGGCCCAAAATTTTTGAGCAACACCCGAATCGGCTATCATAGACCTTGCGGCTTCCTTTAGAGTTTGGTTTCTTCTCTCTCCAGGCCATTCTGTTGAGGAGTTCTAGCACTGGACAACTCGTGTCTAATGCCGGATTCCTCAAGAAATGCATTTAAAGAGCTGTTTGTAAATTCGGTTCCTCTATCTCTTTTAATAGTTTTTATACGTGTTGATTTCTCATTTTGTAAACGTATAAGCAATGTAATCAAATTAGAAACAGTGTCACTTTTGGATGCCAAAAATATGACCCATGTGTATCTAGAGTAATCATCAATAACTACGAAAGTGTGATGCATACCGCCTAAGCTGGTGACCCTAATCGGTCCAAATAAATCCATGTGAAGAAGTTCAAGACATCGGCTAGATTGGATATATCCTTTGCTTTTAAAAGATGACTTGGTCTGTTTTCCCATTTGACAGGCTGAACATACCTTTTCTTTATTGAATCTTATATCAGGAATTCCTTCAACTAACCTATTAGTACGAATGTAGTTTATAGTTTTGAAGTTTAGGTGATTTAATCTTTTATGCCACAACCAGGTTTGATCACTTCTAGCTACCATACAGACAGGGTGTTCAATTTCATTCCTCCAGTCTACCTTGTAGATATTTCCTAACCTATTTCCGGTTAGTAATGTGTTACCCTGAGAATTCTTAACTAAGAATGCATATTTATGAAATTCTACAGTATATCCGGCGTCACACATTTGACTTATACTTAGCAGATTAAAGTGTAGGTTTTCAACAAGGAGTACATTATTGATTGTTAAATTACCATGGACAATCTTACCCTTACCCACAGTTCTATCTCTTTAGTTATCACCGAAAACTATCATTGAAACGACTTCTACCTTGATGTCGGTCAAAAGATTGTTGTTTCCAGTCATATGTCTGGAGCAACCACTGTCTAGATACGTACCACTCAGAGTTTCCAAGCCGCTTCATCATGACCTGTAAAGTATACATATTTACAATTATTTGGTACCCACATTTACTTGGGTCCGTGATTGATTAGTCCCTTAGGAATCCATACTTTAATTATTCGCATAATTTTCCCGGAGATGGTTTTGATGGTCCTACATGCGCTAGGTTTGGTGTGTTTCTGTCTACTTAGTGTTACCTTGTGGTGTTGAGGTGAAATTTGATTAGTGTAATATGGGTACCTGTTGTTTTGTTGAGTAGGTTTTCTTCTCTCAGGATGAAGCAATTTTGCTGTATCGGTTGGACCTACATAGGTTATCTCCTTGGCTAGTTTTGAGTCACGAGATGACTCGGTATAGGTTGAATAGCTTTTAACGAAGCTTATGAATGGAAGCTTGTCTTTAGTGAGATTCAATCCTTTGGAGGATTTGTGTTGGGTGGGTGTGTTAAAATTATAACCTAGACCAAATTTACACTTATAGGGTCTTTGATAGCTTGTCAATTTACTGACTGCTTCACTAGATCTTTTCCATGCTGCCATTAAGTACTTGGTTCGCTCATCTTCTTCTCCGGTCAATATTTGAACTAACTCCTCGAGTTGTTCATTTTTAGAGGATGGTTCAGGTGTTGTCTCAATTTCGATGATCTCATCAGATTGAGCATTATCGGTTTCAGGATTGGGCTGGGCTAATGCTACGGGATCGGTTCTAAAATTAAGCCGGGTTGGTACTAAAGTTGATAAATGTTTATACTCTACTACCATGTCATTTAATGCAGTAATTAAATCTTCTCTAGTGAATTCATCACAGGAAAAATCAAATACATGTTCTTCATTTGCCATGAGATAGGAGATTTCATCATCGCTATCACTGTGAGCCCATAGATTTCCTCCATCATCGGTTATCAATGCTTTTTGAATCTCCTTTCCTTCACCGGTTTGTGAGTAATTGTTTCGTTGGTTCTGATCATCCGGTTTCCGGTCGTCCCTTCGTGGCTTTTTACATTCCCACCTGTAATGTCTCAAACCATCACAATTATAATATCTAATGTTAGATTTATCACCGTAGTCGTAGTTGTAGTTGTTTGTCGGTTGGATTTTCTTCATAAATCTGCTGAACTTCTTTGCAAGCATGACCATTGCATCCTCAGAGAATTGTTCTGCTGACTTGATCGGTACGGCAGTTGCTGGTACTATGGATGTTATTAGTGCCTTAGTAGCGGTTGATGATGATGCTTCATTTTCAATCCTGGATTTCATTTCAAACTCATATTCTTTTAGGTCTTCAAATACATCATGTAGCTTCATCTTTTCTAGGCAGTTTGATTTCATCATCACCATCGTCTTTATATCCCATGCACTAGGAAGAGATCTCAAAGATTTGATTATTGTTTCCTTGTTGTCATACCTCTTAATAAGAACCGACAACTCATTGACCACATTTGTAAAACGATCACTAAACTCTTTCATAGTTTCACCTGGCCTCATCTTGATGTTTTCAAACTTCTGAGTAGCCACCATTATCTTATTTTCCTTGCTTCTTTCGTTTCCTTCGTGGAGTTGAATCACCGTTTCCCATGCCTCTTTTGAGTTTTGCATTCTCTGACCTTACTAAAAGTGTTTCTGTCCAGAGATTTGAATATGTGATTCCTGCAATGATTATCCAGAATTTTTCTCCTTTTATCTTCGGTTGTCCATTCCTTTCTGTCTTTATCAATTTTGATCGGTCCTTCAGACAGAATGAATGTCATCTCATCATCCATAGTAATCAGGTGCAAGTGTATGCATATTTTCTAGTTAGCGAAATCGTCTCCTTCTAGCATTGGAGGTTTCTCGCCGAAAGTCATGCTTACTTGCTTTGTGTTGCTTGAGTATTGAAACTGACTGCTCTGATACCAATTGTTAGGATCTAGATCGCGGATGGAGGACCGGGGTCCAGCCGGATAGTACTTTCTAACAACACTCAACGGTTGGTGTTAATCCGGTTAAGAATTAACACCGGTTTCAATGCTACACAAACTGTCACAAACCCTTGAACCGAGTTCAAGTGCGGAAGTGGTTTGTTTCAGGTTGAAGCAACACACACACTTGATGAATAGAGATAGGATCTGGAGAATATCGGTTTTAAGATTATCGGTTGAAAATTAGTGATGTGGTAGGAATGATATGGGTCGGTTAAAATATGGAACCGGTTAGAGTATGAAGAATCGGTTAGAGTATGGACCGGAAGAAGGTAAAGTACGAGACAGGTTTTTATGGATGTTCGGAGATAAAACTCCTACGTCACCCCTTCTTCTCAAACCACGACAAGGATATTCACTAAGGAATACACAAACACAATACACAATCGAGTCTTATTGACTGCTCAATAATCACTCTTACAATTCTCACAGTAATTGAAACTCAAATCACAAACACACTCAAGCTTTGAGTCTTAGAGAGATAAACAGTTTTTATCACTTAGACAATCTCAATTGTTGTTCACTTCTAACTTGGTTGTATTTTAAGCTTCTTCAACTTCTCCTTTTATAGATTAAATGTACCAACAGTAACATTTCTTCAACGGATACCTTCAGAGATTCATCATAGCATTAAATGCGGTTTATGCTTCCAAGGCATGGAGCAGACCGGCTAAATTAGTCTTTGCTTGATTATGGCAACTATCGGTTGGACAGTTCCTGCGCCTGGGAGATTGCTCCTTTGACTTGTACCAAAATGGTAACTGTTTCTTCAGACAATCTTCTGCAGCCTGTAACATATCATCAGACTTGTACCAAAGTAGTAATGTCACAGTCTGATCCTTTGATGTCATCTTCTGCATATACCCAAAGTGTTTGTTTGCACCAATTTATAAACTGCTTTTTATTTGATATCTTTGACTTCTTTTTTTAAGTAGTCTTCTCGTTGGATTTGTTCTTTGGATTTGGATTGAGTACTTCATTCTAACTTATCAGGTTAGCCGGTTGTGCAGTTCAACCGGACAACTTCCGGTTCTGGATTTGTCTCTTCTGGCAGTTTGAGATCGTTGTCATTCAGGTTGTTCTATTCAACCGGATGGCTTTAGTTTGTTCATTCGTTTTTCTAGCCGGTTTGATTATTTGAACGGTTGAGATTCCTGACCGTTCCTACACAATAATTTTATTAAGTTAAGCTTTTTATTTAATCGGTCAATTTTATCTAACACAAGGATATCTCTCTTTTTAACACTTCTCTCTTTTGCAAGTGGTGGTGGATGTTTAAAAATGAGAATGACTATTTTTGGAAGAATGTTGTCACTACATGAACATCGCGATAATAAATTGAGGTATATTTCAAGGAGATCTCACATGAGTAGTAGCCTCTGGGATTTTTACAAGGATGTGAAAAACATTATACCATATCCACTCCATTTAAATGGGAAACGGAAAGAAAATTGATTTCTGCTTAACGATGAAACTATCGATCACATTCTTCTCCATTGTGAATGTGCTAGAGATACGTGGGTCCTTCTGCAGAATATTCTCAACTTTCATTGGGACGTGACGTTTACCTTTACCGTCACCAACTTTTAGGAAAATTGATAAGTGGGGAGCAAGCAATAACAATATAGACGATGGGAAACATATATCCCTCATCATTTTGTGGACAATTTGGGAAGAAATGATTAGAATAATATTCCAAAAAAAATGTTTTGGAGTTGAAAAAATCAAAATCTTTATGTTTCATGTGTTTGATTCTATTCAAAAAGATAATTTTGTATGGGTTGAAATTTGAACCAACATATATCAACGCTCCTTTGACGGTCAGAACATGCTATGCATCGACCAACCTCAAGAATCACAGATCATGGAAGAAATACACGCAGGAACATGTGGCCCACACATGAACGGATCGACACTCGCTAAGAAGATCATTCTCTTTGGTTATTACTAGAAGAACATGGAACAAGAATGTGTAGAATATATTAAGAAGTGTCATCAATGTCAAGTTTACGCGAACTTGAAACACACCCTAGCATCTCTACTTTACAACATGACCTCACCATGGCCATTCTTGACATGGGGAATAGATATCATCGAAAAAATCTATCATCACACTTCAAATGGACACAAATTCATCCTTGTAGATATCTACTATTTCACAAAGTAGGTTGAAGCTCAATCATACAAGGTGCTCAAGTCATCACACATTGCCAAGTTCATATGTAACAACATCATTGCACGCGAGGGAGTTCCCTAAGACTTGATCTCAGACAATGGTGGACACTTCCAAGGGGAGTACTCAAAGTACTAGATGAATACAGTATTGAACACCTCAAGTCCTCACCTTATCGTCCTCAAACGATTGGAGCAGTAGAAGCAGCGAACAAGAACATCATCACTATCATCAAGAAGATGACTCAGACATACAAGGATTGGCAAGAGAAGTTTCCATACGCCTTATGGGGATAAAGAACGACCATTCGAATATCAATTAGAGAAATACCATTCGCATTGGTCTACGGAATGGATGCAGTGCAACCTATCGAAATTAAAGTCCCTACTCCAAGAGTTTTACTCGAGACACAAGTAGTGGAGGAAGATTGGTGTAAGTCACAGTACAATCAACTAGCTCTTATGGAAGACAAGAGGTTAGATGCATACTAGATAAGAATGACTAGAACTTTCAACAAGAAGGTGAAACCTAGGAACATTCAAGAAGGCGATCTAGTCTTAAAGAAGAACTTAAGGATACTAGACCTTAGAGGGAAATTCCAAACACCATGGGAAGGACCCTACCTCGTCAAGAAGGTATTTTCAGGTGGCACCACGAAATTGACCACCTTGGATGGAGAAGAACTGTCAGCACCCTTCAATGTGGACATGCTCAAAAGAAACTTCGTCTAAAGCATGTGTGACCAAATTCATACATCAAAGTTCATAACTTCACAAGTTGTGAACTACGTCAGACGTGATCTCTCTTGAGAGTACGTAGGCAGCCCATCCAGGGTGCGGTCACCACTATCAATTTTCAAAATAAGTTGATAGACATTTCATTTCACATCACATCGCATACATTCATTGCATATACATCTAAAAGGAAGTTAATCCTGAGTTGTCTCCTAAACCAAAAACTCTTAGTCAACACTATGGGCATTTTTATTAAAATAAAAATGAGCACAAGATCCTCATAGAGTCCCACTTGGGAAAATATAATGCTCAAAGCTAAAGTATTTTTCTCTTCGAATTAGGATCTCAAAATTTTCACAAAAATTAACACAAACATTTTTCACAAACAACGTGTATGGAACTACGTTGGACCTGAATTCCCCTTGCTATGGGATACGTAGGCAGTTTGTATGAGCCAGGTCCTAAACATTTTCAAAAACCAAACCCCTATATTAACACTAGGGGCATTTTTATAAAAATGAGCACAAGATCTCCATGGAGTCCCACTTGAGAAAATATAACGCCCAAAGCTAAAGTATTTTGCTATTCGACTTAGGATCTCAAAAGATTTTCAAAACATTCAAACACACACACAAACATTTTTCACAAACAACGTGCATGGAACTACGTTCGATTTGAATTCCCCTTACTATGGGATACGTAAGCAGCTTGTATGAGCCCGGTCCTAACCATTTTCAAAAATCAAACCCCTGTATCAAAACTTGGGGCATTTTATGTAAATGAAATGATTGAAAGATCCTCACAAAGTTATCTTAAATGAGTAAATATAATGCCTAAGACATGGCTAAAGCACTTTATTCTCCAGCAGCTTACGATCTCAAAAGATTTTCATTTTAAGTCAATTGCAGTTCCAGCAGATACTTAAACAACCTCCCTAGCTTAAATTAATTGCCACTCCAGCAGACACTTAAAATTACCATAACTTAAGTCAATTGCAATTCTAGCAAACACTTATGAAATCCCCACAACCCAAGTCAATTGCAATTCCATAATAAACTTGAGAATACAACCTCAACGAAATGCAGAATCACAATCTAACCGTGATACAATTTCGGAACTTCGTTTGGACCTGATTTCTCCTTTTATGAGAATACGTAGGTAACTTTTCACCAATATGGTCCCAGATCCCCAACAAGCCAAATCTTGAGCTAGGAAAAAATACATCCCCATAGAGTTCAAGCCAAAAGGAAATTGGGATCACAAATCTATTCAAAACAATCAAACCCCAATATCGAAACTAGGGAATTTTTTTGGAAGATAAAAACAAGTTAGACCCTTGAACCTTTCTAGTGCCAGACGAACTAATAAGCGAGTGCAAGAAATAAGTAGGGATGCGGGAAAATACATTTTCCCCCAACGAATGTCTCTTGACGAACCAATGTAACTTTTGGGACCCGAGTAAAGCACTTCGCAAACGGATCTACCTCGAGCCTAGACGAAAGCTTAAACTATTGATGTTTAAGAGGGAGCTCATAAAGAGATGAATGCCCAAACTCGAAACCATGTCATCAACAAAGACAATGTCTCGTCTCAATTGGTGGTCAAGTTCCAAAGATCTAAGACCTCAAGTAAATTAAAATCAATCAAATAAAGACTGTGTTGGTTGAGATATGAAATATAATACTGTTGTTCATTTAGATTTTATCTAATTTCCAAACAATAACAAAGTGTTTGAATCTATCAGATACACCCGGTCACAAAGAAAAAAGAGGCCGTAGAAAATAGAACAATACTCATAGAGGTTGAGATATTGAAATCACCATTTGTTGTTCACCTAGATTCTTGTCTAAATTACCAATGTAAGAACAAGAATGTACCGATTCTATTAAATATACCCTGAGCATAAAAAGAGCCCAAAACCTTAGAATCTGAATCACATTGACCTCCGAATTTAGAAGCGAGAATCAACCTCATGATACATGGTTGAAATATTAAGCATTCGAGCGTACAAAACCCTCGACGAAAATCAGGCAAAACATCTCTGCGAAAGATAAGTCCCTTAAAGCGATAACATGAATCTCAAAGAACATCGGTAACATGTGGTTTCCTCTCGACACACTCTAAGGGTGAAAGTACAGAACCGATTCTTGAGAGTATTTCAAGACCACTGAAGAAGACGCTAGTGCTTTGAAAATTAAGGAAGTCTAACTTCGAACTTAAATAATTAATTAGAGTTGTGATTAAATAGTATTTCTCTAAACTGAAAATCGATACTCTAAATCTATAATAATCACTATCAGAGTTGTGATTAAATAATATTTCACTAAACTGACCAGTGACACTTAAATCTATAATAATCACTAATCAGAGTTGTGATTAAATAATATTTCGCTAAACTGACCAGCGATACTTAAATCTATAATAATCACTAATCAGAATTGTGATTAAATAGTATTTTTCTAAAATGAAATGTGATACTCCAAATCTATAATAATCACTAAGTAGAGTTCTGATTAAATAGTTCCCTAAAATGACCAGCGATACTTAAATATATAATAATCACTAATCAGAATTGTGATTAAATAATATTTCGCTAAACTGAAATGCGATACTTCAAATCTATAATAATCACTAAGTAGAATTGTGATTAAATAGTATTTCGCTAAACTGACCAGCGATACTTGAATCTATAATAATAACTAATCAATATTGTGATTAAATAGTATTTCACTAAACTGAAATGCGATACTTGAAATCTATAATAATCACAAATCAGAATTGTGATTAAATAGTATTTCACTAAACTGACCAACAATACTTAAATCTATAATAATCACTAATCAGAGTTGTGATTAAATAGTATTTCGCTAAACTGAAAAGTGATACTCCAAATCTATAATAATCACTAAGAAGAATTTTGATTAAATAATATTTCGCTAAACTGAAAAGTGATACACTAAATCTTTAATAGTCACTAATCAGAGTTGTGATTAAATAGTATTTCGCTAAACTGACCACGACACGGAAATATATAATAATCACTAATCTGAGTTGTGATTAAATAGTATTTCTCTAAACTGACCAGCGACACTTAAATCTATAATAATCACTAATCAGAGTTGTGATTAAATTGTATCTTGCTAAATTTACCAGCGATACCTTAATTGCATAATAATCACTAAGCATAATTGTGATTAAATAGTATTTCTCTAAACTGACCAACGATAATTAAATCTATAATAATCACTAAGCAGAGTTGTGATTAAATAGTATTTCGCTAAACTGACCAGCGACACTTAAATCTATAATAATCACTAAGAAGAGTTGTGATTATATAGTATTTCTCTTAACTAACAAGCGATACTTAAATCTATAATAATCATTAAGTAGAGATGTGATTAGAATTATAATCATTAAGATATTTTTTTAGCTCCATGAGAGAAGAGAGACAAACATAATCACTAAATAGAGTTGTGTTTAAAATGATTACTAAATTTCTCAATGAGTAGAGTTATAAAATACAATCAGGAAATTAAGTTAAGATGTGTACTCGCGTACAATCAAAAGGCTAAGCGAGGTGTGTAGTGATATAGTCGAAACAACTAAGCTCGATCTACACAATCGATAAACCAGGAGCAATGTATATTCTCAATAGAGGTGAATCGTCAAAGAGTGGATGATAAACTGACTTTGAAGAATGAAGAGTAATTACACGGGTCTCCCGAGAGACTCATCAGGTTTGTTCTCTTTTTATTCAAGGAATCTAAAATAAACTATAAGTTGGGTGTTTTCAAAACCTAGTGCCTATTTTTAAGCTTGGACATGCATTTTTCTAAAACCGAGTATTTTCTACAAATTTTGTCCAAGAGGGGCATTCTGTAGTCACCCATTTATCAAAGACCAATTTTATAGTTTATGCTTTTAATAAATCCGAGCTTATACAAATTTCTCGAATTCATTCATGGGCTCATTGCACGATTTATTTTAAAGACGATTATTTTTTAGAACAATTGAGTTTTTTTTTAAATAATTGATTTTGGATTCTTAATAAAGTTAAGATAGTAATTTGTCTATGTTACAACACTTATGGAAGTTATTATACTTAGATTATTCAAGGTTTTATTTAATTAATTACCTTGGTATTTATAAAAAATAAAAAAAAAATATTTTGTTTATTAAGATATACTAAGGTTTTTATAAAATTTCCGTTAAGTATATTTTGTTTTTTTAATTAGATTAGTTGTTAGATTAGTTTGTTAGATTAATTTGTTAGATTAATTGTCGATTAGATTAGTCGTTATATTAGATTTTATTTTTGAATAATTTAGTTATCATTTTCTTTTTTAATTAGAATTGTTCCTTAGAAATAGGAATAATTAAAAATAAAATAGTTTATTTGTGTTTTTAACAAAATATTATTTTTGTTGGATGAAGGGTGTGTAAAGGGGATAATGTGTAAAAATAAAAAGATAATGGTGTTTACACAATCGTGAGAAGCACCCTAGTTCAAAGAAAAAAAAAGAGGTTGCTAAAATAAAGGAGGAAGTTTCCAAAGGAAAATAATTCAGCCGTGTTGAAAAGAAGCATAAAGGCTTTGTCATTTTTTATTACAAAATTAAAATGACCAAGTATTATATCATTATTAAATAAAGCTTAAATTCCATTGGATGAAACTCGAAATTTAGTGACATGTCAAGTAGAGATTGCTTCATTATTTTAAACATTTATAAATTTTTAAAATAGTTTTTCTTTTCAACGATCAAATGTGTTAAATGGGCCTTTGGGCTCTAGGGTTTCATAGCTTTGCTTATAAATACCCCTCTTAACATCCTTTAAAACTTGAAAAGGACCTTCTATCCTATCTCTTTTCACATTCACGTGACCTTCTTCTTTTTTTAAAAAAAAAAACTCTTTTTCATCTCTCATAGCCCTAGGCTTCCCAACTCCTTGCACAACCGAAATCAAGAGCAGGAATATTGTAAGCTTTTGATTTCCTTTTTTTTACAATGTTTTGCCCATTTCATTAAAATAAAAATCATTGAATGCTTTAATTTTTTGTTTGCTTGACCTCTTTAATTTCGTGCATGATCATGTAAAGTTTTATGTTATGTAACATGAATTAAAAAAATAGAATGTTTAAAATCAAAACAAAGACATAGCCGGAATATGATTAAAAAAATAAGTATTCTTTATGTCTTTGACTTTGTATTTTTGGTTTTCTACCTTTCTCACCTCCCATTTGGCTGAAATTTTTATATGCATGTTAATTAATATAGTTTTGAAAACATATAAAAAAATTCAGAAATTTCTGAACTCTTTTGACAAGTATATAAATTGAAAAATCAAAACTGACCCAAAACTTGCATGTTTTCATTTTTTTATTTTGTAAATTTTTATTCTTAGCTTTGCACATATCACGTTTAGGTGAATTTTTGTAAGAATGTTATTTAATGCAAATAGAATAACATATAAAAATATTAGACAATTCTAAATAGTTTTGTTTAAAAAATAAAAACAATATAAAAGAAGTGACCAAAATATGCATGTTCTTAATTGTAAATATTGAACTTAAATATTTTGTGTGTCCTTTGGGTGAAATCTTATATTTATGCTATATTGTTATAAATTATTGTTTAATATTAGTTTTGGCCAAAAATATTATGGGTTTTTGTCTTGTCTCGAATTACTCGATCGTGTTGTTTGAATTTTAAGGTTGTCCTACAAAAAAATGGCCAATGCTGTTGCCGACGCTTTTCCAGCGACGCTTCTGATCCCAAAATAATTCCAGCAATTGAAGAATTACAGAGACGCTTGACTGTCGATGCTTTGAGTTCTTTCTCATGGCTAAAATTGCTGATGACGCTTTCCATCCGACGCTTGCTGCCTTCCTTCAACTTTTTGGCTTTTATTTTATATTTATGTATAGCTTTAGGTTTGTTTTTTTTCTTTTTCTTTTTTTTTGAATTTTGAATTTGAGGTTTATGGCTTGTTTGATCCTAGGTTAGAAAAAAAATTAAATTAAAATTAAACCCTAACTAAAATTAAACCTAGCCCGCCCAAGAAGCTTAGACTTAGGATTTTCCTTAGACTTGGGATCTTTTTTTTTTTAAATTATTCTAAAATAAAAACCCAAAAATAATAAAATTTTAGACCCTTTAAATAATTCACTAAAGTTTATGAAAATTAATCTAGACTTAGGCCAATTAATTTTTGATTAATAACTTGCCTAGTTTTGATTTTTAGGATAACTTTATGTGTGGATTATTTGTTTTAGTTTTCTTTCATCTTTGTTTATTTTTTTATCTCATGCAAACCCTTTAAATGTTTAAAATAGAAAAATTATAAAATGTAAAGCGTAAGAAATTTGAAAAAATGCCAAAATTAATTAGTAGAGACTTTAAGGGCGTTGTGGGATACATCGTCTAGAAAACCCTTTCCTACACGTAACCAAACGCCGAACTCACTTATCTTAATTTCCTAATTTTTGATATTAGGTGGCGACTCTCTAGTCGTGAGGATTAATTAAAATTGAAAAAAAGTTAAAGTAGGCCTATGACATACTTCCCATTAAAAAATCTCTCAATCTCTCTCAGATTCTACGGGAAGGTAAGATATGGAGTTGTTTATAAAGCCTTATTTTTTAAACTTTAATTTTTCAAACATTGAAATTAATTGCCCTCACGTTTTAAAAATAAAAATTTTAAAGAGCGTCCCAGAATTTTCAAACTAGTCGATCAAAATTTTTTTAAAAAAAAAATCGATCACACATAGCATACATAAGACTACCAACAGCTGAACTATAGGGAACATTCTTCATATATTCCTTCTCATCATCATTTAAAGGACTATATTCGGAGCTCAATTTAAAATGAGCCGCTAAAGGTATGCCAACACTTTTAGAATTCTCCATATTGAATCTTTGTAACACTTTCTGAATATGTTAGGATCGGGATCGCCGAAGGACACCGGGGTCTCACTAGGGTGAACGCTTACACACACGCTGGTTGATAATAACCCTGTTAAAGGATAATATCGGCTCAATACTTCGCAAGTTATCACAAACTCTTGAACCGAGTTCAAGTGCAGAATTGTTCATTTCAACTTGAAGCAACACAAGCATGGTTTAGACAACAATAAGAGGACACAAGGTAAAAGAGAAACACAACACATGATGTATGGATGATTGGAGATAAAGCTCCTATGTCATCCCTTCTTCTCAAACTTTAAGAAGGATATTCACTCAGAATATTCAAATAGTTTACAGTACGTACGTCGAACACCTGAGGCTTATTTACTACTCGTTTTCGACTTCTTTCTACGCTCACTCTATTGAACAAAAACAGATTCTATCAACTACCAACACTAAATACTCACACAAAATATATGAACTTGTAATACACCTGAAATTTTAAAACACACTAATTTGAACTCTTAAACAATATGTGAGTAGATATAATTTGAAGGTTCTGGCAAAGTTCTTAGTTCAAAAGATTTCAAGGTTGTATGTTTTCCAGAGTTGTTGTTAAAAGGTGCTTCTTCCGGTTGAGCTCTAGTTTCTTAAATAGAGAATATGACAACGGTCATATTCTTCTTCAACGGATATATTTTCATGATAGTACATCGTCTCTTAGATCTGATTGTTTGAGTATCGTTGTAGTACATTCTTGGGATATCCTCTGATCTTGTTTGATATGAATTCAACATTACCATTAATTGGGTTAATGATTTTCGAGAAACAGATCATCATGTAGATTTGTCTTCTAATGATTTGGTTATCTGGGATAATCTGACAAGTATCTGCTCCAAGTAGACTATATTGGACTTATACCAAAATGGTAATCTGATCTTCTTTGGTAGGTTTCTACTTCCCAAAAGATATTATTAGACTTGTATTAAAATGGCAATAATATAGTTTGATCATGTGAGACTCCCTTTTGTATTGCCGAATTTTTTTGTATTGCACTAAAAGGGAAACTGTCGGCTGCTCACAGTATAAATCTGTCCTAGCATAAAACCGGTTCCGCTTTTTGGATATGATCGGTCAAACTACCGATCATTTTGCCGAATTCTCCCTTTGTAAATAAACGGTCAAGTTACCGTTGTATAGACATTAACGATTCTGCTTCCTAGGGTAGAGACCGATCAAATAACTAATTCCGTATCTTGTATAAGAGCCGAGGATTTTAGCGAGAAAATTACTAGACAATATACCGGACAAATTACCAGTTCTTCTTTGAGAGTAACCGATTAGTCTACCGATCTTACTAAGCGGTAAAACCAAATTCTTCCACCGAACCAAACATATAGCCGATTGAACACCCGGTTGCGTCGTCTTTATATAACTGAGGGTATAATACCGGTCAAACCGTTAGTTGATTTATCGATTTCTCTTCATAGCATATGACCGATAATTTTACCACTCAATTGATTGAGCGGTAAAACCGATTTCTCACTACCGAACCGATCCACTACTGGTTTTGTTTCTTGTATAAATGGACGAATGAGAAGCCGATCATATAAGACCGATTTGCGTTGTTTTTATAATATCGGTCAACCGGGCTGGGCGATAAAACTGATTTTTATTTCCGAACCGAACATATAACTAGTTGCTCCTCTTTGGTAGATAACTTAACATAATGCGGATTTATAAAACCGAAGGAATAAATTGTCGGATGCGGTTTTACCGATTTTTACATTTCCGGTTTGATATAAACCGAACTTCTTGACTTTCCATTTTCTTTTTATCCTGCACAAATGATGAATTTGGTTAAGTATTTTAGATAATTAATTACTTACTAATTTTTTATCTAATTTATCTAACAATTTCTCCCTTTTTGATTATTTAATTTAAATATTCAAAACCTATAATCGTTGGCCGCTTAAGTTAATTTAAATTCAAAACTGTTTGATTTATTTGTTAATAGTGAATTGGTTTCTAGCAATTTATTTCTAGAAATTTCTCCCTTTTTGATATTTTTCACTATTAAAATTATAAAAACCAGTATATTAAAAGGAAACAAAGTCATCAAGTAGCATTCCTATTTAATAACGATAAATAGAGTTAGTAAAGATAAACCGAAAGTTTCAATCCCAAAATCATAGACTATAAAATCATGGTAAGAAAAGGATAGATAGAATGGTGGGATTTAGTGTCTCCCTCTTTTGAGTTTTGAGAGAGGTTCGAGTTCATCTTCTTCCCATTGACTGCTAGTGTTAGGTTCAGCATTGTGATCAGCCGAGCTCCCGCCACCTCTTTGGATTCTTTGGTTTGACCGGGCACTTCGTGGAACAAATTCTGGTGGGGGCGCTGCCGGTTGAGGCTGGGATATGACAAGTCTACGCCTTCGAATTAGCGGTATTTCATCCTCTTCTTCTCCATCTTCCGGTTTTTCATTCTCCGGTATTTCAGTCACCGATTTTTCAGTTTCTGGTACTTTAGTTTCCGGCTATTTAGTTTTCGTTGCCTCACACTTATTGGTTCTCTTTCATTTAATCGTTCTAGGATTCTTGGCGGTAGGTGCTTGCACGGCTGTTTCTTTATTGATTTCCTCCTAAAGTTTTCGTGTAGCTTCTTCATTGGCCTGTTCAGCTTCTCTAGCTTTACCATCCTCTTCTTCCTGAAACTTACGGACAGCCTCTTCATTCTCCCTTAACTTTTCAACATCGGCAACACATTGTGACTTAACCAGCTCATAAAGCTGTGATGACATAATTTCAACAAATGAAAGCGTTTTAGAGACAATAGGCTTTATCTGGACTACTTCCTCTCATACTCTTGCCAATTTCTGATCGTGGGACCTTGATGAAGAAGTTTGCTCTCTAATTTCTTCAGTTATTCGGGCTTGCATGGTTGCTTTCCATGGAGATATAACTTTTAGGACCAGCTTCTTAGTGTTCACCCTTGGAATATCTTCAGAGGAGGTTTGAGTTGAACCGAGAGCGCGAAATTGAATAGGAAGTACCCCAAGAGAACTGACATGAAGAGATATTTTCATGCAAGCAGGTCTTTTAGCGCTGTTATCTCTTGTCTTGTTGATTTGATCAGAGGACTTACCCGATAGTGATTTGATAGTTTCATTTCCGGTAAGTGATGGGTTGGAGTTGGCCGTATCCTTCCCTTCCTCATCCTTGGATTCAACATCAGTGGATCCAAAGTCATGTTCTTCCTCCGATTCTATTCTACGTTGTTCGGCTATTTCATTATACCTTTTTTTTCCTAGTCCAAGGTAGTTTTATTTAGCACACGGGCCTTTAAAATCGTATTTATTGAATAGTTCCCATTCCTCAGATAGAATCCAAGTAGGTTTAGATTATTGACTTTTCTCAAAAGATGGTTTAACGATTTCAGCAGTTTGGGTTTCACCTTGAATAATAGGCCCTTCTTCAATAGATGCAGATTTCGGTATTTCCTCAACCGTTATGGGAGTTTCTTCAAACTTGGATATTGAGACAATGAGGTCCTCCATGACAGCTTTTAGCAGTACAATAACAATCTTGCCCACCTTTGTCGTAGCTCCGTTTAGATTGAGATCCTCTTCCCGTTGCTCAACGATTGGCAACAACACTTTCCTTCTAGAATTTTTTTCAACCAGCTTACTGTCAGGGCTTCAGGCACAGATGTGGTTTTTGTTAAAGAGAGGATCACCTATTCTAATGACAGAAGAGCAGATAATTTCTTCTCTTTTGGCATCTCAGGAAAATACTCGCAGAAACTTGTCTTCAACCTTAGGTTCATCCACACATAGAATAGGTCGATAGTTTCACTCGTTTTTTCTTCAACCTCCTTAAGAATAAGGTTCATGATTTTCTCAGCCTCTTCATCGTCTTTGCGAGGATCCGGTATTTCATCAATATTTGGGAAAACCGTTCTGATTGTCTTCTCATTCAGAATCAGATCAACTTCAGTTTTGGTCGGAATCTTTTCCTTATTTCCTTCATTTGTTTTACTGGATGACCGGTTTCAGGTATTTTATATTGATCGGTTTTCGGTAGGAATGATTGACCAGTTACATCAGCTTCCTCTTGATCTATTTCGTACATCTACCCAACTTCATCAATAATATTTGTCCGGTCGGTTTCATCTATATGACTAGTCCCATCAACAACATTTATCCGATCGGTTTTAGCCATCCGATCAGTTTCAACAATAACTTGGTTTATAATATCTAATACTACCGGTTGAGCTTCTAAAACCGCAAGCTTAATCGGTAGTGCCAAAATGTCCTTCTGAACAACAACACTAACATTAACAGTAGGCGAAGTTGGAATATTTACCTCTGGTTGACATATCTCTTGTGCTGAAGAAATCCCACCAGTTTTCTTTCGTTTATTCTTAGCCTGGCTACCAACGCTAGTTGTAGATTCAGCGGCCTTCTGAAGTTTTTGAAATGATGTTAATTGATCGGCCAGTTTAGGAAGCCTTGACCCGGTAACAGTCTATTCGCTAGCGGCTCTTTCGACAGCAGATCCTTTGATAGGTACTTCGAACATGGAGCCTTTGGCTTTGCTTTCTCTAACAAAGTATCTCCATGTACTATCGGAGTTTAAGATTTTGCTGTGAGGAAGAGGGGTACCTTGACCGGTAGGAATGTACAAATGAGTAAGGATCTTGCCGATCTGCATCGCATATCCAAGACTCCTGGTGGACTTAGGAGTCACTATTTCACATAGAATGCGCCCCCAGTTCATTCGGTTGCCTCTCACGACAGCACCCATCATATCGAACTTTGATTGAGTGAGACTGTCAAAGTTACCCCTTTTGCCTGAATCGCTTTGGATGTTATGTCGCATAGAACCTGATACTCGCACTTCAAGGATTTCTTCTTCCCGTTGAACTACACCGGCATATCGGTGTCGAAGAGTATAATCTGGAGCTTGGAAGTTGAAGTGTGGGATAGTTCCTTAGAGAAATCCCGTCCCCTCGTTGAAAGTTTTAAAATCTCGGCGAATATGCTTTCAGAGATATTAAACTCTACCTCGTTCACTTTTGCTTTGATTGCACCGTCTACTAGCTTTGCCGTTTCGAAAAACTCGCGAACGGCCTCCTGATAGTACATCGTCGGTCCGTCAAGAAAATGTTGCAGTCTAGACTCCTCGATGGATTCGATTAACTCTCGCATCTCGATCGATCCTGCATTCTTGATGCATTCAAAATCAACCTGCACAATGTGGTTGAACAACGCGTTATCTCTTCCCATGATGAAGTTCTAGGTTTAGCAAAGAAGAAGAAGGATATGATTTCTAGAGAGAAGGTAAAGCAAGATATATATTCTAGGATTTGCAAAATAGAATCCGATCCTGAAATCGTGCATGTCTTGCAAATATATAATATATTATTTCGGTTAAAAGATCTGTTTCTAAAATGGGTAATGAATGTCATCCTTTGACGTGTGACCCCACGTTCCCCCCAAAATCGGCAAAAATGGAGCCTTATTTGAAAATGGGTCTTTTCCCAACGTAAAAAATAAAAGTAACTGTTTTTTCCTTAAAATGCGTATTAAATGTAATTTAATAAATAACTATTTTTATACATACCAATTTAAAACATTTAATGACTTATCATTTAATTAATATTCAATACATATATTAAATGCAACTTAAATAACTTCAATACCATCATGCCGATTTAACAAAAGTAACCGATTTTGGACAAAATAACCGGTTTTTCATGAAGACTTAGACTAGAATAGTTTAAAACGTTTGAAAACCCTAGATTCCATCCCTTTTGATTTCCCCTTGCCCAATCCTATGAATCCAGCTTTCGACCTTTTTTTTGTTAGAATGTTGATTGGTCTGACGAAAGTTCTCGGTCCGAGATTGACGTTAAGGGAAAAAAGAAGGCTACTGATCTAAGGAATGTAAACGATCATCGGTCGAGGAGAGGAAATCATTTTCTTAAGGTTCTCAAAAATAACTTAAGATCAGTTGATCAGGGTTCCACAGACTATGGCAATCATCATTTCGAAGATCTTTTTGGTGTAGTGGTGGGTGAATTCTTTTGCCAAGATGCTTCGGCCGACTATGTCGCTGAGAATCTGGATGTGATGACATAATCTTGATTTGAATCCACGAGTTTCCACCGGAATATGAGAACTTGAGAAAACAAAAGTCATCTCTTGGATAAAATATTCTAGAGATGGTGGGAAATCGGAAAAGCTTTCGATGGGGAGATCGAAAAACTAGCCGAAATCTGCTTCTCCAATCGTGATAGATTCTCCTCTTACCCTTGATACAATTGAATCGTTGATGATTCTATCATTTGTGAAGAATTCGATGACTTCTTCTTCAAGGAACTTTCGGGATCCTTCAAGAAATTTCCTCATTCCAGAACTGGCTAGAGGTTCAAACACGGTTTCGCGAGTTTCATCATCGTCGAGAGTCAGAACTGATTCGAAGTCAACAATGAGATAGGTAGGAGCGGATGCTAGTCTCATTTTGAAGGACGAATTTTCGACTTTTAGATAGATAGATTTGTTGTAAGTTGTTCTTAAGTGGATCGTTATTTAAATAGGCAAAAGAAACCGATTGAAGGTTATCCGAATACATCTAGCTATTATGATGGTCATTGAAAAGACATGACTTTTTACGTTACTCGAGGAAGCACCTTTTGAGAATTGAACAATAGTTGATCTTTGTGAAACAACTTTTCAGAGAATATTTCCAAAAGCTTCATAAGGAGTAACTGACCGGTCAATTTTCTGAGCGAAAAACCGAACCGATCGGTTTTATGAAAAGCGACCGCTTCTCCTTGAGAGAGTGTCCGGTTTTTGTGAAATCAGTGTGATAGGATCATATTGTAAGATCGAAGTCCTTATTTTAATAGATTATTCTAATAAAGCCGCATTTTCATTAATACTTGTGGAAGGAAGAGATTAAAAGACATTTCACAACCGATTCATGAGACAAAACGATCGGTTTGCTTTCTAAATAAGAGTGTTTGATAGACATTGATCTAATAGTACTAGCTTGAAGATCCAAGAATCAATTCTTTTGTGATTCTTATTCTCTCCACTCGGTCGATATGCGCCTACACTCTTTCCTTTGTGAGAAGTTGGGATGGATGAAGGGTAGTTCCACGACTGAGATAGATGTCAATGTCAAAGAATTGACCACATAGCTGGGGGCATATACGGTCATCATCTTGTCCGAAGAAATCATTTTCTTTAGATTGTCGAAGATTATCTTCGACTAGTTTATAGGAGTTCCTTCTGTGATAACAGCTATCATCTCAAAAATTCTTTGGGAATAGTAGCTAGTTGATTCCTTGGGAAGAATGTTTTTGTCAATGATCTCACTAAGGATCTGATATTAAATGTGTAGGAGCGATTTAGCTCCATACATTTTGACTGATTTTTCAGAATGAGAGTGATGATGACGCATCTCATTGATGACTTCATTAGAGAATGAGAGGTCAGGAAGCCTTTGGTTGGTAGCTCGCAATTTCGTGCAAGATCCATCTCACTGAAGACGAATTCCTAACCTCGAACTGTGAAAAGGATAAAGTCCTCATGGATTATCTTGGCATTCTTGAAAAATTCAAAATTGACTTCGTTGTTTTGGCAAATCGATCTTCAAGAAAAGGCCTTAGACTGATTGCTTATAGAGATCTGAACATTGATGAGACTTCCATATCTTCACAGAATAAGATTGATTCGATACTAGAAGGGTGTTGTTTGAGAGAGTGATATTAATCTTTTGAGAGTAATCTTTTATTTGAGAGAGAGTTTTCCAAAGATTTTCAATTGTTTGGTTTTTATGATATCAGTATTATATAGAAAGAAGAATTTAGGGGGGTTGTCCATTGGAATATATCTTTGATATTTTGGGGTAGGAAGGGATTTCATCTAAGATTTCGGATGGTTAGAAAAGAAAATATTTATTTCATTTCCAAAAAATGACATTTCAATGAAATGTCAGTCCTTCACTTTGAACAATGATAGACATAGGTCTTCACGTTGTTTGAGGAATGACTGTTTTCTTTTTCACAAGGAATATGTTCAAACAAATACTTATAAACGCTAGCTGGCTGTCCCATTTTGAAAGAGAAATGAGACTACCAAAATTTCCAAGTAAATAATCGGTCAGTTGTCTATAAAGTCGGTATTAGTGTGATCGGTTATTTTATCCTAAAGAAAAATCGCTTCCACTTATAGCCGAAAATCTTACTGGGCGGTAATTGTTCAATTAGAAATAACTAATCGGTTTACTATTTTACTTAAGTAGTTTGGTTTTTACATTTATTTCTGGTAGAATGATTTTACTAGTTTGAAGAGGAGGCAACCATCTGATTTTATCTATCTGAGTCCTTTTCCTTATAAATTTATGCACATAAAAGATAAATGTGAATGTCCGACCGTTTTTCAAAAATACCGAAATTTGAAAGATCTGATTGGTTTTTATGAAAATACCGAAATCATGGTTTTCTATTGAGATGACATTTTTGAGAGCAAGAGCTTTCCTCTAAGAACATGCTCAGTTTTTAATGAACGCAAAATGTTATTCTTTTTGAGAAATTTTTCTCCCTAAATGCATACCGGTATTTTAAGGAATAATTTGCTATTATCAGAAAGACCCAAAATGGTTCTAAAATATGAAAACTTAAGTTCTTGCAGTGATTTAGTGAAGATATCAACCACTTGTTGCTCGGTTGAAACATATTCTAGCCAAATCTGTTTCTGATGTACATGGTCTCGAATAAAATGTTGTCGGATATCGGTGTGCTTTGTTCTTGAATGCAACACAGGATTGTATGTGATCGCAATGGTGCTTGTGTTGTCATAGAAAATCGGAGAGGTTGCTACTGAGGTATGTTTCTTGCTGTACTAGGAAATAAGCCGATCACCTAATAACTGACATGTCTCGCTGGTGCTCTTATGGTCTACTTTACACCCTGCATAATCTGCATCAGAGTAAATTGTTAAATTGAAACTGGAAACTTTCAGATGCCATAGTCCCACATCTTGAGTTTCCTTAAGATATTTCAATATTCTTTTAGCAGTAGTGTAATGAGACTGTTTAGGATTAGCCTGAAATTTCCCGCAAACTCCAACCGCAAATAAGATGTTCGGTCGACTTACTGTTAATTAGAGAAGTGATCCAATGATCCCACAATATGATGTGATGTCAACACTTTGACCATCTTCATCATTATCTAGTTTGATCGAGGAGCTCATTGGGGTTGAGGCAACGGAACAACTTTCTATTCCAAATTTCTTTAATAATTCTTTCGTGTACTTGGCTTGATTTAAGAATTTTCCTCCTTCAACCTGTCGAACCTGAAGATGATCTTTGAACTGGATTCTTTAACAATGTTAGTTAACAGCTTGTCGTTTCCTATCATGTGCCTAGAGCATCCGCTGTCCAAGTACCATTCCGAGTTCTCCACGCGTTTAATCTATTTTCCCTACAAAATACAGCTATTTACACCTTTTTGGTACCCATATTTAGTTGGGTCCATGGTTAATTAGTCACATGGGAATCCATACTCGAATTAATCGAATAATTCTTCATGTAACTGTCCTAATAGTTCTACTTGTATTAGGTTTAACATCTATCTGTTTGCCTTTGAATACCTTATTGTGTGGTGGTGATGATCTTTGATGAGCTTTTTCTAACTTTCTATTATGTTCTTGCCTGACCGTTTGGTTGGCTTTCCTTCTCTCAAGAATGAGCCATCGCGACTTGTTGGTTGGTCCTACATATGTTTGTTCTTTTACCAGTTTTGAATCGTGACTTGCTTCACTATCGGTTGATGTACTCTTGACAAAGTTTATGAATGGAAGCTTGTCTTTAATGAGTTTCAACTCTTTGCAGTTAGAATATTTAGACTTATCTGGATTGTTGTTGTCATAGCCTAGACCGAACTTGTAATTATAGGGTCTTTGATGACTCGTCATCTGGCTCACAGCATCTTCAGATCTCTTCCATGCAGCAATCACGTATTTTGTCCTTTCATTTTATTTAGTTAACAATTGGACTGTCTCCTTAAGATTCTCATTCTCAGAGGATAGTTCAATAGTTCCATCGGTTTGAGTATTAAGTCAGGTTGGTACGAGATTGGACAGATTCTTATACTCCATGACCATGTCATTGAGTGCAGTAATCAAATCTTCTCGTGTGAATTCCTTATTAGCAAAGTCGAATACCTCTTCCTCATGTTCCATAAGACATCTGATTCCTTCATCATCAATGTCCGAGTTGCTATGTTCCCACTGACTTCTACCATCATCAGCTAATAATGCATTTTGGATCTCATTGCCTTGACTGTTTGACTGGTGACCTTCTCTTTGATTCTGCTCGGTTGGCTTTCGGTCGTCCCTTCTTGGTGTCCGGCATTCCAACATGTAGTGATCTAAGGCATCACAATTATAACAACGAACGTTAGCTTTTACCGTTAGAGTAGTTGTAGTTGTATGAGTTGGTGGGTTGATTCTTCTTCATGAACTTTCCGAACTTCCTGGCTAGCATGGTCATAGCATCATCGCTGAACTGTTCAGCCGATTTGACAAGTACAGGAGTTGCCGGTTCCACGGAGGTCACTAGGGCTCTAGTAGCTATTGATGTTGAGGCTTCATATTCATTTCTTGAGTTCATCTCGAACTCATATGCTTTTTAGATCTTCAAAGACATCATGCAACTTCATCTTGTGGAGTCCTTTTAATTATCTCATCACCATTGTTTTGATATCCCAAGCGCTAGGAAGCGATCTTAGAGTTTTGACAATCGTCTCTTTGTTGTCGTATTTATTTCCAAGAAGTGAGAGTTCATTCACCACACTTGTGAAACGGTCACCAAATTCCTTCATTGTTTCTCTGGGGCGCATCTTGATATTTTCAAACTTTTGAGTGACCACCATGATCTTGTTTTCCTTGGTTCGCTCATTTCCTTCGTGAAGTTGGATGACTGTCTACCACACTTCTGCTTGGAAAATGTGTTTCTGTCCAGAGTTTTGTAGATTGCATTTCTATAAATATTGTCAAGGTTATTCCTTCTTCTATCCTCAACTGTCCATTCGCTTCTTTCCTTGTCAGTCTTTATTGGACCATCAGAGAGGATGAACATCATTTCATCGTCCATAGTGGTTAGGTGCAGTTGTATGCGTAGCTTCCAATCAACGAAGTCTTCGCTTTCGAGTAGTGAAGCATTTTCGATATAAGACATGCTGACGTCTGGTTGCTTGAGTATAGAGACTAGTTGTTCTGATGCTACTTGTTATATCGAGATTGCCGAAGGAGACCAGGGTCTCACTAGGGTGAACGCTAACACACACGCTAGTTGATAATAACCTTGTAAGAGGTTAATATCGGTCTCAATACTTCACAAGTTGTCAAAAACTCTTGAACCGAGTTCAAGTGCGGAACTGTTCGTTTCAACTTGAAGAAACACAAGCATGGTTTAGACAAAAATAAGAGGACACAAGGTAAAAGAGAAACACAATACATGATGTATGGATGTTCGGAGATAAAACTTTTACGTCACCCATTCTTCTCAAACTTTGAGAAGGATATTCACTTAGAATATTCAAACAGTTTATAGTACGTACGTTGTACACCCAAGGCTTATTTACTGCTCGTTTTCAACTTCTTACTAAGCTCACTATGTTGAACAGAAACAGATTCTTTCAACTTACAACACTCACTACTCACACAAAATAGATGAACTTGTAATACACGTGAAATTCTAACACACACTAATTTGAACGCTTAAGCAATATGTGAGGAGAGATGATTTAAAGGTTTTGGCAAAGTTCTTAGTTCAAAAGATTTCAAGGTTGTAAGTTTTTCAGACTTGTTGTTCAAAGGTGCTTCTTCCGGTTGAGCTCTGGTCTCTTAAATAGAGTATGACAATGGTCATATTCTTCTTCAACGGATATATTTCCTTCATACTACATCGTCTCTTGGATCTGATTGGTTGAGGATCGTTGTAGTACATTCTTGGGATATCCTCTGGTCTTGTTTAATAAGAAGTCAACATGGTCATTAATTGAGTTAATGATTTCCGAGGAATAGATGATCATGCAGATTGTCTTTTTAATGATTTGGTTATTTGGGGTAATGTGACAATTATCTGCTCTAAGTAGACTGTATTGGACTTATACCAAAATGGTAATCTGATCTTCTTTAGCAGGCTTCTGCTTCCCAAAAGATATTATTAGATTTGTATTAAAATGGCAATAATACAGTCTGATCATGTAAAGGCTCCCTTCTGAATTGTCGAAATTGTTCGTGTTAGATAAAATTAGACCGGTTCACAAAACTTAACATAAATAAACCTTCCATGCAGGAACAAGGAACCAGACCGGTCAAACAAATAAACTGGTTAAGAAGATTCACCGGTCAAGACAGTAAACCGACCAGGAACATTCGAAACATGACCGCACAAAGAAAGGATCGGCCAGAACTAAAAACCGGAAACACCAGACAGCCGATCAGCCACAAGGCAAAGGAATAACCGGAAGCTGTCCGGTTAAACCAATCACACCGGAAGTAATCCGGTTAAGTCAAATGACCGACCAGCACAAGAAGATACTTCGGGTATCTGTTGAGAATGATACCAATGGAACAGACTGAACATTTCCATATCCATACAAGTCTGAGGAAAGTCTGCAGGCTGCAGAAGACAGTCCTACAGGATCTTTCCACTTTCAGGATAAATCAGAGGCAATCTTCCAAGTACAGACAACTGTCTAACCAACAGTTACCACATTGAGTAAAAAGACAAACCTAGCAGGTTTGTCTTACACACCGGAAGAACAGACTGCAAAGTCTGTAGAGTTGACCGCCAGGTCTGAAAAGATGACCGCAGGGTCTGAATCACTGAACCCCTGCTCAGACAATCAGATTCAAGAAAGCAAAATATGACCGTTTGCATATTTCACCTATAAAAGGAGCAGCTGAGGAAGAGTAAAGGTGTGACATAAGAGATTCTAAGAGGGACATAATACGCTACAAGGCATATAGTGAATAATTAACTTACAAGTGATAAAATTGTGTTCTCTCTCTAGAAGGCATAAGTGCTAAAGTTGAAGTGTGTATTTTACAATTTCGGTGTAAATTGTAAGGGTGTTATCGAGCAGGAAATAAGTCTCGATCGGATTGTATTTGTATTCCTTAGTGAATATCTTTCTCGCGGTTTCGAGAGGAAGGGGTGACGTAGGAGTTTTATCTCCGAACATCCATAAAAACCTGTCTTGTTATTTCTTTTCTGCCGGCACTATTTTCTAACCGACCTGTACTAACTTACCTACACCGTTCTAACCTACTTGACTCTATCCAAACCGAATCACCAGGTTACAAAAACCGACCCATCAATTTTGAAACCTATATCATCCAAAACCGGTTCTGCCTATCATACAAGTGTGCTGCTTCAACCTGAAACAAACCTCTTCCGCGCTTGAACCTAGTTCAAGGGTTTGTGACAGTTTGTGTAGTATTGAAACCCCGGTGTTAATCTCTAACAGGATTAATCACCACCCTTTGAGTGAGACCCGCTAACTGGCCCAACCCCGGTCCTCCAGCGGCGACCTAGATCCTAACAATGGGTATCAGAGCAGTTAGTTTCAATACTCAAGCAAGTATGTCTTTCGATAGGCCTCCTATGCTAGAAGGTGATGATTTTGCCAACTGGAAGGCACGCATGCACCTACACTTAATCACCTTGGATGATGAGATGGAGTCCATTCTGACCGAAGGACCGATAATCATTGATAAGGACAGAAAGGAATAGACAGCTGAAGATAGGAGAAGAAATAACCTGGACAACCATGCTAGAAACCGGATCTCCAACAGTGTGGACAGAAACACATACTGCAAGATCAGAGACTTTAAAACCGCGAAGGAGACATGGGACACAGTTATTCAGATCTTTGAGGGAAATGAAAGAACAAAGGAAAACAAGGTGATGGTAGCTACTCAGAAGTTTGAAAGCATCAAGATGAAACCGGGAGAAACAATGAAAGAGTACAGTGACCGGTTCACGGGTGTGTTAGTTGAGCTAGCAACTCTTGGCAAGAGGTATGACAACAAGGAGGTCATCATGAAAGCTTTAAGATCTCTTCCAAGTGAATAGGACATAAAGACAATGGTGATGAGGGAATCAAACTGCCTAAGTAAGATGAAGCTGCATGATGTATTCGAAGATCTTAAGGCATACAAGTTCGAAATGAGATCTAGAACTGAAGAAGAAGTTTCGGCCTCAACCTCAACCAGAGCACTGATCACATCCACAGAACCGGTTGCTCTTGCACCTGCACCGATTAAAACCGCCGAACAGTTCACCGAGGATGCCATGGCAATGCTTGCACAGAAGTTTGGGAGGTTCATGAAAAGAAGCCAACCCACAAACTACAACTATGGTGATAAATCCAATATAAGATGTTATAACTGCAACTGTTTGGGACACTTCAAGTGGGAATGCAGAAAACCGAGGAGGGATGACCGGAAACCGGATTACCAAAATAACCGAAACAACTATCAACAAACCGGTGAAGGAAGTGAGGTTCAGAAAGTACTAATAGCCGATGATGGAGGAAGTCTATGGGCTCACAATGACCGGGAACAACAACTTGCTAACCGACATCAGAATAGAAATCGGTGCTCTAATTACCTTCGGTGACAACTCAAAAGGTAGAACTGTGGGCAAGGGTAAGATTGTCCATGGTAACTTGACAATTGATAATGTGCTCTTAGTTGAAAACCCTCGTTTTAACCTGCTAAGCATTAGTCAAATGTGTGATGCTGGATACACGGTAGAATTCCTTAAACATGCATGCTTAGTTAAGAACTCCCATGGTATTATACTACTAACCGGAAATAGGCTAGGAAATATTTACAAGGTAGACTGGAAAACGAGGGTAGAATATCCCGTATGCATGATAGCTAAGACTGATCAAACCTGGTGGTGGCATAAGAGACTAAACCATCTAAACATGAAAACCTTAAACTACATTCGCGGTAAGAAGCTAGTTGAAGGTATTCCTGACATAGTATTAAACAAGGATAAGGTTTGTTCAGCATGTCAAATGGGTAAACAGACTAAGTCAACCTTTAAGAGTAAAGGAAACATTCAATCTAATCGATGCTTAGATCTTCTTCACATGGACTTATTTGGACCGATTCAGGTCATTAGCCTAGGAGGTATGCTTTACACTATGGTAGTTATTGATGATTATTCTAGGTTTACATGGGTAATATTTTTACCATCCAAACGTGAAACCGCATCAAACTTGATCACACTACTTAAACGTTTGCAAAATGAAAAATCAACTCGCATTAGTAGCATTAGAAGTGATCGAGGTACCGAATTCACCAATAGTACTTTAACCGCATTTCTTGATGAATCCGGTATTAAACACGAGTTGTCTAGTGCTAGGACTCCTCAACAAAATGGCCTGGCCGAGAGAAGAAACCAGACTCTCAAGGAAGCCGCACGGTCCATGATAGCCGATTCGGGTATTGCTCAGAAATTCTGGGCTGAGGCTATCAATACTGCATGTTATACACAAAACCGGTCTTTAATTAACAAGTTTCATAACAAAACACCGTATGAGGTTTATTTTAACAGGGTTCCCAACCTTAAGTATCTCAAGATTTTCGGTTGTAAATGCTACATTCACATAAATGGTAAAACTTATTTGTCTGCTTTTGATGCAAAAACCGACACTAGGATTATGCTAGGTTACTCAGCAGTGAGTAAGAGTGTATAACAATAGAACTTTAACCATGGAGGAATCACTTCACGTGGTTTTCGATGAATCAGTTGATAGTAATACTTCATCATGCTTTGATCTACACAACAAATTGGAAAACAACAATATACACTCTGACGCTGAAGATGAAGTTCCGGTTTTCAGGCGGTTTGTCCATGACTAGATGGGTAATATTGAAACCCAGCCGGATCAAGCTGTCCCACGACAGGAAGCTGACACTTCGGTCCAAACCGAGGAAATCGGTCGGTCTGATAATCCTGTTCAGCCTACCGATATGTCTAGCCTTGATCAAACAAACGGTAATCTGGTAGATATCCCTGAACCGAATTTCAAAAGGAACATTAAACACCCTCCTGAGCAAATTATAGGTGACCCTTCAGAACCTGTTCGAACTAGGCGTCAAATTCTGGAGGAATACTTTAATTCCGCTTTCATATCCCAGATTGAGCCGAAAAGAATAGATGAAGCATTGTCAGATCCGGATTGGATCTTGGGAATGCAAGAAGAATTAAACCAGTTCGAGAGTAATAAAGTCTGGTACCTAGTCCCTAGACCGAAAGATCAACCGGTCATAGGAACAAGATGGGTATTTAGAAATAAACTCAATGAAGACGGTTTGGTTACGAGGAACAAAGCCAGATTAGTGGCACAAGGTTACAAACAGGAAGAAGGCATTGATTTTGAAGAATCATTTGCCCCTGTAGCTAGGATTGAGGCTATTAGGATTTTTCTAGCCTTTGCTGCATTCAAAAACTTTAAGGTTTTCCAAATGGATGTTAAAAGTGCATTTTTGAATGGTGACCTACGTGAAGAGGTGTTTGTTGAACAACCACCCGGTTTCAAAAGTGCTGAATTTCCAAACCATGTATACCGGTTAAAAAGCTTTATACGGTCTAAAGCAAGCACCTAGAGCCTAGTATAACACACTAACCGCATTTCTGTTAAAACATGACTTCACCATCGGTTCGGTGGATAAAACGCTTTTTAAATTTGAGAAGAAGGAACATATCCTACTTGTTCAAATCTATGTAGATGATATCATCTTTGGCTCGACCGATCCTAAGTTGTGTGATAAATTCTCAACCTTGATGACTAACAAGTTTGAAATGAGTATGATGGGAGAATTAAGTTTCTTCCTAGGTCTTCAGGTTAAACAACTCGAAGAAGGAACTTTCATTAGCAAACCCAAGTACACCAAGGAGCTCCTAAAGAAGTTTAGGATGGACACATGCTTCTCAGCGGCTACTCCAATGAGCTCATTGGTTAAATTGGACAAAGATGATGAGGGTCAATCGGTAGACCAGATAGCTTACCAGAGCATCATCGGTTCTCTTCTATACCTGACAGCAAGTAGACCGGATATTTTCACCAAGCCTCTACAGGAAGCTAAGTTCTCTCAATTCAGACTTACTCTCGGTTTAACCGACATTAGTCAGATCCTCCCTAAGGATGCTTAAAGGAATTCGGTTCGGACAGACAAAACCGGTAGTTCCTCCTAAACTGTTGGATTTCAAATTTTCTTGGTAACTATGGAAGAACCGCATGGTCTATCAGACAGAGTAAACCGACCAGTTATTTAGTGCATGCACCAAATAACTGCATCGGGATGAACGACTGATAACTAACCGGTTCGGAAATAGTTTATCTTAGATTATTTGAACTTCAAACAAAAGTGGAATAATTATTTGTGTTTAAACTTATCTGTTCTGAAACATTTCCTTTTCAAAGTAAACTGGTCACACCTAAAATGACGTGAAGATTTGATATCTTTCATGGTCCAGGTCTATGACCAACATCCTAGGCTATAGACATGCTTATTTTATGCAAAACCTTTTACCCTTTGGATAATAGACATTATCACTTGTGATACCTGGATAATAGGGTTCTCTCTCCACTAGTATATAAGATGAACAAACCTTAATCAAAACAATCACAAGTCATAACTCATTCTCTCACTAAGACAAAAATGTCTCAGTTTCAAAACATCTTCCAAGTGGACTTCAAATCTGCAAAGAGCACTGAACACTATAATGTGTTCAAAATGATCAAATCACTTAAAGACACAGGTCTTCAATACTTCCTGGATGACAAGTATGTCATCTATCTAGAATCTGTTCTAGAATTCTTGTACAACGCAAGGATTTTCAGAGGCACACCGCACTTTGACACCCATATCCAATCAAAGGTGGGCGGTGTAGTATTCGACTTCACGGAGAATGACTTTGGAAGGTGCTTTGGGCTGCCAAAGCAAGGTTTAATCGATCTCAACATTCCGGCCGACTTAAAGGCCGAGATCTCCCTAACCTTCGCCCGGTCTAACCAACCTGTCGATGACCATGGCACAAAGTCACTATTGAGGGCTGAATATCAGCTCCTCAATGACGTGATAGGTCGAAGCATCTTAGGAAGAGATGTGACGAATACCTACTGTACCGCATCCTTCAATATGATGGCTGCCATCACCACCGGGACACCGTTCAATTGGTCAAGAGTACTGTTCGACGTTCTAATCTGGATGATTAGCGTTCGAACAGTCGTCCTCGTTCCCCAACTGAGCTGTCTGCTTCTTGAGCTTGGCGTACCGACCTGTCCGGGCGAAGGTCTGAATCAAGCTCAAGTGCTAACCAAGGAAGTAACTGACTCCTTCTATGAGCAGTTTGAGAAGGATTGGTAAAGGAGGAACCGTCGCAACAACCCCAACGGTGCGGTCACCTCAAGCGGTTATTAGGTCACTCCTTCCTACACCCGGTCATTTTGCTGCACGCACCGGGTGTATCTTTGTTCAACATCCCTATGATCACTTCGACTTTATTTATATTCTTTTGGGTTTAACCTAAGTCATTTTTGGTTTCTATCGGTTACTACTCAGTTTGTTGTTGCATGGGTCATTAATGGAAAGTAATATTTAATTAATGAGGTAACCCCCAACTACATGAGTAATCAATACCCAACTAACTTGGTTAGTTTTCAACCAAATCCCACCTCG
Organism: Impatiens glandulifera; assembly: GCF_907164915.1. Lineage (NCBI taxonomy): Eukaryota > Viridiplantae > Streptophyta > Magnoliopsida > Ericales > Balsaminaceae > Impatiens > Impatiens glandulifera. The sequence goes on from NW_025919333.1 coordinate 281,009, forward strand.
AGCTCCGCATTTAATTAAAAGTAACCCCTTCCCAATGCGTTTTGGAAACATAAATATTCTCTTCCTTAATAAGACAAAACTGACATTCAATGCTAATATTTTCCCTCCAAAACCGAACCTATATGAAGGGTCATCCTCTAATCAACTCAACACATCCTAAAACACATAACTCTCTTGAAATCTCTTGAACTCTATCTCTCTCTTAGCAAAAGTTAGAATCATGCCGAGTCGAACCTTGGGAAACTTTTTGAGCATCGACTTCGAATCATGTATGGAACATTGGGACGTAGAAACAAAGGAGATCATGTTTGAATCTCTCATTGACAACGGACTTTGAACCTTTCTCGAAGAATCCGGTCCCATACTGATTGATGATGTTAAGACCTTCTTCAAAAGCGCTTGCATCAGGGGCAACTATATCGTCTCCACGGTGAGAGACCATACTTTCTGGCTTGATGAAGCCGAATTTGCCTACATGTTCAACTTGCCCACAGAAGGGTTTTTTGACTTTCCAACCCAGGTGGGAAGTACGGCAGCCGACCATGCACTGTTCTTCTCTGGAACCGATGTTCTGGTGGAAAACCATGGGTTAAAAACCCGCCTTGCTCATCACATCCAACTCCTTCTTGAGATTGTGACTCGCTCTATCATCTGTCAATCCCCGAACCAGCGCTACTCCAAGAAAACATATGACATAATGACCCATATCGTTAGCAACACGACCATCAATTGGTCAACGGTCCTTTTTCAGAACCTGAAAAACATGGTGCTAAGCAAGAAAGGTCTTGGTTATGCTCCTCACATTAGCCGGCTTATTCTCAAATACCGCCCAGAATTTGGACCGGGCACACCGGCATCTCCTTCGAACATTCTTGACATGTATGGGGTGGAAGAAAGGTTTTCTAGGGTAGTTATTACATAAGTTAGCCTTATTTCTTATGTATTTCCATTATCAAACCGATTCATTTATCGGCTTTTATCTTGTACCTTTTTCATTCAATGAAATTCTATTTCAAGTCTAAAATAACCGGGGTCAACATAATAATCAGAATCTAAGTAACCGGTTAATATTGCAAAGTAACCGCGCTCTTATCCGGTCTCCAGAAGAATCGCTTAATCAAGAGTTGTAAACAACTCAGAACACTCATCTAAATAACCGGTTATATCGATAGACAAAGCACCGCAGCATCGCGGTTTACATTTCACTTCATCAAACGGTTCCAAAGAGGGACTGCGTCATCAAAGTAGAAATCGAAAATTTTGGAGGGAAATATCCCGCCCAAAACTCCCGCTCAAACTTCCCACCTCTTGTTTTACCGCCCATTGAATTGGTGCCTTCTCGATTACCGCCGTTTGGATTACCGCCTCTTGGCTTCCCGCCCACGGTTTGCCGCCTCTTTGGGTTGGAGGGAAAACTCCCGCCAAGAGTTGATGGGACGGTTGGGTTTCCAAACCGCGCCTATATAAGGAGTCCTTAGGTATTTCATTTCACTCCTACGCGAATCAGCTTTCTCTCTCTAAGCTCTCAAAATCTCTCAGCGGCTATTCTCTTGTCTTCTCAAACCCTCTCAATCATCTAAGATGGATCGAGGCTCGGCTTTGTTCAAACACATGATTCAGGTGGATTTCGAGGAAATCCGACAAAAGGGCACGCCTACAGCAAAGGAAGTTATTAAACGGGTAACCGAAGCCGGACTTGAGTACTTTCTCGGCACACCACAACTCTATCTGGCGACAAGATCACCGCGACTGTTAGCGGTACTGAATTCGAGATAACCGAAGAATCGGTTGCGGAGAGCCTACGCCTTCCAACAGACGGCCGAGATGCCTTGTTGGATCTAGAACCAACAACGTTCAAGGCAGCCTGCCAGATTCTATCAACAACCAAGGAACCGGTGAAAGTATCCGGTAAGAAAGCGACACTACGACCGGAGTACATACCGCTTTGTGACATCTTCACAAAGTTGGTTCAGGCGAGAGGTGGAAATTACAACAGCCTCACCAAGGCCAAGATCGAGATGCTAGTCGGTTTGATAGAAGGTACGAAAGTCAACTGGGCAAAGGAAATATTCAACAACTTGAAAGACATGGTGAATCCGGACTCCGCACGGTCATGGGGATACGCCATCCCTCTTGGAAAAATCTTGCTCCATCATCACATCAACATCGGTCCTGGTGTCATTATCCCATCAAGAAGGTTAATAAGATCCAAACATTTCCTGGAGAGGAAGCAGTCGGCCCCCGGTTCCACAGGTGGCCGAAAGAAGAAACCTGCCGCCAAGAAACCGGCCCTAGCAAAAGAAAAGTCTGGAAGCAAGGACAAGGAGAAGATAGTATTCTCGGATGAGGAAGAATCGGCTTCCACGTCTGACCGAACTGAGTCACAGAAAACCGGGGAAAATCCTTCCGATAGAGAAGGACCGAATGAAGAAGAACATTCGGGTACAAGTCCTGATAATACCGGTGCGGGCGCAAGTCTTGAGAACGCCGAGGCTGGTGGAGACAGCAGTGAGGAGGAGGAGGCTACCCCTGAAGACGACCAGAAGAAGGCCGATATTATAGCGCGCCGAATCCTGGAGGAAGTTGAACTGAGAGTTCGAGTGGTTGGCGCATTATACCGGGAATGGCATGAGTACCGATGCGACAAACTCTTCAAGCACATGCTATCGGGCCTAACCGATGAACAATGCTTCAGTAGGCTGAAGGAGATAGAGGAAACCGCTCTAAGCCTCACAAACGCCGAAACTCTTCACGAAGCCAATGGACCGATGCGCCATCGTAAGACCGCGCACTCGGCTACAAAAGTTAAACGCACGTATCCGGAAGCTTAAGGAAGGTACGTCGAGGGAACATCGATAGCTAACCTGCAGCTCTTGGTGTTAGAAAATCTTGAGATAGCGAAAGGAGAACTCGCTGAAGAAATCGATCGGCTTGAGGCGGTGTTCAGACAGAAAGAAAAACAGCACTCACCAGCTCCTGAGACCAGTAACGGTCAGAACCGAAGTGCAACACCTCCTGTGGCGGATCCGGTGACAAATGAAACCGATCAAAGGACGGGGACTCCTCTCGCCGGGCAACTTGAAACTGAACAACCTGGGGTTTCTGAACCGCGCGTCACAGAAGAAAGGGTCAAGACCTTTATTCAAGAGTTTGCAGACTCAACGGTTCACCCATTAGAGGAGAAAATCAAGAAAACCGTGCGCCTGGCACTCCGGTTCGCCGAAAAGACAAGGGATGATCAGGTAAAGGCAGATGACCGGATCACAGCCATCGAAGCTGACTACCGGGACGAAGCGGTTTTGCGCAACAATCATCTTCAACAAACCAAGGCCTTGGACGATAAGACCTCAAAAATAGTAAAAGACTTGGATCGGCTTGAAAGGGAAACCGAACAAGGATTCAAAGAGGTAGAAGAGGACCTAGGTTGGAGGGTCACCGATCTGGAAAATAAGAATGCGAGCCTTGAAGACCGCAACGACAAGCTCGAAGCCGACCTCAAGGCGCTCACCGCACAAGTAGATGAATTAATCAAAGCCAAGGTGAATGCGGATATAGCGGTTGAGGAGGCAAACGCCCGAGCGGCTAAGGAAGTACAAGATGCGCTGGATGAAGAAACGCGGAGAGCAAAGGAGGCACCGCGACTATCTGAAGAGGAAATAGCCGAGCGCGAACGCCTCACAGTGGCTAAGTATCCGGGACTGGCAAAGTCCATAGCCGCTCAAGCTGCGGCGGATGTAGAACGGTTAAATACTGAAAGACAAAGACTTGATGAATTTGCAACCGCTCACAAGAAGAAGAAAACGGCGGCCCCTTCCTCTTCGGTTCCGGCGAAACGGAAAAGGAAAACATCAAAGAAGGCTCAAGTAGCCGGGCTGCTGGAAAGGATCACTGAAACGGTTATTGAAAATCAACCGGACCCGGCTACTCACACCGGAGATGAAGATGAAGAACATCTGGCGGAGCGCTCTACAAGACAACGAGTCTCCGATACGGCTAGTCAACCGCAACCGGTTAAGAGAAAACGGACCAAGGATATGATGGACGGCTTCAATTTCTCCGACTCAGAATAGGGGCTCACTTTCCTTAAACTATGTTTATTTCTGTGTCTATATAACATTTTCGGTTATTTCTCTATATATATAAAGCTATTTTTGAAATCGGCCTATACTTGCATCTTTACATGGTTTTGATAATTTTAAATAAAATAATCAAAAAGGGAGAAATTGATAAGATAAAAGATAATAAACCTTCCAAAAATTTTCTCAAAATTATTCCAAATTTTTCGAAAAATTCTCCCAAGTCAGTTTCAAAAATCCGGTCAAACAAAGAACCGGCCTACGTTTGCAAACTTACATAGTTTTGATAATTTTAAATAAAATAATCAAAAAGGGAGAAATTGTTAGATAAAATTAGACCGGTTCACAAAACTTAACATAAATAAACCTTCCATTCATGAACAAGGAACCGGACCGGTCAAACAAATAAACCGGTTAAGAAGATTCACCGGTCAAGACAGTAAACCGACCAGGAACATTCGAAACATGACCGCACAAAGAAAGGATTTGCCAGAACTAAGAACCGGAAACACCAGACAGCCGATCAGCCACAAGGCAAAGAAATAACCGGAAGCTGTCCGGTTAAACCAATCACACCGGAAGTAATTCGGTTAAGTCAAATGACCGACCAACACAAGAAGATACTTCGGGTATCTATTGAGAATGATACCAAAGGAACAGACTAAACATTTCCATATCCATACAAGTCTGAGGAAAGTCTGCAGGCTGCAGAAGACAGTCCTACAGGATCTTTCCACTTTCAGGATAAATCAGAGGCCATCTTCCAAGTACAGACAACTGTCTAACCAACAGTTACCACATTGAGTAAAAAGACAAACCTAGCAGGTTTGTCTTACACACCGGAAGAACAGACTGCAAAGTCTGTAGACTTGACCGCCAGGTCTGAAAAGATGACTGCAGGGTCTGAATCACTGAACCCCTGCTCAGCCAATCAGATTCAAGAAAGCAAAATATGACCGTTTGCATATTTCACCTATAAAAGGAGCAGCTGAGGAAGAGTAAAGGTGTGACACAAGAGATTCTAAGAGGGACATAATACGCTACAAGGCATATAGTGAACAATTAACTTACAAGTGATAAAATTGTGTTCTCTCTCTAGAAGACATAAGTGCTAAAGTTGAAGTGTGTATTTTACAATTTCGGTGTAAATTCTAAGGGTGTTATCGAGCAGGAAATAAGTCTCGATCGAATTGTATTTGTATTCCTTAGTGAATATCCTTCTCGCGGTTTCGAGAGGAAGGGGTGACGTAGGAGTTTTATCTCCGAAAATCCATAAAAACCTGTCTTGTTATTTCTTTTCTGTCGGCTCTATTTTCTAACCGACCTGTACTAACTTACCTACACCGTTCTAACCTACTTGACTCTATCCAAACCGAATCACCAGGTTACAAAAACCGACCCATCAATTTCCAAACCTATATCATCCAAAACCGGTTCTGCCTATCATACAAGTGTGCTGCTTCAACCTGAAACAAACCTCTTCCGCGCTTGAACCTAGTTCAAGGGTTTGTGACAGTTTGTGTAGTATTGAAACCCCGGTGTTAATCTCTAACAGGATTAATCACCACCCTTTGAGTGAGACCCGCTAACCGGCCCAACCCCGGTCCTCCAGTGGCGACCTAGATCCTAACAGTTCGGTATTGCACTAAAAGGGAAACTACCGGCTGCTCATAGTACAAATCTGTCTTAGCATAAAACCGGTTCCGCTTCTTGGATTTGATCGGTCAAACTACCGATCATTTTACCGTATTCTCTCTTTATAATTAACCGGTCAAGTTACCATTGCATGGACATTACATATTCCGCTTCATATGGTAGAGACCAGTCAAATAACCGATTTCGTGTATTGTATAAGAACGAGGATTTTATCAAGAAAATTAACAGACAAAATACCGGAAAAATTACTGGTTTTGCTTTGAGAGTAACTAATCAGTCTACTAATCTTACTGAGCGGTAAAACCGAATTCTTCTACTGAACCAATCATATAGCCGATTGAACACCCGGTTGCGCCGTCTTTATATAACCGAGGGTATAATACCGGTCAAACCGCTGGTCGGTTTACCGATTTCTGTTCATAGTATATGACCGATAAGTTTACCGGTCAGTTGATTGAGCAGTAAAACCGATTTTTCACTACCGAACTGATCCACTATTGGTTTATGTTTCTTTTATAAACAGCCGAATGAGAAGTCGATCAGATAAGACCGATTTGTTTCGTTTTTATAACATCGGTCAACCGGGTTGAGCGGTAAAACCGATTTTCATTTCCGAACTAAACATATAACCGTTTGCTCCTCTTTAGTAGATAACTTAACATAATTCCGATTTGTAAAACCGAAGGAATAAATTACCGGATGCAATTTTACCAATTTCTGCATTTCAGGTTTTGATATAAACCGAACTTCTTGACTTTCCGGCTTCTTTTTATCCTGCACAAATGATGAATTTGGTTAAGTTCTTTAGATAATTAATTACTAATTAATTATAAAATTTATCTAACATAATATATATTTTTTGAGACAACCATAACTTTTTCATCTTTTTGTCACGACTGATTTTAATTCCAAAATCTATTTTGATTGTCCAAGATCCATCATTGCAAAGAATTTCCCTAGGTCTTGTTTCAACCTATCAATTCTCGCAACACTTTAACCAACAATAAACATATCATCAACATAAAGTAACTGAATAACAAAATCATCAGGAGAGAATTTTTGCACAAACACACAATGGTCGGAAGTAGTCTTTTTATATTTGTGCTGCTTCACAAATAACTCAAACTTCTTGTACCATTGTCGTGGATCCTGCTTCAGTCCCTACAAACTCTTATTCAACTTGCAAACAAAATTCTCTTTACCCTAGATCTCAAAACTATCAGGTTGATCCATATAAATCTCTTCCTATAAATCATCGTGAAGAAAAGTCATTTTCACGTCCATCTATTCAACTTCTAAATCAATACTAGCTGCCAAACTCAATAAAGTTCTGATTGAATTCATCTTAACAACAGGAGAGAAAATTTCGTCAAAGTCAAATCCCTTTCTTTGACTAAACCCTTTGACAAGAAAATGAGTTTGGTATCGTGGAGTTGAAGTATGATCATCTTTCTTCAGTTTGTATACCCACTTATTATCCAAAGTTTTCTTTCCTTTTGGTAATTCTACCAACTCAAAAGTATGATTATCATGTAAAGATTACATTTCATCTTCATAGCATCAACCCATTTATGCTTGGATTCACTATTCATAACTTCTTCATATGACTTTAGCTCTCCACCATCAATCACTAAACCATATTCATTAATAGAATATTTCGTAGAAGATTGTCTATCTCTTTTCCATCTTCTAGATGGAATTGTAGATAATTCATCTTTCTTGTGACTAATATTCTCCACTTGAACGTCATGTTCATCTTGAGAATCATCTTGTTGTAGCTGATTTTCTGTTGAACTAGGTGATTTAGATAATTAATTTGGATCTGAATCTATCCACTCACATTTTCCCTTCAACTCACTATTTTTAGCTTTATCAATGTTTTCAACAGTCTCATCTTTATAAAAGATGACATCACAACTTCTGAAAAGTTTTTTGCAACTGGATCGTATAATCTGTAACCAAATTCATCTTGTCCATAATCCAAGAAAATGCATTTTTGACTCTTCACATCCAACTTTGATCTTTAATCCTTTGGAATATGAACAGAGCACCTGCATCCAAATACTCGTAAATGATCATACGAAATATTTTTACGAGTTCATACCTTATTTGGAACTTCACCGTCCAAAGTTACTATATGACTCAAATTAATAACATGTACTATTGTGAGTAATGTTTCATCCCAAAACGTTTGAGATAACTTTGCTTCTGGAAGCAAACATTTAATCCTCTCAACAATTGTTATGTTCATCCTTTCTGCAAGGTCATTCAACTGAGGAGTCATTGGAGGTGTTTTCTAATGTCTGATCCCTTGTTGTTTGCAGTATGCATCAAATGGAGCACAATATTTACCACCGTTATCACTATGAATGCACTTGATCTTCTTGTCGGTCTCTCTTTCAACAAGAGCATGGAACTCTTTGAACTTGTCTAAAACCTCATCTTTAGACTTCAAAACATATACCCAAAGCTTCCTACAATGATCATCAATAAACGTTACAAAATAAAGAGCATCACTAATAGTTCGTACCTTTAAAGGACCACAAACGTCTGAATGCACCAGCTCTAAGACTTTTGACTTTCTGGATGGAAGATTATTCTTGAACAATACTCTAGTTTGTTTTCCAGTAACACAATGAGAATATTTCTCTAAATCGCTTTCACTCAAACTAGGAATAGCATTTTTCTTGACCAACAGATTCAACCCCTTTTCACTAATGTGACCAAATCTTCGGTGCCATAATTTGAAAGCATCTTTATACCGTACAACATTCACACTATCCTTGCATATCAAAGTTTGCATCAAATATAAATTAGAATATTTCTCTCCTCGAGCTATAATCAAGTTACCTTTAGAAAGTTTTCATTTTCCAGAACCATAACAACTCGTGAAACAATCATCATCAAGTTTTCCCGTTGATATCAAACTCAACCTAATATCTGGAGCATGTCGAACATCCTTAAGTAATAATTTTGACCCATTACTAGAATCCAAGCAAACGTCACCAATACCAATAATCTTACTTTAGTCGTCGTTACCCATCTTCAATACTCCAAAATCACATGAAGTATAAGACGTAAAATAGTCTTTCCTTGGCGTAACATGCAAGGAAGCTCTAGTGTCAAACACTCAACTCGACTCATTACATACAAGGTTAATTGTATTCTCGTCGTGGACAATGAAGAGATCATTTGAAGTTCTTATTGACACATGTTCTTCTCCAGCATCTTTATTTTGATTAGATCCGCTCATTTCACGTTTCATCTTAAAGTATTCTTTCTTAATGTGTCCCTTTTTTACCGCAATGATAACATTCAATTAACTTATACTTTGATTTGGACTTACTTCGACTCTTATGTCTTGTATTGTCTTTTCCATCATTGTTCATCTGTCTCCCTCTATTTTCAGTAACCAACACATTTGAATTTTTTAAAGACCCTTGAGATTTTCTTCTCAATTCCTCATTCATGACCCCACCTTTGGCCATATGTAGAGTTACTGCACCATTAGAAACAGAATTACAAAGAGAAACCTTAAATGTTTCCCATGAATAGGGTAGAGTAGTCAATAACCAAAGTCCTTGAACATCATCTTAAAACTTAATTCACATGCCTGACATCTGATCAAGAACATCATGAAACTTATTTAAGTGATCATCCATAGAAGCGCTATCATTATATCTCAAATGAATTAATTTCTGAAATAAGAATAATTTATTACTTCCAGTCTTTGAAACATATAAATTTTCAAGTTCATTCCATAAAAATTGTGCATTTGTCTCATGTTGGATGTAGTTGTAAAGATTCACTTCAACAAACTGACGAATAATACCACATACCTGTTCATGTTCAAAATTCAATTTCTCGTCAGATTTGGATGCAGGTTTCTCACTACCAAAAACAGGTAAGTGTAAAGCCTTAACAAATAATAGATCCTTCATCCTTTCCTTTCCAAATTTGATAATTTGAGTCATTCGGTAAAATAATCCTACTTGTGTTTATCTCCATAATTCAATCAAGTCCTAAACAATTAAACAAACTCTGATACCACTTGTTGGGAAAAATGTATATTCTATTCCCTACTTGATTGAAAAATTTAAGAGCATATAAAACACAAGTAAAAGCGGAAATAAATAACACAATGCAAACACAAAAATTTTACGTGGAAAACCTCCTCAAATAAAGGAGTAAAAATCATGGGACTTTACGTCCAGTTCAAGTTTCACTATAATCAGAGTCGGGAATATAATCAAGGTATAACAACCTTTAATATCGCAGAAAGATAAAAGGGCATAACCAAAAAGATACAACTTTTTGGTCCCAAACAAGTCAAATAAAAAAATCAAATTATGAAGAACCTTTAAGCCTCATAAAAACTATATTTTAATCTCCGACGTGAGTTTGATGAACCTGCGTTATTGTAGGCGAAAATCTGTTACAAGATTCTCTTTCTTCTTCTCTTTTAATTTTTGACTTCTGCTTCTTAATGACGGCCGCCGCTCTTTAAATACTAGAGAAATTAGGTTATAACATAACCCTTTAAATATTATAATACTCTTAATAAATTAAAAGTGAACTTGAACCACTATATATTGGATTTTTTTCATAGTTAGGAGTCCAAACAAAAACCCAACAGAAGAGATATTGTAAATTATTTCTGCTCATAAAATAATAATTCCCATATATTTTAGTAGATTGTTTGGCTTGAGAGCTGTTTGAGAATGTGTCTTGACATGCTCACCTTGTTATTAGTTCTATATTCGACTTTGGATAAAATGAAGACTCTATTGGTTTATTTCTTTATAAATATTTCTTAGTATATATATATATTAAGAGTAATAGAAGTAGATAAATTTTAGGGGAATTTTGTAGAGAATGATGTGTCAATCCATGAGTGAAATGTAAAACTAATAAAAGATTAGTTTTAAATTTTCATTACACTCATCATATCATTCATTACAAAACTAGAATGTAGCTCGTGTATTTGCACGAGTAATGATATAAAAAACTAAGAAAAAAATTACGTTAAAAATGTGACTTTATAATTTGATTCAATATTTTTTTTATCTAACTATTAAAAATATGAAAAAATTTACTTTTATCCACTTATATTATTTAAAATTGACCACTGTTCACGCACTAACATATAATAATTATTTCTTTTAAAAGATTCAAACCATATTTTATAATATGAAATGTTAACACTTTAACCGCTAGACCACTTATGATTGTTAACATAATTTTATAATTTTATATATATATATATATATATATATATTTTCTAAGTTATATTTTGAATAATTATATAAATTATCTACTTGGGTTTAATATTACTTATTATTATATACTTATTTAAAAAAATAAAATTACTAAAAAAATCAATTAACCAAATTCGAGGGCATGATCCTAAGCCCTAAATCATCCTTTGCGCACTCACATATAATAATTACTTATTTTGGAGGGATTGAAACCCTAATCTTCAATATGAAATATTAACAATTTGGAAATAATTTTATAATTTTGTGTATGTATATATATTTTGTAAGTTAGATTTTAAATAAATATATAAATTATATAAAATTTTCAAACACATAAAAAAAATAAACTATATAAATTATATAAATTGTTCATACACATAAAAAAAATATAATAAAAATAATTATATCTCTTATAATAATATTAAATACAAATATTACTATTAATAATAATATAACATTATATATAATAAAAATTATTAAATTTATTATCCTAATTTTTCTATATATCTATATATCTTATTCTAATTAAAAATATTTTCACCTAAATTATTTTTTAATATATAATAATTATATAATATTTAGAACCGAAAGTGCTGTCAAATATAAAAAGTCTTTTGCTTCTCTTCAATTCAATGATAAGAATTATAAATCATGTCCTACAAGTGAAGAGTGGAAAATATAAGAGAAAATATGTGAGTTCCTTGAGCCATTTTAAGACACTACAAAGTTGATATCCGGTTCTTCTTATCCTACCTCAAATTTGTATTTTCTGTAAATTTGCAAAATTGAGGTTTTCTTGAAGGAAAAAACTTAGTGAATTAAGATGAGGTGGTAAGTCATATGTGTAAAAGAATGATGGAGAAGTTTGAAAAGTACTGGAATCAATACAGCATAGTGCTTGCATTTGGGGTTATTTTTGACCCACGTATATAGCTTTCGATGTTAGAATTTTTTTATTCTAAAGTTGAGAGTGATTATGTTAAATGTTAAGAGAAGATGGAACTTGTGAATAGAAAATTATATAAGCCTTTTCACCAAAATTCTAACAATAACGAAAGGAGTTCTTCACAACTACGATCTTCTACCACACACATACCTCTCCAAATTGTAGGAGCAATTAAAGGAAAGAGCAAGAGAATCTTTGATGTAAGTTTTCTAATATTTTTTTACTTGTACTCTCTAATTAGTTTATATTTTCTTATTATAACTATTTAAATAAATGTAAGAAATGATGGCCTATGAGAGCCAAACAATTACAAGTGCTAGAAAATCTCAATTGGACCTCTATTTGGAGGAGCCAAGACTTGAATTTGTATATTATTAATATTGTGATGTTTTGGAGCATTGGAAGAATCAAAAGAATCACTACCCAATCCTTTCACTTATGGCATGTGATCTTTTAGTTATTCCTATCACTACTGTTGCATTAGAATCAGCTTTTTCCATTGGTACTCAGGTGTTTACCAAGTATAGAAGTTTCACTCTTCCTGAAAATGTGAAAGCTCTTATTTGTACTCTCAATTGGTTACATGGATATGCTATTAGTAATTTTATTTATAAAATTTTAATTATGTTTTTGACTTATTTGTGACTTGTGAGACGTCATATATTAGTTTATTTTTATTTGAATTTTTAACCACCTTCATTTTTTTATATTTCATATGTAGATAAAAGTCAAGAAGGCAATATAATAGTTACATCAATATTGTCCAAGCAATGATCAAATGTTCTACAGGATGCTGATGTAGACATTGAAGAGAAAGGCGACGAAGGAGAAGGATTTGACATGAATTATATATCGATTGATGATATTTAAATAATGTTGACTTTACTGAAATTTCAATTTTTTGAGATTTTTAAATTTTAATTAATTTTTTGAACTATTTGGTCAATTAATGTGTAACGATAGACAAGACTCTTGTTCGGTGTGTATTATGACTATTTGATCATATTCTTGAACTCTTGTTTTCTAAAATTATTAATAATTTTTATTTGTAGTGAAACAAGTCGCAGGCTAGCCCACCTTACCCGCAACGCACCTTGGGTTGGGGATTTTCAACCCGTAGGGATGGTGAGTCAAATTGCAATCGATCCGTCAAAATTTGGAGGGTAGGCTCGCCCTGCCATGGGTTGGCCTGTCTGACGGCTTTAATCCTAAGCCTTAAATCACCCTTTGATCACTACATAAAATAATTATTTGTTTTAGAGGAATTCAAACCTAACCTCTAATATGAAAGGTTAACATATGTAAGTTATATCTTGAATACATATATAAATTATATAAATTTTTCATACACAATAAAAAAAAGTATAAAAATTATTTAAATTTTTTATACAAATAAAAAAATATAATAAAAATAATTTTATATATCCACTATACTAATATTAAATACAAATCATTTTATTAATAATAATATAACATTATATATAATAAAAATGATTAAATTTATTATTCTAAATTTTCTCAATATATTATATAAATATATTTATAAAAATAATATATTTTTATTTTTCCCTCTTTTATTTATATATATATATATATATATATATATATATATATATATATATATATATATTATTCTAATTAAAAATATTTTTACATAACTTTTATTCAACAATTATATAATATTTATTTATATCATTTTTTCCTAACTAAATTTCCTTTTAAAAAGTATTAAATATTTTTTTATATTTTATATTTATATATATATTCTATTGTAAAATCAAGTCTCAACCAGATGAGTGTATATTCCTGGTTTGCTTTAGAATGTTAAAACTTTAAATAAAATTTATTTTAAATAAATAAATAGATTAATTAATAACTTCTTATATTGTATTTATTTTGTGGAACTCTCTTTTAAGGGTGAATCCAAAAGCAATAAAATAAATTGAGGTTCTCTACGCCATGTTTAAAGTTCTAACATTCTAAAGCAAACAAGGAATAGGCACTCAATCTTGTTGAGACTTGACTCAACTCGCGCGTGAAAACCGATTTTATACTCTAACGAGTTATTACAACTCGTGACTCGTTTTCTTTGATTTGAATCGTAAACTCAACGAGTTTACGAGTTTACAAGTTGACTCGCGAGTTTGACATCATTGCTCTTGAGTAACATCTTTGGGCCATAAGTGAGGCAGGCAATGGAGTAGGGTCATTCATCCCCTAAGGTCCTTGAAGCTTTAGTGTATATTCTTTAAAAGCCCTAACATATAATTAACTTAAAGCCCAAGTAAAATTTAAAAAAGTACATGTAAAAACAAAATTTCACTTATACGATACTTATTTACTTTAAAATTTTAAAAAAACAATTTACTTTTTTTTTTTTTTAGGAAAAACAGCTTTTAACGTCTTCTCATTAAATTTAAAAACTTATTTAAGAATACCTTAGATTAAATTTAATTCTCATTAAATTTTAAAACTTATTTAAGAATACCTTAGATTAAATTTAATTATATTTTTTTTATTCAGTCTTATTTACTTTTTTTGGTTATTAGTAATAATTAATTTAATTAAGTAACTTAAGTAAGTTACTTTATTTAGGTTAAATGAGATATTATATCTTATTTGTTTTTATATTTATAAGAATGCATTTTTGATGAAAACAAATAAAAATATATTAATTTAATAAAGTTTCAAAAATATTTAGCATATTTCAGGCAATGAATCTTAAAAAATAAATGTTACGAGTTTGATTCTCACTTAAGATCATTTTAAGTTGTGGGGATCTTACTAGCATTCTCTGGTAAAAAAAAAATATCATACATATTTTACATATTTAATTTGTTTTACATATTATATAAAAATTTTTCTTTTAGTACATAAAAAGAAGTGACAGAGAATGAAATGACATGATTCTTGAAGAAAATCCTAAGAACTAGAGGAGAGTCATATTAGATGATGGAGGTTAGAATCGATAATGGAAAGGAAATATTATTTTGGCACGATCCATGGCCTGAGAATAATCCCATAATTCTTTAGGAGGAATTTCAATCTATCATAGTCAGAATCAGAATAAATTGTTTCTTGTACAGTTTTACTAAGTTAGAGATATTCAAGAAGGAAAATGCAGTTCTATTTTGAGGAGTATTCTAAAAGGAGTCAGAATTCTGAATATGATCAATAATATACAATTCAATGGAAACACTGATACAAAGAGCTATGACACTATTATGAATAGAAAGTTCGTAGCGGGAAAAACATGAGAGATCATTAGAACAAAGGAGGTGGTTGTCGGTTGACATAAAGTAGTCTCATCTTCAAAGGTTATACCTCGACACCAATTCATCATTTGACTGACATTTAGGACAAGATTGGAGACAAGAGACGTAATTAAGAAGTATATGAATAATCCAGACATCAATTGCCCAATCTGCGCAATAAAAGAAGAAAGCATTAACCATCTGTTTGGGGAGTGTGCGTTTGTATCCAAGGTGTGAATAAATTTTGCTCAGAACATTAATATCACTAACTTTCCAAGTACATGGACCTAAATTATAGAGCTTGTAAAGAAAAAGTCTAAGGGCGATAGCTTCTACGCGAATATTCTCAAATGCTTTTTTGGAACCCTAGTCTACAATACCTGGAAAGAAAGAAATACAAGAATTTATAGCATGAATAAGAGAACAGAATGAAAAGTTTGGGATGATATAATTTCTGATGACAACGCTCGCATACATACATGGAGGGAAATTTCAATTAATAAATACAGTTGGAAGCTCAGTCAAAAGTGAAATATTCCATAAAAAAACCATTACAAGGAAAGAAAAGTTCAAATAGTTCTTATTTGATGGCTTGTTTGTAATTTAATTGTTTGTTATTCTGTTTGTTTTGTAATTCAATTATTTAAAACATAGTTGATGTTTTCAACAAAACTAGGTTCTGTCTATCTTTGTTTCTTGAAACTCATTTCACTCTTTTGTTTTTTTTATAATAAAATTGTACTAAGCCGTCCCAAAAAAAAATTAAAAAATGATATTTGATATCTCACTTTTCTAACAAATAATTACATAACAAAAATAAGCACAAGTACAGGGGAAAAATATCATTTATGTCCAAGATTTTAAACAATTTATTTTTTGAAAACAAATTATTGTGACATAGATATGATTATGAAAATATTTTGGGGTACGATAAATATATACAATCTCATCATAATAAAATGAGAACAATGACTTAGTGTATCATAACTCAATTTGCTTAATAGACTTGAAGGGAATTACATTCCTAAATAATCATTTGTTTTAATATGACATTGTAAAACCAATATTTGGAGGCCTATATTTGTTATATGTAACATCTTTCTATATATCTTACTTGTGATTTGTTTGAAGATTTTTTAAATCATCTCAAACATAAAATGCTAATTATTACATAAAAATAGAAATATCAAACCAAATAAACTTAAATAATAGTCTTCAATAAATAAACGAACCCCAAATTCCAAATAAGCAACCATTGAATAATTAAACAAACTTCAAATAAGATAAAAAAAATCTTAAAAAGTCTCAATTAACTATTGTCAATCCACTAAGACAAGTGTCAATAGTTTTAACTTTTATCTAAAAATTCTGATATCTTAACTTCTAACTTTCAAGGTGAACCACAATATTCCTCATGTGCATTATATGATTGCGCAAGCCTTTTTTATTCAAATGAACTTGGTTGAAAAAAATTTCATAATTAAGGGGTTAGCCATAGCCTTGTCAAAAGTTGTAAATTGTTCATCTATGGCCTTACAAATGTCTCTCACATAATCATATTGTCGATAAAACTACTAATAACTATTGATATTTTAGTCTTTATGAACATAATTGGGAGACAATTAAATCACTCTCAATTATCATAAATAGGAATCGCTTTTAGTGATAGTTTCTGTAACTAAATGTAGTATTTCTTTCCTTATAGCATAATCAATGTAAATTCATTCCAATTGTAGAAGTACTCTCTCTTTCCACACCTTATAATTATCACATTTTAGTTTAGAAATATCGCACATAATATCAATATATGCATAGGTTGAATAACTGCAAAATTAGGAATGCTTAATAAATGAATTGAGACCCAAAAAATTATAATACTATGTTTACTAATATAAATCAAGTTTTAATAATGATAAACATAGTGACAAAAAACATGCACGTGGGCTAAAGTTTTATTCAATTAGATTTATTTAACAAATTATATTTTAACATAAATCTGGCGACAAAGATTTGTACGTGGAATAAAGTCTTATTCAATTAGATGTAATTAACAACATTGTTCTTTAACATAAATTTATTCATAAAGACTTGCATGTGGGCTAAAGTCTTACTCAATTAGATTTTATTTAACAAAATTATTTTTAAATCAAAAAATTTGAGACAAAAAATTGATGCAGGTTAAAGTCTCGTTCAATAAAATTTATTTAACAACTTCATAATAAATTATTAAATCATATATATTTTTTAAATCATGTGGGTAGATTAAGAAATTTGATTTGATATTTATTATTATTTATACACGTTATTATCAAAATAAATATATAAATGTTATTTTACAAACTTAATATACAATGTAATTGATCACCCAATATTTTAGAAGATTTAATGTTTGCAGAAAATATAAAAGTGTGAATGATACATGTTTCGTGAACAAAAGATTAATATATATAAACTAAGAATATTAACACAAAATATAATGTCTAAGTACAAACTATTAATGTTTGAATGAAAAAAATATCAATATATAATAATATTGGTGATTTTAAGATAACTAAATAGGACAGAGATTTTATTTTTGTTATAGTACCAAATGTTGGATATATTAAAAACAAAAATCAATTTAATGATTTTATAATAAATGTTAGATTATAATTTATGAAATCATTTTGATAATGAAGGGATAAAACTAAGTTCAATTATATATATAAGTTAAATTATATATATATATATAATTGTTAGGTCATATCGAGTATATTAATATAGTTAAAGATAACAATAAAGTGTTGTAGTACAGTGGTAAGTATTCTCGTCCGTCACACGGTTATTTCAGGGAAGCTGCACGCATCCTATTGAGAAAATACCGAAAGTACCACATAGGAGCATCCGGCTGAGCGAATACTGAAACTGCCACGTATGCGCATTCGGTTGAGCAAATACTGAAATTTCCATGTAGGTGCTTCCGGTATTAAATGACTTCATTATTTAATGGAGTGTATCAGGTATTAAATAATTTCGGTATTTAATGGAGCGTGTTCGGTATTAAATGACTTCGGTATTTATATTAAGATCATTTATTGATTAAATGTGGCATCTGATCAAGTATCCTTTATGAGCAGTCTGGAAAAGCAATCATATAATGCACATGAGGAATATTGTGGTTTCTCTAAGAACTTGATTTTAGTTTCAAAACTTGTACCTTTGGGTTTTCCGTTTAACTTAATATATAATGACTTCAATTTATCTCATGAATATAAAGTTATTGGTTATGGTATTTTCTTTGATGGACTTTATCGTTTTAATTGAAAAATGATCCTTCCTATAATTCTATGCATGTCACTACTAGGTTAAGATAATGTTTTATGAATGAAGATTCCTCTATTTTGTGATACTAGAGATTAGAACACATCTCTATTGAAATAACTAAAAGATTATTGAATGAAGGGGTACTTAGTGCCTTGGATTTTACCAATTTTAAGAATCGTATTAATTGCATTAATGATAAGCAAACAAACACATCCAAAAAATATGTAAAGAGGAGAACAAATTTATTGAAATCATACATACATATATTTGTTATCCAGATATGGAAGTAGGTAGTCTTAAATACTTTATTATATTTATTAATGATTTCTCCTGACACATATATCTATATTTGCTACGTTGTAAGGATGAAATGAACAAATACCTGGTCCATCTGCTAAATTTGTTCAAGAAAATATGAGATTGTTTCCAATACACCATGCATGACTCTTTACATAAAAAATGAAATAAGATATCAATTGGGTTAGGTTAAAGTCTTTTATTAATTTTAAGTGTATCAATAAAACTGAGTTGTGTTAAATTGATTTTGTGTAGGTTCAAAGTGAAGAAAACCGAAATGAGAATCAAGTCCGGTAGTTGATCAAATTCGGTATTTGATCAACTTCAGTTTTTGGAGAAGCGCTTCCGACATTTTGTTCACTTCGGTTTTTATGGAAGCGCTTCCAACATTTTGTTCACTTTGGTTTTTGGAGAAGAACTTCCAGCATTTTGTTCACTTCTATTTTTGGAGAAGCGCTTCCGAAATTTTGTTCACTTCGGTTTTTGGAGAAGCGCTTCCAGCATTTTGTTCACTTCGGTTTTTGGAGAAGCGCTTCCGACATTTTTTTCACTTCAGTTTTTGGAGAAGCACTTCCAGCATTTTGTTCACTTCGGTTTTTGGAGAAGCGCTTCCAGTATTTTGTTCACTTCGGTTTTTGGAGAAGCGCTTCTAGCATTTTGTTCACTTTGGTTTTAGAGAAGCGTGTGACTTTTGAGAAGCGCTTTCGGTTTCATTCATGTTCGGTTTTATATAAAATACTTCCGGTATTTAACCTCTTAGGTTTTAGTTGAAACGCTTCCGGTATTTTAACCACTTCGGTTTTATATGAAGTGCTTCCAGTATTTAACCTCTTTGATTTTATATGAAGCGCTTCTAGTATTTTAACCTCTTCGGTTTTATATGAAGCGCTTCCGGTATTTAACCTTTTCGATTTTATATGAAGCGCTTTCGGTTTTTTCAGAACTTCGGTTTTATGAAGCGCTTCCGGTATTTAACCAAATTCAATATTTGATCAAGTTCAGATTTTGTGACGCACTTCCGGTTCTTGATCAAATTCGGTATTTGATCAAGCATCTGAAATCCCTCTCCAGCGCATCAGCTGAATCCGTTATTGGCAGATGACACAGCAATTGATTTAAACCTATAGAAGACTTCCACATGCTAAACTAATTCAGACTTCATGTGATGTACGTTCCTAGTACACCACGATCTCTTAAAGAATATTCTATGCACTATCATCATCCATTACACTCACGATCAAATGCATATTCTCTGATGTACTACCCTGGCGCACATCAAACCGAAATATGACACCTATCAACTGAAGAAAAATTGTTTGTTGAGGAGTATCTATTTAAGAAGAAATTGGAGGAAAATTTACAACACAATTTTTTTGCAATCTCTCTCGATAATTTCTTGATTAACGC
The DNA here is from genome assembly GCF_907164915.1 of Impatiens glandulifera. Taxonomy (NCBI): domain Eukaryota; kingdom Viridiplantae; phylum Streptophyta; class Magnoliopsida; order Ericales; family Balsaminaceae; genus Impatiens; species Impatiens glandulifera. Next base: position 301,206 of record NW_025919333.1, read on the forward strand.
TGGTCTTGCATACATACAATCTTGCAATCAATCTTCGCGAACCAACTCAAGCCTTCAAGCATTTTACAATCTCAAGTTTACTAAGATTAATATTACCCTGTAATTCACATACTATTCTTTCTGTGTGAGATTTCAGTATTATAAATTGACAAAATATGTTCTGTTCAACAGAGTGTTATCTGCTAGGAGTTTTGAAATAGGCATTATCTAAGTCATGGTCGTCCGACCGGGTTTGTGTAACTATTTTATTCAAACCAAATCATTTAGTGAATATCCTTCTGCTTGTAGAAGAATGGGTGACGTAGGAGAGTTTTCTCCGAACATCCATAAATAAACTCTGTGTTTTGTGTTCTTTTCATTCCGCATTCTTCAATCCTTTATCTTCCACTACAAGTATAAAAAAACTGTTCGCACTTGACTCCAATCAAGAGTTTGTGGAGACTTTTGAAGAATAGAAGTAGAATCTAACCTTTAACAAGGTTATATTCGTCTTGAAGTTAAAGAAGCGTTCAACATAGTCAGACCCCATCTCAATTGTTGCACCTGATCCTAACAAATTGACATAGTAAGAAGTATGTGGAGTAATTTAAAGAACCCATAGTTTTTGTGGACTAAAGTGTTAAAGACGACTATGTATATATTAAATCGGGTTCTATCTAAAGTAGTTCCAAAGACTCGATTTGAATTATTTAAAGGATAGAAACTAAGTTTACAATATATACATGCTTGGGGTTGCCTATCTGAAATAAGAATTTATAATTCATAAAAAAAGAGAAATTAGATCTAAGGAGCATAGGTGGGTATTTTATTGGATATACCGAAAGGTCTAAGGTATATAAATTCGGTTTTCCATCTCATACTACAAAAACATAGGAATCAAGAAATTAAAAATTCTTTTAGAATGACTTGATTAGTGAGAGTGATCAATTACGAGACATAAATGTTGAAAATGATCATTTAAAAATTTGTCCCATAATCCATTAATTGTTGTTAATACCCTCAAATTGAAATGAGTCCACAAGTTGTTGATATTAATTTTTTAGATTATTTATTTTGGAAAACGGTTAAAAACCATTTATTTAAAATCTCAAAAGTGGGAGGGTCACAAATCAAATCTAGACAAACCCTAGCTATGATTAAGGATGACAATCAAAAGACCCTAAAAACACTGATTAGTAGCATTCATACATTATAAAAAAAGAAATTATAAACATAAAAGACTACATTCAAACCTAACTATCTCAGTCAGGGATTTTCGCATGTCATCTATCTTCATTGAGAGGCCTTCTTCCCCTTCCACTTCCTCTTCCCCTTCCTCTGACGATGTAAGGAGATTGCATTGAAGAGGATGATGAGTATTATTCTTTCTCATTTTGAATTCTCTCTTTGTACGAGCCCGTTCTAATTTGATAGAAAAAATTGTTTCTGAGAATTTCAGGGTTTTTACCTTTGTTATCTTCAACTTGAATTTCTGTGTTTTTGTCTTCCTTATCTTCGGCTTCAGCTTCAAACTCCACATCGGTTTTGGAATCTTCTTTACCGACTTTTGAAATCTCTGTTTCAGATTTGAAATTTTGGGTGTCTTCCTCTTGAGTTTCCTCAACAACTTGAGATTCATCTTCTATTTCCATCCTGATCCTTCACATTACAATAAAAAAGTTATACTAGACAAAAAAATAATAATAAAATATTGTATTTAGTAAATAATTATGAAAAAAATATAATTCAAAAATATTGTTATAGAGGTAGAGATTTTAAAGAAAATTAGTGGAGGTGATTAGTGAAATTATTGATTTTTTTGAGTATCTCCAAAATTGTTAATGCTAGATATTGATTGTTGAAATTCAGACGGTAGGAATATTTTTCTTTCCGAAATTAGACTTTTATAAATGATTTGGACAGACCCTACCAAGGTAGCCCAGCGGTAAGAGTTAGCTTAAAAAATTCAAATATCACAGTTTGATTCCATCTGGAAGCGTAAGCGCTTTGAGTTTAGGTAGTGAACCATGGTCGTGGGTTGTCATGCTAGTTCTCATTTAATTCCGAAAAAAATAATTTGGACAGATATACAATAATTTGGATATGTATTCAATCCGTTAATCTAGTTCAAATCTTGAATTAACTCTTAAAATTATAAGATTTTACAATTTTAGATAAGGTAATGATCTAATTTTGTGTAACTCTTAAATATTTAACTCTTACAATTTAAAATTTACGATAATAAAATTTTACGAGTTTACAAATAATTTTTATTTTACGATTATATATTAAAAATAAATAAATTTATATTTATTAATTAGAAAAATTATATTATTTATTCAACTAAATTAAATAATATAATTAATTTTGTAATAAATTACTCGTAATAAATTTGTTAAGAATAAACAACACAATAAAAAAAGTTATACTAGACTATAAATAATAATAAAATATTGTATTTAGTAAATATTTATGAAAATATATAATTTAAATGTATTGTTATAGCGATAGAGATTTTCAAGAAAATCAGTGGAGATGATCAGTGAAATTATTGATTTTTTTGAGTATCTCCGAAATTGTTAATGCTAAATTTTGATTGTTGAAATTTAAACGGTAGGACATTGTTCTTTCCCAAATTAGACTTTTATAAATGATTTAGATAGACCTTATCAAGGTAGCCCAGCGGTAAGAGTCTGCTTAAAAAATTCAAATATCACGGTTGGATTCCATCTGGAAGCGCAAGCGCTTTGAGTTTAAGTAGTGAACCATGGTCGTGGAGTTTCATGCTAGTTCTCAATTATTTCCGAAAAAATGATTTGGACATATATACAATTATTTGGATATGCATTCAATCCGTTAATCTAGTTCAAATCTAAAATTAACTCTTAAAATTATAAGATTTTAGAATTTTAGATAAGGTAATAATCTAATTTTGTGTAACTTTTAAACATTTAATTCTTACAATTTTAAATTTACAATAATAAAATTTTACAAATTTACAAATAATTTTGATTTTACGATTATATATTGAAAATAAATAAATTTATATTTATAAATTAAAAAAAGTATTATTTATTAAACTAAATTAAATAATATAATTGATTTTTTAATAAATTACTTGTAATAAATTTGTTAAGAATAAACAACACAATAAAAAAAAGTTATACTAGACTATTAAAAATAATAAAAATTGTATTTAGTAAATATTTATGAAAAAATATAATTCAAGTATATTGTTATGGCGATAAAGATTTTTAAGAAAATCGGTGGAGGTGATCAATGAAATTATTGATTTTTCTAAGTATCTTTTAAATTGTTAACGATATATTTTGATAGTTGAAATTCAGATCCTTGGGTTGTTAAGTGTAGATTTTGATAGTTGAAATTCAGACGCTAGAGATATTGTTCTTTCTAAAATTAGACTACTATAAATTATTTGGACAGACCCTACAAGGTAGTCTAGTGGTAAGAGTCGACTTAAAAAACCAAGATGTCACGGTTTGATTCCATCTGGAAGCGCAAGCGTTTTTACTTGAAGTAGTGAACCATGGTCGTGGGGTGTCATGCTAGTTTTTATTATATTCTGAAAAAAAATGATTTGGCCAGATATACAATTATTTAAATATGTATTCAATCCGTTAATTAAGTTCAAATCTCGAATTAACTCTTACAATTTTAAGATTTTATAATTTTAGATAAGGTAATAAATCTAATTTTGGGTAAACTCTTAAATATTTAACTCTTAAAATTTTAAATTTACGATAATAAAATTTTACGAGTTTACAAATAATTTTGATTTTACGTTTTTATATGAAAAATAAATATATTTATATTTATAAATTAAAAAAGTTATTATTTATTCAACTAGATTAAATATATAATAAATTTGGTAATATATTTGTTAAGAATAAACAACACAATAAAAAATTATACTAGACTATTAATAATAATAAAATATTATATTTAGGAAATATTTATGAAAAAATATAATTCAAATATATTGTTATGGCGATAGAGATTTTCAAGAAAATCGGTGGAGATGATCGGCTAAATTATTGATTTTTTTTTGTATCTCTGAAATTGTTAACGTTAGATTTTGATAGTTGAAATTCAGATGGTAGGGATATTGTTCTTTCCAAAATTAGACTGCTATAAATGATTTGGACAGACCCTACCATGGTAGCCCAGTGGTAATAGTCGGCTTAAAAAAACAAAATATCACGGTTTGACTCCATCGTGAAGCGCAAACGCTTTGAGTTTAAGTAATGAACCATGGTCGTGAGTGTCATGTTTGATCTCATTTAATTCTGAAAAAAATGATTTGGATAGATATACAATTATTTAGATATGTATTAAATCCATTAATTTATTTCAAATCTCGAATTAACTCTTAAAATTTTAAGATTTTACGATTTTAGATAAGGTAATAAATCTAATTTTGGGTAAACTCTTAAATATTTTAATCTTATAATTTTAAATTTACGATAATGAAATTTTATGAGTTTACAAATAATTTTGATTCTACAATTTTATATTAAAAATAAATAAATTTATAATTATAAATGAAAAAATATTATTATTTATTCAACTAAATTAAATAATATAATTAATTTTATAATAAATTACTCATAATAAATATGTTAAGAATAAACAACACAATAAGAAAATTATACTAGACTATTAATAATAATAATAAAATATTGTATTTAGTAAATATTTATGAAAAAATATAATTCAAATATATTGTTATGGCGATAGAGATTTTCAAGAAAATCAGTGGAGGTGATCGATGAAATTATTGATATTTTTAATGTCTCTAAAATTGTTAACGTTAGATTTTGATTTTTGAAATTCAGACGGTATGGATATTGTTCTTTCGAAATTTAGACTGCTATAAATGATTAGAACAGACCCTACTAAAGTAGCCTAGTGGTAAGTGTCGGCTAAAAACCAAAATGTCATTGTTTGATTCTATTTACTAGCACAAGCGCTTTGAGTTTAAATAGTGAACCACGGTCGTGGGGGTGTCATGCTTGTTCTAATTTAATTCCGAAAAAATGATTTGGACGGATATACAATTGTTTGGATATGTATTTAATCCGTTAATCTAGTTCAAATCTTGAATTAACGCTTAAAATTCTAAGATTTTACAATTTTAAATAAGGTAATAAATCTATTTTTGGGTAAACTCTTAAATATTAAATTCTTACAATTTTAAATTTACGATAATAAAATTTTAATTGTATATAAATAATTTTGATTTTACGATTTTATATTAAAAATAAATAAATTTATATTTATAAATTTGAAAAATATTATTATTTATTCAACTAAATTAAATAATATAATTAATTTTGTAATAAATTACTCATAATAAATATTAAGAATAAACAACACAATAAAAAGGTTATACTAGACTATTAATAATAATTAAATAATGTATTTAGTAAATATTTATGAAAAAATATTATTTAAATATATTGTTATGGCAATAGAGATTTTCTTGAAAATTGGTGGAGGTGATTGGTGAATTTATTGGTTTTTTTAGTATTTCCGAAATTGTTAACGTTAGATTTTGATTGTTGAAATTTAGACGGTAGGAATATTGTTCTTTCCAAAATTTGACTTCTATAAATGATTTGGACAGACTCTACCAAGGTAGCCTAGTGGTAAGAGACCGCTTAAAAAACTAAATGTTACAATTTTATTCCATTTGCAAGCGCAAGCGATTTGAGTTTAAGTAGTGAACCATGGTCGTGGGGTGTCATGTTATTTCTCATTTAATTCCGAAAAAAATGATTTGGACAAATATATAATTATTTGGATATGTATTCAATTCGTTAATCTAGTTCAAATCTCGAATTAACTCTTAAAATTTTAAGATTTTACAATTTTAGATAAGGTAATAAATCTAATTTTAGATAAACTCTTAAATAATTAATTCTTACAATTTTAAATTTACATTAATAAAATTTTACGAGTTTACAAATAAGTTTAATTTTACGATTTTATATTAAAAATAAATATATTTATAATTATAAATTAAAAAAAAAGGTTACGATTTATTCAACTAAATTAAATAATAATTAATTTTGTTACTCGTAATAAAATTGTTAAGAATAAACTACACAATAAAAAAGTTATACTAGACTATTAATAATAATTAAATATTGTATTTAGTAAATATTTAAAAAAAAATTAAATATATTGTTATGGCGATAGAGATTATCTGATAAATCGGTGGAGGTGATCGGTAAAATTACTGATTTTTTTTAGTATTTCCGAAATTATTAACGCTAGATTATGATGAATGATATTCAGATGGTAGGGATATTGTTCTTTACCAAATGAGACTGCTATAAATGATATGGACAGACTCGACCAAGGTAGCTCAGTGGTAAGAGTCGGCTTAAAAACCAAAATGTCACTATTTGATTCCATCTGGTAGCATAAGCGCTTTGAGTTTAAATAGTGAATCATGGTCGTGGGGTGTCATGCTTGTTCTTATTTATTTCCGAAAAAATGATTTGGACAGATATATAATTATTTGGATATGTATTGAATCCGTTAATCTAGTTCAAATCTCGAATTAACACTTTAAATTTTAAGATTTTACAATTTGAGATAAGGTAATAAATCTAATTTTGGGTAAACTCTCAAATATTTAACTCGTACAATTTTAAATTTACGATAATAAAATTTTACGAGTTTACAAATAATTTTGATTCTATGATTTTATATTAAAAATAAATAAATTTATATTTATAAATTTAAAAAATATTATTATTTATTCAACTAAATTAAATAATATAATTAATTTTGTAAGAAATTACTCATAATAAATTTGTTAAGAATAAACAACATAATAAAAATGTTATACTAGACTATTAATAATAATAAAATATTGTATTTAGTAAATATTTATGAAAAAATATAATTTAAATATAATGTTATGGCGATAGAGATTTTCTGGTAAATTGGTGGAGGTGATCGGTGAAATTATTGATTTTTTTGAGTATCTCCGAAGTTGTTAATGTTAGATTTTGATTGTTGAAATTCAGACGGTAGGGATATTGTTCTTTCCCAAATTATACTGCTCTAAATGATTTTGACAGACCCTACCAAGGTAATCTAGTGGTAAGAGTCGGCTTAAAAAACCCAAATGTCATGGTTCAATTCTATCTAGAAGCGCAAGGGCTTTGAGTTTATGTAGTAAACAATGGCCGTGGGGTGTCATGCTAGTTCTCATTTAATTTCGAAAAAAATGATTTGGAAAGATATACAATTATTTATATATGTATTCAATCCGTTAATCTAGTTTAAATCTCGAATTAACTCTTAAAATTTTAAAATTTTATTATTTTAGATAAGGTAATAAATATAATTTTAGTTAAACATTTAAATATTTAACTCTTATAATTTTAAATTTACGATATTAAAATTTTACGAGTTTATAAATAATTTTGATTTTACGATTTTATATTACAAATAAATAAATTTATATTTATAAATAAAAAAAATTGTATTTATTCAACTAAATTAAATAATATAATTAATTTTTTAATAAATTACTCGTAATAAATTTGTTAAGAATAAACAACACAATAAAAAAATTTATACTAGACTATTAATAATAATAAAATATTGTATTGTAATACCTTCCAATATGCAAGTCCAAAATGTGATTTGGCTAAGGAAGAAAATCAGAATATTCATAAAGGTTAGAAAATAAAGATGTAAGAAAATGAAACAGAGGTGCCTTTTTTTAAAGAGCAAAATGTTGTTAAAGAACATGAAATAAAAGATAAAGAAAATTATGTACAAGAAGAAAGCAGTACGAAGAAGGAGGTGGAATCTCAATCTAATCATGTTGAAGAGATAGTTGAGGATTCTCAATCAAATCAAGTTAAAGTGTTTGTTGGTGAAAACAGAGAGGAAGATACTCAGGCTAATCAAGAGGAAGAAGAGAATTCCAAGGTTGATACAAAAGAATCTCAAGTTGTTGAGAATTGCAAAGATGAAGTTGAAGGAAATAAAGACAATGATCTCAAAATCCAATTTGCGAACAACAAGGTGAAGATCCTAGAAATCCCGAAGAATAATTTTTTATATCAAATCAGAACGGGTTCATATAAATAAATAAATCAAAATGAGAATAGACAGTATTCATCAAATTCTTCAGTTCATCCCCTTTCATTGCAAGAGAAAGGGTAAGGGAAAGAGGAAGAGGAAGAGGAAGAAGAAGGACAATGGGAAGAGAAAGATAACCTATTGAAATATCAAGTTGGTATGAAAATAAAAATCCTGATTGGGGTAATTATGATTTGATATAGTTTGTAATCTGTGTTTGTAATCTTTGTTTCTTACATGTTTGATTGCTACTAATCAGGTTCTTTAGGGTCGTTTGATTGTCATCTTTTAAAAATAGCTAAGATTTGTCTAACTTTGATTTTTGACCCTCCCACTTTTGGGATTTTAATGAAATGGATTTAACCTTTTTCCCCAAAAAAACAAAATATTGTATTTATAAAATATATATGAAAAAATATAATTTAAATATATTATTATGGCAATAGAGATTTTCTGGGAAATCGGTGGAGGCTAGCGGTGAAATTATTGATTTTTTGAGTATATCCGAAATTGTTAATGCTAGATTTTGATGGTTGAAATTTAGACGTTGGGGATATTGTACTTTCTCAAATTAGAATTCTATAAATGATTTGGACAGAACTTACCAAGGTAGCTTAGTGATAAGAGTCGGCTTCAAAAATTCAAATATCATGGTTTGATTCCATCTAGAAGCGCATGCGCTTTGAGTTTAAGTAGTGAACCATGGTTGTGAGGTATCATCCTAGTTCTCATTTAATTCCGAAAAAATGATTTGGACAGATATACAATTATTTGGATATGTATTCAATCGGTTAATCTAGATCAAATCTAAAATTAACTCTTAAAATTATAAGATTTTACGATTTTAGATAAGGTAATAAATCTAATTTTGGGTAAACTCTTAAATATTTAACTCTTACAATTTAAATTTACGATAATAAAATTTTACAATTTTATAAATAATTTTGATTTTACGATTTTATATTTAAAATAATTAAATTTATATTTATAAATTAAAAAATGGTTATTATTTATTCGACTAAATTAAATAATATAAATAATTTTGTAATAAATTACTCATAATAAATTTGTTAAGAATAAACAACACAAAAATATTATACTAGAGTATTAATAATAATAAAATATTGTATTTAGTAAATATTTATGAAAAATTATAATTCATGTATGGCGATAGAGATTTTCAAAAAAATCAGTGGAGGTGATCGGTGAAATTATTGATTTTTATGAGTATCTCTGAAATTATTAACGGTATATTTTGATTGTTGAAATTCAGACAGTAGGGATATTGTTTTTCCCAAATTAGACGGCTATAAATGATTTGGACAAACCCTACCAAGCTAGCTCAGTGTTAAGAGTCGACTTAAAAAACTAAAATATCACGGTTTAATTCCATCTAGAATTGCAACCGTTTTGAGTTTAAGTAGTGAACCATGTCTGTGGGGTGTCATGTTAGTTCTCATTCAATTCCGAAAAATATGATTTGGACAGAAATAAAAGAAATAATTATTTTTGGGAATATAAAGAAAATAATTTTGGAGTGGAGTGTGGAAAAGAACAAAATATTTATGATGATATTTTTAATGATGATGTATTTGAAATGTAACATTAAATTTTAATTAAAAACTTTGTATTTTTTATATATAGTCGAGTATCGGGTTTGAGTTTTGCACAATACCCATCCCCGAACTCGTACCCAATCGGGTATTTTCTCTCATACCCCATGCCAGACCCTGTACCCAATTTAAAATATTTGAATCTGACTATCGATTACTCACGGGTATCGGATATACGGGTACCCATTGTCATCCCTACCCGTGTCTATCGTGTCTCCTTGTTAATCGTGTCGTCACAGGGTAAAGAACTTATTCACGACTGAAATGGTTATATTGGAAAGCAAGCAAAATGAGTTTGTTATTTTCATATCAAATCTTTATTCAAATGTGTGAAGTAAAACCTCAAACATAGATAAAGTATTGGGAGTAGAAGAATATTTTGTTTTTAGCTAGAAACTGCAATAATTTATTCAAAACAGGAAAACACATAATTGTTTAAATCAAAATGCTTCAAACTTCCTTTTAGTTAGCTCAAATGAAATGATAGGACTTGTGTGGATCATGAGAAGTAAATCAATAATATAATTCTAATTTTGAAATTCAATTTCTCAGAAAACAATAGTCCTTCAGTGAATTGCAAATTATTGTCAAATTGTTTGTCAAACTTTTTCTAATTTTAAATATTTACATTATTAACTTTTTGTCGTTTTCTATCGAGACATTTCTCATTAATATGTAATACTTTTATTATAATATTATTCATTTTAACAAAATTTTTATTAAAAGACAAATAAAAAAATACAAAATAGTCACTATCTTACTCAAAATTGACATACTGATGTATCTAACTTTTTTGTTTCACCTTAGGTCGAAGAAAACTAGAATATAAAGACTTTTATCATTAGATTACTTAATTCACCTTAACAATTAAAGATTATTCTCAAAATCGCAACCTATAACCTTAACAATTAAAGATTATTCTCAAAATCGCAACTTATAATGTTTAATAACAACCCTGCAAGGTTAAAAGAAAGAAATCTTTTATTTTTATTTTTTTTTTCAATAATTTGGAATTTTTGCTTAAAAACGTGTAGCTAGCTAATGTATTACTAAGAAATCTTACCATTGTATTAATTGGCAACATTTTTGTTTGTCCTCTTTTTGAAGTAAATAAAGTTTAATGTTTCCTTTTTTTTCTCTCTCTTTTCCTAATAAAAAATATCATAATAGAAAACAGTCAAAGATATTACAAACAACAAAGCAATGAGGTAAAAAGTACATTTTTTTTTTTAGTAAAAGTATAAAATTACTATGATAACCAACGAATTAGATATTAGATTGAACAAGAAAATCTAAACTTCAAATTAGTTACACCAACCAACAAATATAATGACGGTAAGGCAATCAACCAAACATTGGATTTCCCTATCTCTTGTCTCCCAACAATTCAAGGTCATGTTCTTAGAACGAGTTAAGATCAACATTGAGATGAGAATTCTTGATTGGTGCTTTAGATCAACTAGGATTTAGTTATCTTTCCCTTCCAAGTATCAGCGCTCTTTGAGACGATCTCCTCCTTATTTTGTTCCTGGTGAGAAATTGAGTTAAAACAAATGAAGGCAAGAGTTAATCATATTCAATAAGTACCAAATCATCATCAATATGTGTAAAAAAAATCTAACAAGTATTTAGCAATATGCAAACTCAACTTTGATGTGAGACCATCCTCCTCCAGCTCATTTTGCTTTGGAATATCCTTCACTATCAGCAGCAACAGTGTGATTTTGAAGTTCCCTGAATAATTTTGATTTCGTTCTAGAAATTTAACACAGGTCGGTGAGAGTCGAATATCCTAGCTAACTAGACTATAACGGATGATAAGTTTATTCTTATGAATGTGAATGATACATCCAACTTTTAATTTCTTATATAAGATTTTTTATGACTTAAACTACTAGATGAATTAATCTTTTTAATTTTATAAAATTGAAAAATCAATTTTTTTCCAGAAATTGAACCCAACTGCCGAGTGTTTCGGTTGGCTAGGACAAATATCCTAGCCAATTAATATTACAACGGATGGTTAGTTTATTCTCGATACATGAAACTTTTTATAATTTAGATAAATCATACAGAAATTAATGAATTAGATTAAAAAATCCTAGATTTATCTTATATTAATTAGAGTCTATTAACTCTTAAGTTTTATCATATTAATTAATTTTTCTATTACTATTATAATGGATAAACTATTGTAAATATTATAAATTTAAATAATAAAATTGATTTTTTTAAAGGA